>NW_015162474.1:1613952-1614639 GCF_001447785.1 Gekko japonicus | reverse complement strand
TGTGGGGGTTCTACCCGCCGCTGGCCAGACGGCCGGCGGGGGAAGCCCCACCCCCAACACCCACAGCCACCCATCTCTCTTCCTTTAAAGTGTGTGCAACCCGTGTTTCATCCCAAGCGCGAACTCCGCAAGCTGCAGGGAAATGCCAGCTTCGTTCTTAAAAGGGAAATGCAGCTGCTCTTAAAGGGGAAACGCCGGCTGCTGGCTACTTTAAGTGCAGGGAACCGCTGTTTCTGGAGATCCGGCGCACGAGCGGATGGGGGGCGGCAGACGTCCCCAACGTGATGTCATCATGTTGGGGATGCCCCACCCCCTCCAGGTATGCCCCCAAAGTCCCCCACTGGGGGTGGAAGATGGACTTGGCAACCCTAAGAGGAATCTATGATGTAATCGATGCCAAAACTTAAAGGTCATTAACCACGCCCTTGTAGTCATAAGGTTTTGACCACATTCTAGTCATAAAGTCGCATAAGGGACACGAAAAGGAATACCCAAGATTTTCCGTAGAAAACCTGAATGTATCTGCTCAACTGCCTTATTAATTGATTCAATCCAAATAGGGGCTCCATAGAGTAGTTGAGGGCCTATTTTCAGGTTGAAGATTTTTAGCGCAGCTGGAACATATTGGTTCCCTCTTCCAGAAACATAAAAACGGAGAAGTGCATTAACATTTGCTTTAGCATTATT
>NW_015162474.1:1546560-1613563 GCF_001447785.1 Gekko japonicus | reverse complement strand
CCCCCCCCCCCACACACACACACAGCCTCTGCCTAGGGAGCAGCTGACATCATTCCCAACTGAAAATTCCAACTGCCTTGCGGGGGGGGGGGGTGAGTTTCAGGTGTGGAATGGAGTGTAGTCCAATCAGCTTCCATATGTAAATGACCTTGGAACGCTGGCCGGGACTGCACAAAGCAGCCAATGAACCCAGCCAGTGTCTTCCGAGTGGCAGTTTTTTCGGCCTAACACTAAAGGAGTGCATTTTAGAACTTTGGCACCCAAAACTCTTTTATTATAAGGGAGAGATTTCATAGGGAATCAAAGAAACAAAATCTTCACACACACACAAAATGGCACAGCCAGGAGACAGTATGCCTGTTAAAATAGTGTTCTGCTGGTGAAGGGTGACAAATGTAGCTGCTAAATCCCTTCTAAATGAGCTTTTTTACACTACCAGGTACTGTCCATTTTCATACGTCTTTCTCTAGGGAAAATTATTTATGTTTCAGATACTGGACTCCAGAGGGATAGCCATATTAGCATGCTGGTTGCCAAAGCAGTAGTCTTGTGGCACCTCAAAGACTCAACGAATTTACTGTGGGAGTCTGAGTTCACTGAGTTCAGAGAGAAGTATACAGGCACCAAGGTGCAGCAAGAAGGAGGGCTGGGGAATTATGAGAAATGAGTACCCCAAGATATAGTTGTGTTATTTCAGAACACAGATGAAAACAGAAGCCAGTTGAGTAAACAAGACGATCAGATTATGGGTGGGCGTCCCATTCCCAACACATGATGATGTTGAGGAAAAAAGAGCGAACAGTTTGCATAAACTTGTAAGGGGGACTGGTTCTTGACTAATAGAATTCATATGCAGGTTTAACACTTTCAGACTTGCACTATAGCAATGATTTGCCACTGGATCATCCTGTGTAGAGAAGCCACTCTAGCTGCAAATGATTGCTACAGTGCAATGACAGTACAATATCTAGTGATGTGTAGGCACAGTCCATGGACTCAACAGGACAGAACGTTCTATTCACATAATTTGATATAGTGGTTAAGTGCGCGGACTCTAATCTGGGAGACCCGGGTTTGATTCCCCACTCCTCCACTTGCACCTGGCTGGATGACCCTGGGCAAGCCTTAGCTCTGATAAGCCTTAGCTCTGAAAAAGGGCAGTTTGTGTCAGAGTTCTCTCAGCCCCACCCACCTCACAGGGTGTCTGTTGTGGGGAGGGGAAGGGAAAGGAGTTTGTAAGCCATTCCGAGACTCCTTTGGGTAGTGACGGGCGGGGTATAAATCCAATCTCTTCTCTTCTCTCTTCTCTTCTCTTAAAGCAGTTCTATAAAATTTATCAAGATAACATCTAGGATCAAGTGCAAGTCACCTAAGACCACTTACCTTGATGAACTTGTTTAATGTATTCAATCAAAGCTATTTTGTTATCATTCCAGAAGGATGGAAGTTCTTCTTTTGGTGGATATTTACAGCATGATAGTTCCAATGTAATTTCAAAGCACTGTCCCCAAATGTAATTGTAATCCTGCATCCCACCTAAAGTGAATTGTTTAATTAAGTTGTAGAAATTCCAACAAGAATTAACATTTTCAATTACTATCCTAAAGTTCTTCCCCAGCTGCCTGATTCACCTGTACTGGGCACCATGTTTCTTGATACTAGTTTTTCCTATGAGCAAACATGTCTGGTGTAAAACAGCAGCCCAGTGGTATGCCTGCAGAAAAGACAACATTGGTTTAATCCTCTCCACTGCTGCCACCTTGACCTGCAGCTCACTGTACACCCCAGCTACTACGTAGCATCTGCTTCTAACCCTTGTGCCTAGGCTCACCTAGAGAGTATGCTGGTGGTTACTTTCAGGTGTGGGCAGATTCTTTAAAAAGAACGGCAGGTCTTTATTATGCAAACACAAGGCTAACAGTGGAGAGTCCATCCCCTGCAACATGGCCACTCTGGGGCAAGTAGGGCTGCCAAGTCCCCCCGGGGGACGGGGAAACCCCCGCCCCAGAGGCCCGTTCCCTGCCGCCGGTGGATCGGGCCCCAGGGGGAACCCCACCCCGGTGTCATAATGTCACTTCCTGGTGACGTGCGTGTGGTGTGCGCGTGCTTTGCGCGCGTGCGTGCACATAGGACGCCGGACAGGAGTCCCCCACTCCCGACGATTTTTGACTTGGCATCCCTAGGGGCAAGTGATGCTCTGTCTTCTTGGTGCTTGGGAGGGGGGCAACAGTGGAAGGGCTTCTAGTGTCCTGGCCCCACTAATGGATCTCCTGATGGCACCTGGTATTTTTGGCCACTGTGTGACAGAGTGTTGGACTAGATGGGCCATTGGCCTGATCCAACATTGGCTTCTCTTATGTTCTTATTGCTGCCTGTATGCACTTTTAGAAAACAGTGGAATGTAAGTGTGTGAGGCAACCCCACCACCAATGCCCTCTCACATGTTTAGCAACCAGTCACCAGGTTATGGAAACTGGAAACCAATGCACTAGTCATGGGGAGGAGGAGGATATGAGGACCTTTCTCTTCAGTAATTTCCTCAATGTTCAGCTTTTCTTTTCTTTTTAAAGAGTATTTACCTCTTTTATTTGTAGGGTTGCCAGCTCCCAGGTCCCAGCAGGGGTTCCCCTGCTTTTCGGGGCTCCAATATGCCACTGGCCAGTGGGGAAAACCCCACCCCACAAACAGGGATGTTGTCAGGTGACATCCCCAATGCAACGATGTCACCCAGAAGTGATGTTATTGTGTTGGTGACGTCGCACAGCGGTGTTCTGGGTTTTGGGCAAACTTTATGGTTTTGAAGCAAAAAGACCCAGAGATTTTGCCCCAAAACCAGAGCATTGTGCGTGATGTTGCCAATGTGATGTCACTTTCAGGTGACATCATTGCATCAGGGACATTGCATGTGATGTCTCACCCACCCCCAGAACATCCCCCCGCTGTAATGGCAAGGGGACCTGGCAACCCTATTTATTTGTAAAGACATAAAGAAAAAAATGTGCAGCCAATATATTCTACCCAGTTTCTAAGTAAGCAGTAATTGTCTCCCACCTCCCTCTTTTCAAAGTTCAAAGGTATCTAATATAGTTTCAGGCATTTAAACATTCTAAGCCACTTCAAGTTCAGGCTGCTCTTCATTTAGCATACAAAGTCAGACCATTGGGCCATCTATTTATTTGTCAGCTTTGACTGGGAGTGGGTTTCCAGGGCCTCTGGCAGAGGGTTTTCCCAGCATTGCAAGTTGAGTTCCAAGGGATTCTAGGGGCTTTCTGCATGCAAAGCAGCTGGTCTGAGCCATGGGCCTTCCCACCTCCCACTTATACCCCAAACACACATACAGCATACCCTTAGGCTTCCCCCCGCAAACACACACACACACACAAAACATCTCTCCATGGTCAGGTCATTTTAATTTTGATTAGCAACCACAATGCATAATGACTTTCCTTAGTGAGCTGATTGTTCACAAGAGATTCAAGGCACATGGCATTTCTCCTGAGTCCCTATTAATATAAACTGGAGCTGGTCATGCGCACACAGGTGTGCACTTCCACTAAGTCTTATTTGTTTAAGTGGTGCAGGAAAGATGTTCCAGCTATCTAGGCATTTGATATAGTGGTGTTTAAAGGTTTTAAAACATTTAGGTGAATACCAAAATAATTCTTCGCTGTATAAACGAAGAGGGAAATTTAGATTTCTATTGAAACAAAATTTAGGAATACATCACTAACAAAACGTAACTGCTTGATTCTTGCAAAAAGAACTCTGAAGGTGAGAAGACAGCATGAGGAAGTTGGACAGTGAGGAATTCTGATGGGACTGGAATTTGAGATGGAAGATAGCAACAGAAGGCCCTTTCTGGATAGTGGATTATTGGTCGGGCCATTTCTGCAATAGCCACACAGCATATATGGCTTCTTCCAGACTATGATGCCAAAGCTGACAGCATAACGGCAGTAGGTAGGTGTACGACTTGGGGTTCTCATGGGGTGATGAGTGGGAAATTGAATGATAGTTCCACTTCACCTCTTCCTGTAGGCATCAGGCCATACAAGACTGCTTATGGAAAAGTAAGAAGGTTTTTGCAGGAGACACTAAAAAGCACATTTGAATCTCTCTCACATGATAGTGATGTGCAGAAATGTTATTGTGGAACAGAATACTGAAATGAAGTTGAATGTGTATTTTAGCCAACCATAGGTTTTAACAAATTCCTAACCAGTTTAAGCACTCTTGAAGCTTTCTGTTATACTTCTCTGCATGCAGTTAACACAGCTGGCCAAATTTCAAAGTACAAGCATAGACTGTATTTACTATATTTTCAAAGCTACACACTGGCAAATCATCTTAAGACAAATGGGCACCATGGCAGTAATTTAAAAATGCAAATAAATGTGTCTCCTAGTGCTGTAAATCCTTTCAATAATGAATTTTAGACTCATGTCTGCATTTTTACCCAAAGGTTGGTCCGGTATGGATTATCTTACTGATCTTCTCTGCCTCTAAAGTACTAAAGAGAGAAAACTACACAGACTTTGAGATTTATGTTCCAGTATTTTTTAAAAGCAGACGTCTGTCAAGCATTTGTCAGATCATGCAAACAAACAAACAAAAACAGCTGATAGCCTCTAAGAGCTATAGAAGAAGAGACGGAATTCTTACCTTCCACCTTGTACCATGCAAAACCATTTGTAATGCCATCTGGAAAGTAATCTCCAATTACACAAACTTTCCCATTATGCATTGTGGCATGGCTGGTAGAGTATGTTTTTGCAAGGTGCACAAAAAAATCATTATCCAAAGTTTTGCTAATTCCATCTGAAGTAATAGTAACTGTAGAAAGATGATCACAGTAGACATTTTGTTAATATTTATACACTGTGTGCACACATATTTCAACAGTAGTAAATATAGTTTGCATTATACAAGCATAGATAAAGTCCTGGCTATCACTATAAATTCAGTGTAAGGATTGTTAGTATGTGAAAGAAAAATCCTCAATTTGTTTGAATTCCTGGCTGCCATTGCAAATTCCCCCTCTCCATCCAAAGATCATTGAGATGCATGAAGGGGAAAAACCCCACCACCCAGAAATTGACTGGTTCTGCAGTGTGCCTTATTGACTGCTGGAGTGTTGGTTGCTGACATAAGGTAGACTTCTTAGTGTAAATGTAGAAGAGGTATACAGTCTAGTACTTTTCTAGTCATCATCATGTCTGGGACTACATGTGTATACTTTCTCTCTCTTGTAGGTTCCGGTTCAATCATTTTATTGCTCATAGACCAATAGCTCATAAGCAGATATACAAAATATAGTACATGCAATGGAGTACAGCATACGTTATAATTTACAGTTTACAGTTTCACAGAAGTATGTAGTTTAGTTTACCGAATACACATCAATTACCTAAAAAGGGCAGAGTCAATTCATGTAATTCCACCCAAGGTTACAGATAAAAACGTTGCCACTACCAGCATCACATTTGGATCAGTATCAGCTAAGAGATTAGCTACAAGTTCCTGATTAGTAGCAGGGCTCCATTTTTGAATGTACACCGAAATCCATCTGTTGCGAGCCATATTATATTTCTTACAATCAACAAAAAAGTGCCAAATTGTGTCCAAATCGCCTGAGTTACAATTGCAAAGTTGTTCTGAAAAAGGAATCCCTAGAAATCTACCCATTAGTTCCCCAAGGGGCAAAGCATTTAATCTTGCCTTGGAAAACAATATTCTATATTTGGGGACCATCAGAGATTTACAATAAGAGGGCAAAGATTCCAGGATCGGGAGACCTAAATAATACAAAGAACAGACCCTTCGAGCTCGGCAACTTGTACTCCATTTATCCAAGTGTATCACACTAGATTTAATTTGCTTCCGTGCAGCAGGATAGTCTGTTTGATTTAAAAAATTCAGGGGAAAATCCTAAACTTTGTAATTTGCCATCAACCATTTGCAACCATGAACTTCGAAAGTTATCCTTAGCTAAGAGGTGCAAATAACATCCCTCTGGGGGAACAGAGAATTTTTAGCCTAAAGTTAGCCTAAAGTTGCCATCCAAGCTTTGCCTTCTAAAGACTGTTCAGCGAATTCCATATGAATAGCTGGACCAGAGACACATAGGGGGAGATTAGACAGGGAACGAGGAAAAGAGATTAAGCAAGAATCGAACTTGTTATCTCTCTCTTGTAGAAGTACCTTAACATTCTCTTCGATTAATGTGTGAGACAATTAATAATTGAAGCCTAAAATAATATGTTGAGGGTGTGTGTGTGTGTGTGGGTGTGTGTGTGTGTGAGAGAGAGAGAGTGAGAGAGAGAGAGAGAGAGACCGACCAAAGCCTTGAAATAGATAGCCTGGGATGTCTTCCACACAGGGACCAGATTTTGTGTTTTTCCTGTTGCTGGTGAGACTGCAGATAACCATAAGATCAACAGGTCTGCCACATGGCAGGCTTCTTTGCAGTTTCCCTGTCCCAGTCCCCTGAAAGTAGCCACCCCCTTTCCCTGAGCCACTAGGGCTTTTGCAACTTTCTTTTAAAAAATCAGCACTAGTCTATGTTATAACAGCATACTGATATTCTAGTGCCAATTAAAAAAATTAGAAAGCCCACCCAGTGGCAGGACGGAATGACTTTCACAGAAACAGGAAAAATTATTCCAGTGTTAGCAGAAAATCCAAATTTATGCACCCACACAGCTGCCATTCAGGCTTTACTGCAACCTTTCCCAAAACTTCGAAGCAAAGTAGGTTTGAGAAAGATCAGAAGGAAAGCTGAAGTGCCTGAACACAGCACAGAGCTGTGGGGAGGCAAGAAAAAAACCCCACTTCTTCCAAAACTGTTGAATTCAGGGCACATAACCTGCACAGAAGACGCCTTAGTCTAACCTGCATGTATTTCATGCAACATTACCCAGGAACCTCTAATACATTTATTTCTGTTCTACAAATTTTAGCTTACCGGAATTGCCATTATCAAAAGGATAACTAGCGACTAGCGATCCACCATGTAGATTGGCAGAGAGGACAAATGTCTCAGTCTTTATCCAGTCCATCACTGCTTGAGTCTCTGGTTGGATTATGTGACGATTACCGATGAAGGCATCAGGAAAATTCCTGTTCAGATCTGCCCCATTACTATTGTACCTTAAAGAGATACAATTATTATTATTATTTAAATGTCTCTGAGAAATTTCCGTTCAAGCAAATTGGTTTAAGACTGAAGCTGTGTGTGTTTAGGGGATGTGCCTCAAGCAGACATTGTTAAACTATGTGTGTTATTTCCTGATTTTGGAAGTATATTAATTTCTCTTAACAATTGGGCTAATGTCATGGAAGCTTTAACAGTGGTTTTATAATATGGGTATGCCTACAGGGCAATGAAGTAGCATATTCAGACCAACCTCAGTGATAAGAAACATTTTCCCTAATTGCAAATCATTAGCTTTGAGCTAAACTACAAGTGATGGCGAGCACGGGATGCCACTTTAAAACCATTTGTAATTCTTTAAAAATTGTGCCAAGGTCCTGATCCAGTTCAGGCATGTAGCGTGGTGACTACAGGAGCTCTTGTCTCCCGTGCCCTGCACCTTTTCAAGTGCTGAAACACAGGCATTTTGACACCTGAAAAGTGTGGGGGAACAAGAACTTCTGGGGCCACCATGCACCCAACCTGGATCAGGGCCTTTGTGGCCATTTTTAAAGAACTACAAATGCTTTCACAATGGCATTGGTGGCCATGGGATAGATGCAGGCCCAAGATCACTTGTAGTTTGGCCCTTTGTCTGCTATGGGTAGATGTTCCTGTAACAAATGAATTATTTTGATTGGAAAAAATTGTGAAATTGAGCAGCTCACAATTCCCTCCAAAGCAAATGAGAGCGACACGACAACTATGTATGGACCTCTCACTGGATTTTTAACTGTAAATGGTATCTGTAAAGCGTCCTCCCCAATTTTGATTGATAGCACAGGGAAGGACATTTTTAACCCTCTCTCCTCCCCTGCACTGTTTGAAAATTCCATTGCCTCTGCCTCAGGGCTACAATTTTCTCCACAGGGGGAAACAAAAACATGCCACCTTCAGACATCATAACAAATCTGTTTGCCTGTGACAAAAACAAACACAGCTTGTTGTCATACTTGCACACTCCCTCTTGGCTTTCTCCCTCCTGGTTTTGGAAGTGTTGTGTATTGAGCCAGCGTCATCCCTGAACTAGTACCTGGATCTGGTTGAAGTTTCCCCCAAACAATAGCTTACTAGGATCCTGGAGTAGACCAATACAGAAACAGTGTTATGTAAATAGCTTATCGTTGGGAGTGGGGTATGTTTGGGGTATGGTGATTGCATGATTAAAAACAGTGTAGCTGCCCTAGAGTTTGTCCTTGTAGTGATTCTGAAATCTCTCCTTATAATAAAAGGGATTAGGGGAGGCCACCGTCCTTTGGGGCGGCAAGAAAAAATGCGCTCCCTCAGCCATTGGCCCGTTGGCTGCCGCTCGGGGCAACTGGCGTGCCATTGGCTGTGGGGGGAGGGACGAGCCTTGTCGTCTTGGCCCGTGCGGCCCTGGAATGGGCAGCGAGTGGGCGGTGGAGAGACAGACAAAGCCACGGCGGGCAAGAGGTCCACGTTGCACTTCCCTTGCCCGCCGGGGACAGGTAGGTGGTGACCCCTTCTTCGGGGGGGGGGGTTTCCCTCGGCTGGCACTGGCTGTGCTCGGGGACAGGGGAGGCGGCCGCACCGCGCTTCCCTCGCCCGACGCGGCCTGAGCTGGGGAGTCTGAGAGCCCTGCTTGGTGGTCTTTCCCTCCGCTGGCCCTGCCTGCGCTTGGGAAAGTGGAAAGACCTCCAAGGTAGCCGAGCGGGAGCGGCTGCCCAGAGGCCCCCCGCCCCCTCCTCGCCCGCACACTGAGGCAAGCAAGCCGGGAAGGGGCCGGGCATCCCTTTGTGGCCCTCCCCGTTAGTTCTCCTACCCTCCCGCCGAGGCGGATGGACAGGAGAGGCCACCCAAATCCCCCCCACCCCATCCCGGCCCAGCCGCCGAGGTCATCGAGCAAGCAGGGGCCCAGGGAGCCCTTTCAGGTTCTCCCCCTTGGGTTCTCCTGCCCAGGAGAAGCCGCCCAGAGGCCCCCCCACCCCCAACTGGCCCAGCTGCCAGGACAGCCAAGCAAGGAAGGGGCCGGGAGCGCCTTGGCCACTCCGGCCCAGAGCGGCAGCCTCGTGGGAAAGGTGGGCCACCCAGCAGGACGGGCACCTTTGTCTCAACCTTGGGCCGCTGAGGCGGTGGGGGGGCCACCGGGGCATTCAGGGCGGCCTCGAGCCGCCACCGCGGTCCAGCCAGCCCATCACGAAGGGTGTGCCGTCCGGCTCTGTGCCGGACGCGAGGAAACAGAAGGACCTGGTAAGTGGGGAGGGCAGGTCACGGGCCTTGGCCCATGTGGCGGGGGACCCGAGGCATTGCCCAATGAGGCTGGGCGGCTTGGTCCGCCAGGCCCTCCACCATGTCGGCGGGCGCCCAGCTGGGTGCCTTCAACGAGCCAGGATGGGCAAGGGCAGGGGCCCGCGGCCAGGCGCCCAAGCTTGCGCCTGTTCTGCAGTGCGGGACAAACCCCGGTGGCTTGGCCTGGGGGGTCTCGATCTGGTGGCGCTGGTGGGGGGGAGGGCTGAGGCCAGGCGGCCCACGCCCCAATGGACAGCCTAGCATCCATTGTCTTCACTCCCACAACAGGCCTTCTTCCTAGACACAATAAAGTAGAGTTGTTCACTGCAATGTGTCCAGAACCCAGTATTTAACAGGAAGTCTTGAATCAAGATCTAATTTGCCTTGATGTCCAAAAAGAGGTGCCTAGGTAAACTGGAGTTTTCTTCCTACAAACTGGGATTTGAAACTGGGAATAAACTAAGGCTGTAAATGTAACTTACTAGTCCTGTTCAAACCACTACACCACACTGGCTCAGTGTTAAATGAAACAAGGGTGAGAAATGATCAATCATTGGGATAGGGGAATCAGTCTAAGACTAATGAGGCTGATTGGGTCAGAGAGACATGCAGAAGGGATGAAGACAGCCCATCTCCTAGAAAGATGCCATTTCAAGACTTCCTGAAGTTCAAGGCCCCAGGAACGGAAGAGAGCCTAGCTCTCCTATGTGGATGTGATGCAGGGCTTGAAGGTATATTAAAAGCATTCCCTATGACACACACACACCCCAATTTTTCCATTCCGTCCTAGTCTGAATTCCTACCTGCCCTCTAAGGGGTAACAGCCAGGATTTTTTGTTGCTTCAAATCCATCAGGGTTCATTGAAGGCATGATGTGTATCCGGGTGTTATCAACCAGCTTTGTAATTACAGGGTCATGCTGATAACTGGTCACCAGAAAGGCTATCAAATGGAGCAGCAGTTCCCGCCCGACTACCTGTGTTAAGAAGCAAAGGGTTGTTGTGTTTTTAAATGCAACTGACAATAAGGAGCACAGGTTGCAGTTGCCCTGAGGTGCAGAGATCATACATAATGTATATATATTGCAAAGCTTTAAGCTCTCAAAACAAGTGAACAAATTTAATGGACCACGTTACTAATCTGGTCAGGAAAAAAATATGATGGTCAGCGTCACGGGCAACCTTAGCCAATGAGCAACAGGGGCAGCTATCCCAGGTTCCACTCTTGCGGGGGGACTGTACACAGCCTCACTCCATTCACCCCCAGGGAAGGGGGGGGAGAAGAGCAGGCTTTTGCAGCTGTTTGCACCTGCCACAACTGGGGCTCAGGCACCTGGCTTCTGGTGGCAGCAGTGGCTCCCGCCCACCTCGCAAGCCGTGAGGGCCACCCCTTGCTTGGCCCCAGTGGGGGGTCCAGCAGCAGAGTGGAACTCATTCTGGAGCTCCATCCTGGACTTTTGTCCAAGGACTCAGAATCACTAAGGCCACCCTGGTCAGATACCACTTTTCTGGTGACTAAACTGTGTAGGTATTTGACAGAGCTGATGCACATTGAAAGCTCCAGCCAAAGTGCTCATTGTCCCAACTGTACTGACATGAAAAGTGAGCATTTCTGTCCATTAGCACAAATACCTGGCAAGTTTTTTTTAATTAAAAAACTACTGTGGTGCGGGATGGGGGGAGTACTACTAATACTCCTGTAGCTATATTTGTGGCCAGACTGGTTTTCATGTTACAGTCACCACATGATAATCGGCACATACTCCTACAGCAGCCTACAGACCTAAATACATTGTGCAGAGACAGCATTCACAGTGGGACTAGCTGTTTTAGTTAGCAATAACTTTCAACAGGCATTATTAGATTTCTGCAACTACTGCCTGTATGAACTTTACTTTGGCTACTTAGGGGGTACAGCAGATAGTGGTCACCTCACAATGTGTGCTTAAAGTAGGAGAGCATTTTCTAAAGCAGGAACATTGTATCATGTTAGCTGTATATTGCATGTACTATTTTGTTACACTCTACTCCACACAGTTGGCCTGGACTTTGTACCATTTCATAACAAAAATCTCTCCGATTGGAATTCTGTGGGCATCCTACAAATTCTGTCCTTCAGCTGCCACCAGACATGATTTGGCTTCTGGGATAACAGTCAACGTTGACTTACGGAGAGAACATAGAAAACACATTGTTCTTCTTAATGGGGAATTGGTCACAGGCAAAACAAGTTGCTTACCTATAACTGTTGTTCTTCAAATGATCATTTGTGCATTCACACTGATTGGCTTTTAGGATGATCCATCCCACTTCCCTCCCTCGGAGGCAAGATTTTCCCTCTGTTTTTCTCTCCCTTTCTGACTGAGCAGCCTTATGTATCTATTTTCTTCTTTTGTGAAGAACAATGGCTGTCCCACCCTATCATTGTATGATATTTTGCTGCTGGCTCAGCCCAGGGACTTGAGGGAAAGGACAAGGTCTCCCTCTTTAACTTAAATTACTGAAATGGCACGCAAGAGGCTTTTTAAAGTTCAAAAATAACATAATTTATTCAACATAGAGGGGAAAGGTCAGGTGAAATCATGGGTAAAAGGTCTGAGGTAAATCAATAAAGAACTCTGAGGTTAATCAGGAGCCGATATACCTGAGGGACCGTGTTTCCCCGCACGTTCCCCAGAGAGCACTGCGGTCAGGGTCCCAACATCGATTGACCCTCCTGGGACCCAAAGACACCAGACTGACTATAACTAGGGCCAGGGCCTTTTTGGTGGTGGCTCCATACTGGTGAAATGAGCTTTCGGAAGAGATCAGGACCCTGCGGGACTTTATGCAGTTCCACAGGGCCTGCAAGACAGACCTCTTCCATCAGCCCCCCCCCCCAATAACTAATGGCAAGCCCTGCCCTTCGGAGTCATCATCAACAGCCTGAGCCAGCCACAGAAAAAGAAATAGAATGAGGAGCGGATCAATAGGACGAGACATCAACTGCTGCCATCGTTGCCAAATATCATTAGCATTACTTTGCCAGACCAATTGCACTACCACTGTACATCATTTGGATTGTTTTAGAAGGTTTTATGATTGTTTTAATAGTTATTTATGTGTTTTAATTTTGTAAGCCGCCCTGAGCCTGCTCCAGCAGGGAGGGCAGGGTATACATCTGATAGATAAATAAATAAATACATCTGTACAGATACAGACTACAGTTCATATGTTTTAAGCAACTGAGAGTTTCTTAAGCTTTTCACTTAGAATCTTTAAGAGGAGAGGCTTTTGTTTCAGTGGTTCCTAAACACTCCAGTATACTTTCTTGAGCGTATTTGGTTCTTTTGGTTTCCAGAAGGCAGGGATATTCTGTCCAGTACCCAAACTCCTTCACTAAACACACCAGTACTCTTGAGTTTTTCCCCTATGACTCTTCAGGATTTAAAAGGCATTTTCTAAACACGTCTGACCAGGGATCATTCCACTCCTCAGAGCGATCTCCTTTTTCCAACTGGATAGGGAATTTCATCTCCCACATCCTCTTTTCTGGCCTAAATGGGAATCTTTACATAACTACCCACTCCTGCCAACCTTCCTAGCACTTCGTCTGTGTTAAACTGTGCTACACTGCTCTTAGTCAGGGCTAAACACAAACCCTGTCAGCACTAAACTCTTCTCTGTCAGGGCTAGACTCAGACTCTGTCAGTATTAGACTCTTCTCAGTCAGGGCTAAATCAGACAGCCCTCTCCTCAGCATTCAGCTCTCAAGTCTTTCTCTGGTCAACTAATGCTAACCAATCAAATTCCTGTCACTCAAGGCTCTCTGGCTCTGTAAGGAATTAATCCGTCACAGTCTATTACCTGTTTACACTATTACCTGTTTACACAGCACTTAGATGATTTTAAAGGGCAGCTTTGCACCTCCAAAAAGCCACAATCCAGAACCAAACTAAACTAAGCATTGCCATTTAAAGTAATTTTAAAATGCCTCAAAAGACCTATCCTGATGGGACCTGCAGATCAGAGCTCCCCCCCCCCCGCCATCCCATGCCTTTTCAAGTGCCAAAACATCTGCTGGAACCTCTTTTGGCACTTAAAAAGGCATGGGATGGGGGGGAGCTCCACGCTACAAGCCTTGTAGCAAATCACTTTAAAATGGCAAGGACATTCAGTTGGTTCCCAGAAACTTCTAGCTTTTGCATACAATAATCCTCTCCCCCTCTGAAATGCAGCCCCGGCTGTGCATGCCCAAAGGGAAGGAATCATACCGTGCCCCTCAGTTCCTTCCAAAATGTAAGAGCATGCCACAGCAAGTTAAGGCACCTATTGTGGGGAAGGTTGGTTGGTTGTATGAACGCTTAAATGAGTACTTAAAGAAAAACATACAGGTTAAGTAACCCATTCTTAGTACTTAATGTTTTCCATGCATCACAGTGATAGCTGTAAGACTGGCAAGCTGACATACCTGGAGGTGGTATAAAGGTGCTTTTAGCAGAAAAGATACTTGAGCATAGCTCTGCCAAAGGATGCATCCACTCTAGCTCTGATATCTAGGACATAGTGCCTAGATTTTGCCAGTTCACACAGTAAAATCCAGGCCCATTCTGCATCTAGCATTTGCTCCATTGTTTTACCAAACCCACACTGGAACAGAAAAAGAAGCAGCTCAAAACCACATTCCAATACCCTGGGCCAATGCCATACAGACTGCAGTAACCCCTGAATGGCCATAAAATGGCCATAAATCTACACAGAAGTACCATAAAAACCCGATGATCAAAGGAAGTGAAACCAACATGCAGTCTGTAGGGTACCATAAAAATCCAAGGAACAAAGTGGGAATTTCTGTTCCAAAGTTTGCAGAGGGGAATTTCTGTTCCAAAGTTTGCTAAAACAATGGAGGGAAAAGCCAATGCAGAATGGACTCGTTGGAAAGTGCACTGAAAGTGGATTATTTAGTGAAATAATCCTTTGAGTGAAAATTGAGCGGTCGATGCCAGGCAGATGTACCCTAAGAGATGAAGGTACTAATCTTAGAGAGTAGAGATTGAGTATGTACTCTAGAGTGGAACGCAGAGGACCAGCTGATGGAAAGCAAAGATTGCTTCCACTGACAGTCATAGGCTTGCCAGTGGAAGGTCTCCTGAAATTGAGGAGGACCCCTTTCAAAGCATCTGGGAGCAGGATCTGCCAAGCCACCAGGTTCAGTAAGTTTGGTTGTAAAATCCTCCCCCATTGCCCCCATACTCGGAATAAAGAGTCAGACACGGAAAGTGGGATAACTATGGGCCACTTTATTGAATTCACAGTTGAAAATAACGGCAAGGGCAAATATGTGAAGTGGCACGATCCGGGCCAGGGGTCAGCATTGACCCTTCCCCAGTCGTAGGATGCGGAGCCACCCACCCCCAGCTTGAGCCAACCTGTGTGGCTCCCCACTGGTGGGCACAGCGAAAGACATGCCCTGGAGATCCAGCCCCAAGTCGTAGAACTTAAGCAGCCGATTGATCCATGCAGTCACCAAGGTCTGTGTGCTACAGTGCCGTATTTTCCCTGGGTCGCTCAACCCAAAGGCTAATCTGGCCAAACTCCTATCGCCTGAAGTAATTAATTGGTGCTTACCACCCCGGCTTACGTGCTGCCTCTTCCTCCTTCAATGGAGGCAAAGGCAGCCCCCCACCAGAATGGCTACGCCCTCTGCCGGTCGGGCCGGATTGTTGTGACAGGAAATCTGGAACCCCTGGGAAGACAACAGATATTGCCCATGGACACCTAAAGGACCTTGGTGAACTACAGCTGATGCACCCAGCAAAGAGTGATGAGGATGCAGTCAATCTTTCTAATTACTTTGGTGATGAAAGGTACAGGAGAGAAGGCATAGAAATGACATACCCACCAGCAAAAGAGAAAGGCATCTGCTAGAGAATGCTGATCTACATCTGTTCTGGTGTTGACTGAGGTGGCAAACAGATACATTTACATTTACAACAATGTTCCTCAATGATGGGAAAGTGGTTGCAAGTATTTCTCTATCATAGCCCGTCTGTGTGCTACAGTGCCTTGGCAGCTGAGGCTTGATGCTAGAGTATTGTGGTTGCCTGTGACATAAATGATGTTCAGAATGTAGTTGTACTTGATACATCTGTCCAACAGGTAGCAGGCTAGTTGTTTAAGGTGGCCAATGCTGTTCTTCCTTGTTCACTGATGTAGTAAATGGTAGCCATGTTTTATGTGGCTACTTATATACCACTCTGACTTGCAGAGCAAGGTTGAAGGCAGAAATGACTTGTACACTGGCAGAAGCTCCAGGTGATTGATATGGAGTTTCCTTTCTGAGATGGTCAGGTTTGGCTGATTGTATCCATGCCATCACCACACACCACACAGAAGTATCCAAATGTGCAACAGGAGGTGTGAACAGAACACCTATGTCCAGGTTGCACCTGTGTGTCATCAGTGGAAAGACTGAGTTTTATCCTGCAACTTGATCACAGGATGAAAGTTCTGAGGAATTGGCCTTGGAAACTCCAAGTTCAAGGTCATCGGTTCAAGATGCAGAAGATGTCTGTTGAGATCAAGGTGGGACTGAGCAATGATTGATCCATCCACTTGTTGTATCCTAGGCTGAACAGTAGAATCAGCAAGCTTCACAGAAGGTTAGACAGTAGTGGAGTGGTGGAGTGGAGAACTAAGGAACAAATCACCATAGCTGCCAACACAGGCAGTAGTAGACTCAATAAATTTGGCTGCAGTAGAACCTGAGACATAATGGCCAAGGGCTTGGGTCACTGAATAAATGACAAAGGGGGGACACCAACACTGAGAGCAGGATGCTCGTGCTAGTATCTATAATAAGGTTCATACTGATCTCACTCTCAATAGTAGGAACTCTAGTCTTCCAAACAGTACAGAGTAATTTAGAGAGACATGGGGAAAGGGTGGTTATTACCATTTGTACTGAGAATCATGTTGGCCTACTGTGTCCAAAGAACACCCACAGGACTGTTAATATTGAGAGGGAAAGGCCAACTAGTCCTACATGAGTTTGGAACTGAGCCAGAAAGCTGCAGAGGCCAAAGCAGGGTGAGTCTTCAAGCAGACTATCAGACAAGGCACCATGTGGGGAAAGGTTAGGGTTAAGCCCCAGGTTTGCATAAAAAATCCAAAATCTAAAAAAATACATTGGGGTTTTTAAAAAAACAAACCAACCCAAAATAATAGAATCAGTGCTTGTACTTTTAAGAAACAACAAATACCATCTGCAGTGGCCATTATGGGGCTTGCTAAGAAAACACAACAGTATTGTCAAACTTCAGTCCATGTTTTCTGTTAGTAAAAGGCAGGGGGAATGTACCTGTACAGGGCTGTTTTGACCTTTGAGGGAGAACACATCGGGACCAGGCCTGGCAGCAACCCTAAGTGACTTGACAGCATGTGACTTGCATGACTCATCAATGTTCAAAAGTAGCCACCCCACAAAAGCCAGTGTGGATAATGGTTAGAGTTTCAGACAAGGATCGGAGAAACCCAAGTGCGAATCACCATTCTGTCATGGAAACTCTCTGGGTGACCTTGGGCCAGTTACACACATGTAGCCTAACCCACCTCATAGGGTTATTGGGAAGACAAAATGGAAGAGAGGAGAATGATGTAAGCCTGCAAGACGGCAGGTTCACAGCTTACCCATTTTGGGGAGAAAGGTGGGGTATAAATTAAGTATATGAATAATAAATATTGCTGAAGATGGGGGGCAGATAATGGTAGCTTGAGTGGGAGAAAGAAAAGGAAGCAGGGAAAGGTGAGGAGATGAGTATTACTAGGAGGAAGGAAATAAAAAATAGTCTGGGGAAGGGGGATACAGGAGAAACTTGACCAGACTTTGCTTGGATAGAGGCTGCCAGGGTAAGGGAAGGAGGGAAAGCTGAATCTATGAGGGCAGGTAAAGATAGGTTGGCTGGTGGGTGGGAACAAGAAAAGGAAGCAAGACAGGGGGAAAGGTTATGGAGGCTATCTGGGAAGTGAAAGAGGAAACAATAGGGGAGGGGAAATGAGATGCCCCATGCAAGTCCTTGTCAGTCCCCCGTGTATGTGTGTGCGCAAGCATGTTGGGAAACCCCCATCGGGAAAGAAAAAAATTGGTGAAAATGTGATGAAGCCATCAAAATTAAATTAATCTGATAGAGTGGTGGTACTCACTCTGTGGATTGTGGAGAACCACATTCTCAACTACTGTCAACTCGAAGGATGACATTTACCTCCATCCCTGGCATGAGGCCTGCACTTCAGGCAGGTTCACAGCTTACCCATTTCTCCAGCTGTAGTTGTTTCAAGACAAGAACCAATTACCTACCAGAAGCCCCACTGGGCAAGGGCCTTGCCCATTTTCCTGAAATATTAGAGCAGGTATCATACTGAGGAATGGCGCTAAGAAGAGTCACAAGTAACTTCCAAGCCACTGAGTAGGTATCACTGCCCTAGAGGAAACTTTTATGACTGAATACTTACTGAATATCTAGAAAAGAAATAAATATGATAGTTTCCCTACATATCTGCATTAGATGTACAGTAAACCTCTTTACTGCCCGTCAAAGTAATGTGACATCCAATTTACCAAATAGTTATGCTCACTTTGAAAAGTTAATGGTGGAAAGTGCTGTCAAGTCACAGCTGATTTATGGTGTTTCAAGGCAAGAGGTTTGCCACTACCTGCCTCTGTGTAGCAACCCTGGACTTCCTTGGTGATCTCCCATCCAAGTACTGCCCAAGGCTGACCCTGCTTAGCTTCTGAGATCTAATGAGATCAGGCCAGCCAGCTCCATCCAGGTTTCCTGTAAAAAGTAACTGCTTGGTAAATAAACAACCCTTTCCTCTGTCCTAGGTTTGTAAGCAGTCTATATTAGGTTAAGAAAAGGAAGTAGACCAATGCAGAAATGGTACAGAAAGCAGAGCTGTCTTTTTTTTTTAAAGAAGGGTCAAAAGTGTATAAAGCAATACTTTAATGTCACTTGTTCTGTTTACATAAGGGTGCAGTAGAACCCATCTCTAGCTCCCATTGTGATATTTTTCTTGTTCCTTCTGTCCCTGGTGATTGTGTTCTGATGTGGTGGTCAGTGAACATGTCAGTCAGACTAACAAAGCAGGTTCTCAGGAGCAGTATAAGACTGTATGTCGGTTAGGATATGCTTACTTATATTTTATAGATAGGACAAACCATGTCATAAAGTGATCTTGTAAAATCTCCACCTTAGGTGGAGATTGGCATCAAGCTTCCTTATCCGCTTATAAGTGTCAACTTTGCCCTACATCTTGGGTCTAGTCTACTCACATTCAACAATACAGAGAATCAGAAAGAGACACACACTGGGGGTGGGGTTTGTTTGTTTTGTACTTCAGCTTCTTTAACACTTATTGCTTGGCAACTATTTATTTATTAGATTTCTATACCGCCCTCCCAAAGGCTCAGGGCGGTTCACAAGTGGCAAAGCCGGGATCTAAAATACAATAAAACACACAATAAAATACAATATTTAAACCACAGTAAGCGACCTAAAACACAATGCTACATCATCAGTCAAGGTGGGGACAATCTTCCAACTTGGTGGCCAGCCATTTCCAGTATGTGGTCTCCCCGCTAAGCTGGCAAACTTCAGCCTGGACATAACTGTCCCACCTTCGCAGGGCAGCCGATGACATACTATCTTGTTGGTAGGATAGTGGCGGCGGCGGCTCCTACTCAAACGCCTGGTGGAAGAGCTCCGTCTTACAGGCCCTGCGGAACTGCACAAGGTCCTGCAGGGCCTGGATCTCCTCCGGGAGCTTGTTCCACCAGGTAGGAGCCACCACCGAAAATGCCCTGGCCCTAGTAGTGGCAAGCTTAACCTCTCGGGG
The DNA here is from genome assembly GCF_001447785.1 of Gekko japonicus. Lineage (NCBI taxonomy): Eukaryota > Metazoa > Chordata > Lepidosauria > Squamata > Gekkonidae > Gekko > Gekko japonicus. The sequence continues at coordinate 1,594,249 of NW_015162474.1, read as the reverse complement.
ACCCGGAATTACCAGGAGATGGCAATTCCCCGATCGGAGTGCTCTTGAGGGAACATATGGGAAGAGGCGGTCCTTCAGGTAACCTGGACCCAGGCCATTCAGGGCTTTAAAGGTAAGAACCAGCACTTTGAAGCGAATCCGGTATGCTATCGGCAGCCAGTGCAGCGCTTGCAACCCAGGCTAAATATGGTCTCGCCTAGAGAGGCCCAACAACAACCTGGCCGCAGCATTCTGCACTAGCTGCAGCTTCCGGATTTGCAACAGAGGCAGCCCTAAGTAGAGAGCGTTACAGTAGTCAAGCCTCGAGGTGCTCGTCGCCTGGATCACAGTTGCCAGGTCTTCGCGGTCAAGGTAGGGGACCAAGTGCCGAGCCAGCCGCAGATGATAAAAGGCCGCCTTGGCAGTGGCTACTACCTGGGCCTCCATTGTCAACGAGGAGTCCAGGAGCACCCCCAAACTCCTAGCCTCACGCCGAGGCACCAATGGCACCCCGTCGAAGGCCGGGAGCGGGAGCCACAACCCCAGACCGGTCCGACTCAGGCACAGGACCTCCGTCTTTTCCGGGTTTAATTTCAACTGACTCAGCCTGAGCCAACCAGCCACAGCTTGCAACGCCCGATGAAGGTCCTCGGGATCAGAGTCCGACTGGCCACCCAGCATCAGATAGAGCTGGGTGTCATCTGCATATTGATGACACCCAAGCCCGCACCTCCAGGCAATCTGGGCAAGGGGGAGCATGTAGATGTTGAACAACATCGGGGACAGCACAGCTCCCTGGGGTACCCCACACTCAAGGGGATGCCTTCAGGATCGCTGATCCCCGATTGCAACCCTCTGTCCCCGACCTTGGAGAAAAGAGACAAACCAATGAAGGGCAAGCCCCTGAATCCCCACGTCGGCGAGGCGGCGAGCCAGCAACTGGTGGTCGACCATATCAAGCGCAGCCGACAGGTCCAACAACACCAGTGCCGCCACACCACCTCAATCCAGATGCCTACGGAGGTCATCCGTCAAGGCGACCAGCACTGTCTCTGTCCCGTGGCCAGGGCGAAAGCCAGACTGGAAGGGATCGAGGACAGAAGCCTCATCCAGGTAGCCCTGTAGCTGTGTCGCCAGTCGCCACCGCCCTCTCAATCAATTTGCCCAAATAGGGCAAATTGGACACCCGCCGATAGTTGGCCAATTCAGCCGAGTCCAAAGATGGCTTTTTCAATAGAGGGCGGACCATAGCGTCTATAAGTGCTCTGGGGAACTGTCCCTCGACAAGGGACTTGTTGACAATCTCCTGCAGAGCACCTCGAAACCCCTTGTGGCCCGCTTTAACAAGCCAGGAGGGGCACGGATCCAGATTGCATGTGGTTGGGCGCACAGATATGAGCAACCTGTCAGCTTCCTCCAGGCTGAGTGGGTCAAAACTCACTAAACCCGGTACTAAAGACATGCAAGGGGCCTCAAGTTCCCTAACTGTATCAATTGTGGTGAGGAGGTTGCGGCGGAGGGCCAAAACTTTATCTGCAAAATAGCTCGCAAATGCCTCACAGCCTAAATCCAATTCCCTAACATTGTGCCTGCCCTAGGGCAGAGCTGTCAAAGACCGAATTACTCTAAATAATTGGGCCGGGCGTGAGCTAGCAGACGCAATCGAGGTCGCATAGAACTCTTTCTTTGCGGCCTTAACTGCCATCTCATAGGATTTCATAAACGCCCTATAGGATGTTTTTGACTCTTCGTCGCAAGCCCGACGCCACCGTCTCTCTAGCCATCTCAGCTCTCGCTTCAGCCGCCGCAGCTCCTGGGTATACCAGGGCACTCGTTTATCACAAGTATGGAGAGGGCGCCGGGGAGCGATCTTGTCGATGGCTGAGGAGAGTCGACCATTCCAGTCCTCCACCAGCTCATCCAACGAACCACCAGGGGGCCTTGGATCCCGCAGAGCCATCTGGAAATCCATAGGATCCATTTGGCTTCGCGGGCGAGCCCAAATCAGCTCACCACCTAAACAGGGTTGACGCGGGACATTCAGACGGGCCCTCAGGGCATGGTGGTCTGACCATGGAACTGCCAAGGCAGCAATGCGGTCCACCGTAACCCCCGCCGCAAAGATCAAATCAAGCATGTGACCAGCCAGATGTGTGGGAGCCGAGACAAACTGGGAGAGTCCCATTGCCGCCATGGATGACACTAGATCCATAGCCCGGCTGGAGGTCACGTCCTCAGCATGGACGTTGAAGTCACCCAAGACAATTAGCCTGGGGTGCTCCAGCGCCCAGCTTGATGCGGCCTCCAGCAGGGATGACAGACTACTGGCCGGTGCGTTAGGTGGTCGGTACACCAGCCAAATAGCCAAACTCTCCACAGCCTCCATCATCACACCGACACACACTCAACGCCTGTGATCTGCGGGAGCGCCCTGAAGGAGAAAGCCTCCCGAATGTATAAGGCCACGCCTACCCCCTGCCCCTTAGTCCGTGATTGATGAAGGACCGAGAATCCCAGGGGGGCAAGTTGGGCGAGAGCTACAGTCTCGCCCTCCCTCACCCACGTCTCGGTCACGCAAGCCAGGTCAGCCTGTTGTTCCTGTACAAAGTCCCGAAGGACCTCAACTTTATTGTTGATAGACCTGGCATTGCACAACACCAATGACGGAGAGAGGATCTCAATCCTGGCCCCACTGCCGGCCACCCTTGGGATGGGTCGTAGGTAGGAAGGGCGCCAAGCTTCTCCGTTTCTCCACGTCCTTCCATCTAATTTTATTTGTTTATTTTATTTAACGTTCGGCTTCTATACCGCTCAGACCCGGAGGTCTCAGAGTGGTTTACAGTTGTGCTGCAAGCGCAGATTTTTGCTCCTAATTCTATGGCCACATTTTTCGAGGGGTGGGGCTGCCTACCAGCACCCGGGTGGGTTCGCTGTTCTCGGCTCTCCTTGGTGGTCCACTGGGTCAGCGCGCATCTGCGGTCAGTCCTTTCCTGGCGTTGATCTTCTGGCGCACGGCCCGCGGTAGCCCCGGCTCAGCTCTGTCTGTGTCCGGCTCCGCTGCGCCTGCGCCGCGTTGCCAGGACCCACCGCCATACTTCCCTCTCCCCAAGAGCACTGGGATTTGTTGCCTGTTCATTAATTAGCTGAGGCCTCCGCTGTACCTCAGGCCGCCAACCATCAATAACCATTCAACCAATCCAGCAACAGCAAACAGCTGCTACACTCAGTCTGCTAGTTTGAATAGAGTAGTAGTATTTAATATCTAGGTCTAAATGGATTCTCTTAGCTTTAACTAATAAATATAAATGGTTGGAGATTATTTGTTTCACAATGATGTTGGCTTAATGTTCATGTTTTTTGTATCATTGATACTGTCATGCTCCCACTCCAACTGGACAACAGGTAACATCCCTATTTAGACTTAAATGGTATGGTGTAGCACTTAATTGAGGGCCAAATGGCACCCACCAAGGCCAATCCACATTAGGAATGGGAGGGGGCTGAAAATAAAGAATTAATCCCTCTCTCCTAGCATTTCAGACATATTTTGGGGGGGGGGGGCAGAACCTTATCTTAAAAAGTTTTGAGAAGTGGGAACTCCAGTCAGAGATTTCCAATGTGGTCCAAGGAAGGGACAAAACCATGAAGAGGCATAAACAGAGGAAAAAGCATTTAAACATAATATTGGACAATAAAGAGAGTGAGTGACAACAAACTTAATACTATTCAAAGAAAAAGAAAGAAAAAGTTATGCAAAAGCATTTAGAGTAGAGCAATACTTAAGCAAAGAGATAGGAAGACTGTCGATCAAAACTTCACAGTAATAAAAATGGGAAACAATGAGATTCTGAATAAGGATTTTAGTGAAGTCAACAGACAGGAAAAGACACATCACAGAGAGTGCAATAGTATGTGCCAAGGACGAGAAGGACAGATCAAAGACAATGCCAAGGTCTCAACTTGCTGAAAACCCTACAGTGATGCTGTCTACTAAGAAACAAAAAGGAAAAAGTAAATGTTTAGGGGAACATTTAGTAAATTTCTCTTTGGCATAGTGAGTTAATGCTCTGGTTTCCAAACTTAAATACTGGCAAGATAATTGCAAAGAGTTTTAAGAACCAAAGAGAAAGAAGGCAGGTACAGAAAGATAGTGCTGGGTATCATTAGCATTAACTGTGTGTGGTACAGTGGCGGGAAAATCAAATTGGATGTATAAAATATGCTATATTTTAAAAGGCAATGAAACTGCATCAGCCATTTATTGCTATGCGTTCTACACTGTTCCTTCTCTTTTTTCTTGGCAATGTCTTGTAGATAGCATGCAATGCTCTGGGGGTGAGTATTGCCCTGCCTTGGGGTAGGTGTCTAATTTGGGACAAAAACCTTCTTAAATCCTATTTCCAATGACATTTTAGAAAGAACAAAGCCATTCTTTGGACAGAACAACATTTCCATTTGCAGAAGAGGGGCCAATGACTTCTGCTGATTTGTCCTTCCTATTGCAGACTCTCATTTTGCCAGCTATTTTGTTCCTCTTGACTTTCAGGAACAAAATTTTAGGGGTTGCATGGGGCTCCAGTGGAGGGGAAAGTGGCAAAATCCTACTCTGCTAAATTCATGGATGGATGCACACTTCCTCTCCTTTCATTTTTAAAACTGAAAATACGGAGAAGAAAATTAACTCCTTATATGGGCCAACTTCAATTTACTTAGAGCTAGATTATAGGTTCACTGAGGCATCACTCCAACAAAGTAAAAAATAATATGATGGATAAGCCTAGCCGTTTGAAAATACTTTAATCATATTTATTTAAGTAATACAAATTGAATAATTGCCTTAACTGCTTCCCTCACAGGAGAGATGCAAACATCTCTAAATTGATTTGTTATTTGTTTTCCTGGAATGAGTCACAGTACATTTAAAAAGCTGTGCTCATTTTGACCCTGCCAAGTGCTGCTATAAAGAATGCTCCTTTGTCAGCAAGGTAGAGCCTGCCAATTAACAATAGCTCAGTACTGTGCTATAGCCTTGCTGCTGGTCAGTGTGTACAACATTTACACATTGGGCCTTGCTTATTTTTAACAACACTGAATAAAAGGAGAAAACTCTTCAGAGATTTCTTCACTTCTCTTTATGATCCAGCCCCACTGTTGTGTTGCAGTAGTAATTTATTGATTATGACACCCACCTGTGTAAATCCCCCATGCCCTTTTTCTGAGTCAGCCACAGAAAATACTCTTAAACCCCCTGCTGCAATATCCCAGCCACACATATCCAGGTTCTCCCCCTCTGTGCTGGGTTACTACAGCTGCCAGCATTTGTATGATTTCTAATCTCCCAGATTTCCATAATCCCCAAACTGCTAGAACCTATAGCCTACAGTTTTTCCCAAATAGCAGTCTCAAATTGTCACTTCTGCTTCACAATCTCATATTCTTTATTTGGAGAATTCTAAATTCCTTTTTCTAACATTACTATTGCAGAGAGTATCTCCAAACCATGTCGACATTGATTCAGAGTTCCACATGCACTCGTTGTGCACATAGAGCTCCTATACTTGTGACTGTCTTTGGGGTAGGGCAGGATACAAATCTAAGGATAAATAAATAAAAAATAAAACTGCCCTTTATTTTAAAGGGGAAAACTCTTCAGTGTGCCAAAGAATGTACATATGGATGGCTTCTCTCCCTACAATAGAAGAAGCCCAATGCATAAATGCAGCTGCACAGATCTCAAAATCTATGGAGAGTAGCTGCAGTCCACACTGCACACAAGGTAGAAACTGCTGGGTATGGAAAGCGTTTAAAAAATACAAGACCAGTCTGTGCAAAAGTAGACACTGGGAAAACTTAGTCTGTGCTTGCTTCAGTCACTTGCAAGATCATGGCTAGTATTGGGTAGAGGGCAGGCCCAACATCTGGAGAAGGCTGGAAAGAGCTCCGATTTAGTGAATTCATTAGTGACAGTTCACCTTTCAAAATCCTCCCTTTTTTCTAGTGGCCACCTAATTAATCTCCATTTCCTTCCATTCCTCTATTGCCACAGTACCAAAGGGACCCAGTGCCCCAAGGTATGTAAAGTATTTCTGTCCGTGATTGTGTGTGAACCTAACCCTGTGTGTGAAGTGCTCTTCTTGCTTTTTCAGCATCACTATTGTGCTATTAATTTTCTGTTTTCATCTACAAAATGTATGACTTTATCCAGGTAATTTGACTTCAGGTTGAAACTTGAGAACAACTCTAGGATGGATAAAGAGCTCATTGTGTAAGCAGAATACTTAACTTTTCTTTCTTTTTTCTTTCTTTTTTGCACATTCATCCTTTACCTCCACTGCAGTGTATTCCTCTCCAAAAAAAACCCATTCTTTACAATGTTGGAAAAAATTAACCAAATTATGTTTACTTCTGGTGCCCAGATGATCATTACTGTGATGCTCTGAGAGAGATTTCTACTAACCACAAGAATAGATGTGATGCTTTAGTTTAAGCATTCCTTTTACAGAATAAACATGACACCATATAAACAAATTATTACATAACGGGATCAAAACACAGAAAAATCCAGACTAAAAACCAAAATCTAACTAGCTGAAAAAATTACCTCTCTGAAAGAAATGTTGCTTACAAAGTATGTGATGCGTACACAACTAACCCATGAGCTCAATTAAACTGAGTTTTGAAGAGTAAACTAGAAGTAAAATAATATCATTATAAATCTATTAATGAATTTGTTTAACCTGTTCAAACTAATCTCAGATCTGTATTCTAGTGACAAAGAAAGAAAACGAGGATACTCCTAGGTTGGATTTCCCTCTTACGTGCATGCTTGCATGCACACACACTGTTCTGGTGAGGAAGGGGAACAAAGGACAGTTTTCTCTTCCTCTGTCCTGATGCACCTATTGATAGGAGAGGAACTGGAAACTGTAGCATGCATTGCAAAGGAAGGGACAAGAAACAACCCAGAGACAGAACTGCAGAATGAAAAGGGATCCCATGGATCACTTAGTTCACATATGCTGCACATCATGGACACCAGCTAACACGTGCTTGTGACATCCATGCAAAAGCAATCCAAACAGCATTCTCCTACTGGGAAGCTAAAGGAAATAACAATGAAACAGTATATTAAAGCAAACAACAACTTTTTCAATCCCTTAACAGATATGACTGCTATTTCTAAATTGCCTCAGAATCTGAACAGTTGGTTTCAGCAAACTGTGAGACTTCTCTCAGAACATTAACTATACATTTCTCCCAAGGATGGAATAAATCAAAAAATAAGAGAAAGAACATCTTTAAAATCTTGCAAATGCATATATAATTCTGGACTTGTACTCTCCCCCACACAGAAAAGCTTAAAAAAATTAAGGCCAAAATTACACAAGCATTTGTGAGATTTGTAATAGTTTCTTCAGAATGTTACTCTGCTTCAGCTAATATGCAGTACCACCTTTTACAAGTTATATTTTTAAAGATCTCCACACATCCTTTCCAGCTGTTGTGGGAGTACACACCTCTGTCTCCTCAAACTGGATGGTGGCTCATATTCTTGCAAGATGGCACTGCAGTGTGAACCCTGAGAGGAAGCTCCGCTGCAGGATTTTGTTAGCAGCCTTTTCAGCGGCTTTTTTGGCTTTTAATCCTATTTATAGCTCTGCTGCTATTTGCAGGGCCTGTAAGGCAGAGATGTTCCATCAGGCATTTAGTTGAGGACAGCGATGGCTCCATTCTTTCTGCCACTGCCACCTCCTGCCTTCCTGTGAGGCCAGGGATACCATTAGAAAAAATTAATGCCATCTTTTGGTACTGATATGTTTTATTGGTTTTAATTCATTTGTAACAATGTTTATATGATATCAGGTTGTACACCACCCTGAGCCCAGTCCCTCCAGGGGAAGGTGATCTAAAATCAAATTTAATAAATAAATAAAATAAACTAGACTTGGTCTTAGACCCTACACGATGGGACTGGGGACAGTCAGAAAAACTCTTTTAAGCATTACTCACCTGCCTGCCCCGTCACTATTTCCTGTAGTGTCACCCTCTCTAATCTCTACTGAAATTGACAAAATCAAAGAAAGCCATGTTAATTTGTGTGTTGTGGGGGAGGAGTAATTTAAAAAACGGGCATGTTTATGAGCGTGATGTTCATAGTAATACTGGAGATAGTTTATTACGGCATCCAGCCAGTAAATCAACAGAATTAGTAATACTGTAATTTTAAAAACCTGAAGCATTTAATAAAACTGACAAGGCTTTCTCTCCAACCTAGACAGTGAAGGAAGTGGGAGGGCCACAGGTATCCCCAGTCATGAGAAGGAAGGAAAAACTGGGTAGAGAGCAATGCCATTATTGCTATTAGTGACCAAAGTGATATTTCTCTACAATGGCAAAATGTAAGAATAATTTCAAATGTGTACAGCTATAGGACAAATTGGATGGAGTACCAAAAATGCACTTCAGATCAGGCCCGTAGCTATAGTGGGACATCTCAGGGCTGGCCCCCCCCAACTTACCACCCAAGCCTCCTGACTTTCCACCCCGCCAGTTTATTTTATTTTTCTTGCATGCCACAGCCATGCCAAGCCATCACCCTGCCCTGCCTGCTGGCAGTGTACTTCTGGCTGGCTGCGGGCAAGGCATGCCACAGGGCACATCTGCTCCCTACTCCAGCCCTGCCCATGAGCTTTTTAAAAAAACTTTTACTCTCTCGTTGTTCCTGACACAGCCTGTGTGTGTGTGTGTGTGTGTGTGTGTGCATGTGCAGGGGTGCCCCCTGACTTATTTAAATGCCCGCCAAAGTAAAAAATCCTGGCTACGGCCCTGCTTCAGATAGAGCACATCTATTCACAGGTATCCCAAAAAAGGAAGGCTGAAATGCAGGTGTAAATGTACCTTTCTGCAGGGCCATCAGTTTAAAACTGCAGCTCTCTTTCACTCATGCACACCCACAGTAACAGACCCAAAAGCACTTTAAGCAGCACATGTGAATTTAGTCAAACTGTTTTAATGATCATGTGTGGTCACTGGCCTAGCACCTTAGTTGCTCTGATTTCATTGAAGGGGATGACAATACCAGCCATACAGCTGAGAACAAATGCATTCACTTGTATGCTTTCATTCTGCACACAAACAAACCCTGTATTTGTCTTCACTCCAGTGGAACATAAAATTAGAACACATGCATTTTCCAGGTTTTCAGTAAGCAAAAGACAATGGAGAGTATTTGAGATGTCTTCTAATCTCTAGCATTAATTACTTCCTTTTAAACCCTGAAGTGCTGAGGTGGGCAAGATTAGGCCACATAAAATGTACACTGTGTATTTAGCTTAATACTCATTGCCTGGTTAAATGAAAGGTGAATTATAAAGGTGAATTTTAGATTATTTATTTATTTAGAACATTTCTGCACCACCTGTCCTAAGAACCCACTGGCTTATGATAAAGTAACTCTTCAGAGGACTGCACTGTTAATTGCTAGGGAAGTTCTGTGACTCCTTGCTGACTCACTACAGAATTCCTTATTTATTAAAATATTTATATCTCACCTTTTCTTGTGGCTCAAGACAGCTTAAATATCAATGTTAAAATGTTACATTTTAAAAGGATGTCATTTGGAGGAGGGCAAGGAGCTGTTCCAGTTGGCAGCAGAGCACTGGACCCGAAGCAACAGGTTTAGATTACATGCAGAAAGGTATCGGCTGGATATTAGGAAAAACCTTTTCACGGTCAGAGTGGTTCAAAGTTGGAATCAGCTGCCTAGGGAGGTGGTTAGTTCCCCTTCACTGACAGCTTTCAAGAAGAGGCTGGATGACTATTTGTTAGAGATGCTTAAGGCTGGTCCTGCATTGGGCAGAGGCTTGGACTAGACGGTCTGTATGGCCCCTTTCAACTCTATGATTCTATAAAACCAGTAGATTAACTCCCCAGATATCCCCCTCCTCTCACAAGATGCCTGCAGTTTAGACCCCATTAAAATCCCAAGCAAAAATCCCTTCCTGTAACCCAAAATCCATTTGCGGTCAAAAAGGCAAAACCAGGTACACACACACAAAAAAAGAAATGTGTCTATCTATTCATAAAACATAGAGCAAGAATGACTTTACAGTAGGACATCTTCCTGAGAATACTGTCCCAGACAGCTATGCTTTGTTATGATATTTTATACCCACCTTCACAAAAGCATTTCCTACAAAAGTCTTCTAAGAATTTATGTGCATCCCAGTGGTCAGGCAAGGGTAGGAAGGTAACAGATTATTAGCAGATTATTATTATTACATTTCCCCCCTGCCTTTATGAAGGCAGGAAAAAAAAAACAAATGGCATTCAGAGGGTGAATAAACCTGCATAAATAATATAGAAGGAGCCTCAAATATGTTAAACCCATGGGCACTCCTAAAATTTTGAGAAAGTCCAGTGGCCGCCATCACAAAATGGCTGTCTTGGGAAGCTGGACCAATAACAAAATGGCTCCCATTTGAACAATTAAAAATTACCAAGCCAGATGAAAGGAGCAGCTATTTCTAAATGGGTGTTCCATAAAGAACCAATGGGGTTCCTGGGGTCTTAATCTTCCTGCTTCAGTGAGGGAGAGGATAGCCAGGATTGGCTCTTTGCTTTGAGTAAGAAGCAAGTGGGTGCCAAGAGATACATCGCTGGGCACCACAATGCCAAAGGGTGCCATATTGAGGGTCACTGAACTATACTGTTTCTATGACTAATCCACTGACAGCTGAGCTGTTAATAAATGAGTAGCTTTGGTATCCTTAGAATGTAGTCATGAGGTACGTCTACTACTTGTATCTACAGTACAGGGAATAAATTCTGCATTTCCCTAGAAACATTATGTTTATTAGAATTTTTGTCAGCTAGTCTTGATACCTGTCAATATTAATGTTTTAAGGTATATCTATTCTCTTATGAGTGGAAAAATGAATGATTTTTACTTATAAAATCTCTGTAACATAACAGACAACTTCATTTCAATGCTCCCTCTAAGCTGTGGAGCCTTGTGAGGAAAAATTCTACTTTGTGAGCTACTAGCATTAAAGTCGTGAGCAAGCGATTTGGCTGCTGCATAAATTAGTTTGCTCTGGAGCCCTCCTTCCTGAGCTAAAAGAAAAATGTGTGAGCCAGAGGCTAAGAAATCGTGAGCTTGCTCACACTAACTTGACTTAGAGAGAACACTGCTTCATTTTCAAAAAAACTTGACCAAAGGTAGAAAATTCAGTTGTCTTATTACAATGGGAATCTACTTCCATCGAGCTAGTCTGATAATAAAATCAAATAAACTAAACATGTAATGTGTTGACAGTATTTTTTTCTAAAGAAAATTTGGAAAGGCTAAAAAAGCAGCAATATATTTGAAAATAAAAGAGAAAAAATGAGAATAAGAAAAGCCAAGCCCCAGGCCTCTTCAGTTTAGAGACACTTGTAAGCACAAAGAGGAAGAATTGGTTTTACTACAGTCCTACCACATACTGGCCACACAGTTTTGTAAGCACAATTAAATCATTCTTGTTATAATGAACTGAAGCCTGAGATACTATTGCAACCATATGCAGGTTTCAGTTATGGTAACAAGAATAAAGGAGCTCTGGCACACCAGTCAGGACAATCTATTACCCTCTCACTGGAGAGTTCTTGAAGCCTGCCAATCACTGTGATTAATTCCCAGTGTGTTAGAAGCCCTAGGGAATTCTTCTGGTGATATGCACAACTTTCTTTATTATTGCCCTCTGTAGTTGATAACAACTGAAATAAAAAAGGCCTAATATAGGTTAAATGATCGTAAAAGTTATATCATATGAATGTAATGTGCAAGAGATTTTTGATCATAGCTTTAATACATCTTTTTTGCTCCCCCCAACAACAACCCTAAAGCGACAACAACTATGCATGCCTTTTTAGATTTAAAAAATGTATTATTAATCCACCTCTAATATTTTGGTAGGACTTAGAGGTCTTTAAATGAAATATTCTATATATAACAAACTGGGCTACTTCCAAAGTAACTGGCAAATATGGCTGTAAAGGAAACTGCAACAATTGAAGTAGTAGACGTACCTCATCCCCATGCATATTAGCAACATACTTGAACTCTGGAATGCCAATCTTATGTTGGGTTGGGAACCTTCCCAGAGCAAGAACCCACAGGTGTCTACCTTTAAGTGGAAAAGAAATTTTTATATACATTGATGAAACAGTACAAAGTAAAACAATGAATGGTTGGAACAAACTCTAGCTCTCATTTGGTTTAACTAATTCCCCGTGCCACTTTTTTGCTACAAAGATAAGATACTGGCTCAATCACATTTCCTCCATGATAAGCAACAAGGCTGTAAACTGCCATGCAATTTTTATGCTACAAGCAAGTCCTTGTGAAATCCATTTGGTTTAAGCATGGGTAAAAGGCTACAGGATGGCAGCCAAACTTTTTTCCAAAGTTGCTAAAAATAAAATTTCACACTATAACCTTTTTTAAAAGAACGACACACTTTAGGAATATTTACCCAGTTTTACAGTTAAATTAACTTCACTGTTCTATAAATAGAAAACTTAAAAAGAAAAGATATCAACATGAAATTGGCTGTATAATAACAAATAAAAGCAACTAACAGGCTTATTAAAGAACAGCAAAGTACTTTGTAAGGCACAAGCATCTATAAACAAGACATGGAATTAACTTTTGGTCAGACATTTGGCGACATTGAGAATAACTGTAAAACCAAATTTATTTAAGGCCAGCTGGGATAAATACTTAACATTAAAGACAACTGAAAACTTAATGACTGACTTCAAGTTAGGGCCAGTCACTTGCAGCCTGAAATGGAAAGTTCAAGTGGCACTCTCCATCCACTGCAATTAAAACTAGGCACAATTTCAACTAGGACTTGCTTAAACCTCTAGAAAGTGGTTCCCTTTCATTGCAATGGGGCAGATGCAAGAAAACTTCTTAGCGGCTTGTACCATAGCCACATTCCCATTATGCCACCATTAATGGCACCCCAAATTCTCCTCTGGAGGCACCTGTCTCACCTTAGCTCAGCTCATGTTAGAGCCAACTATGTTTTAATTTAGTGCTTGTTTTGCAACAATTTATATGAACTAAAAAGCCAGCTAATGTCCAAGGCAAAAATGATAAGGATGCCTTTTTTCAATGCTTCGGTTAATTAAAAAAAAATGCAGTAGGGAAAAAAAACTAATGCCCAGAGATAGCAGCCCAGTATTAGTACCTAACAGCCAACAACTGATATACACTGGAACATGTCAGGTTTCAGGTCTGAGAGATCAAATAGTTTCTTTTTCTTTTGCCAGAGCTTTGGGGTCCAACAGTAAGAACCAGTTACAAATAGGCTCCTTCCGGGGGGCACAGCAAATTATTAAATGGGTCTTGCAGTGGTGGTGGGGAAGCTGCCCACTGTTACCTGCTGCATGACATAAATTGGAGTATCTACCTGTACACATACAAATTCACATCACAGATTCCAACAAACAACCCTAAAAATTGCTACACAAAAATTTGATGACAAGCAACCAATTACACCACAGTCTTTTTAGGTGAGAAATACTGAGGCTAAGAGGTGATTCTTTCTTATTTGCAATTTTAACATAAGAACATAAGAACATAAGAGATGCCAATGTTGGATCAGGCCAAAGGCCCATCCAGTCCAACACTCTGTATCACACAGTGGCCAGAAATACCAGGTGCCATCAGTAGGTCCACCAGTGGGGCCAGGACATTAGAAGCCATCCCACTGTTGACCCCCCAAAGCACCAAGATGACAGAGCATCACTTGCTCCAGAGTCCCTATCTATACCTAGTGGCTTACCGGCGAGGCTCCCCTGCCGGTAAGTTATTTTGACTTGGCAACCCTAGGTAGAACAAAGATATGCTCTGCCAAGGGAATAACAGGTTATTATAGTAATCCTTCTCCCTGCTTGCATTAGGACTGAATTTGCATCACAGAACTAGCTTTACTGCATCCTTTATTGCAGTATGCATGGTTCTGATATAGAATGAAATACAAGATTATCTAGAAAATAGTAGATGATAGACACAAGAGTATTTGTGATACAACAAAATTTAAAAGATCAATTAGATCTTATGTTCAAACTTAATCATAATTAAACAAAAACTTGAACCACCTGCAACAAGACATTTTAAATACAGCTGCAGCCTTTCAGACTTAGGAAACATTTCCAACAGAAAAGTCATCCAGTCCTGTGATACTAGGATCTGGAAACAGCTTCCGGATATACCAATTGAACATCTCACTGCCTTAACTTTGGAGTACAATATATAAATGTTTTATTATATGATAATACTTATATCTAATTCTGAACACAATTCCAAAGTACATTTTTTTAAAAAATCTACACAATGAGAGTGGGACCATGTACAATTTGAAGATTTTTCCAACCCTCCCCCCCCCCAAAAAAAAAAATCTACAGGAAAACTGAACACTTTTTTTTAAAAAAAGGGAGGGGGGGTTAAAAACCCAAAGAGCTCGCAGGTAGTAGAGCACAGTGTGTGCAGGACAGGCTATTTATGTTGGCAGAGTAATTAACACAGCAGTGGTGCACAACCTGATTAAAGAGTAGATAAAAGTTTACTTAAGAATTAACATAATAGGAAAGAGGAGAGAAAGAGAGAGGTTCCTAACTACGTCTCTAGCTGACAGAGAGGGTAAGACTGAGTGTGGCACTTCCGAAAAGAAGGGGGAAATTGCCTTAAGAGTAGCAATCTGGAGACAGACAAGGAATGACACTTCACTGGAGAGAAGGTGCTGACCTCACTATCCTGTCTAATTGTCTTCTTGCTGCCCCCTGCAGGGTCTTCTTCTCTTCTTCAATGTACACCAGACATTGCCTTTTCCAACAGTTTACTCCCAGCCTTCAGGAGCAGAAAGCATATGTCTCCCACACTCTCTTATTGAAGCCTCTAGCTTCCACCACTGACTAACTAGCTGACAGGGATGGGTTGTAGCACCTCAGACATCCTTATCAGCTGGCTTGAGGTGACAGCAAAAGGCTTGGAGCAATGTGGGTGGGGGAGAAGTAAAACAACAGGAGTGAGAGGGAGAGAAGAGAGAGAGAAAGCAGTGATTCGAGGATAAGATGTTCCCTCCCCCACAACTCCTCACAGCTCTGCCTTGTTGTTTATATTCGCATTGTGCGTATAAAGCAAATGTCATCTTTCTATTCTTTCCATCATCAAGCATACTTATAATTGTCTTCTTATTCCTAACGTCTGGTTTAAAATCAAACTGTGTGACTGATGCAACAATTTAATAATTTTAAACCTCTTTCTATTATGTCAGCCAAGTATTCAAATTTAAATGTTAACGATTGATGGTGTCCTGCTAGGATCCAGGACCTTCTTGAATGCAGCACTGTGTGGTTGTTTTTCCAATTACACACACCCACTCTCACACAATTTATAAGCCCAGCTGTTGAGTTCACACAGGGGCTAGAAAGGATGAGAAACTTGAAACACGAGGCCCTTTCAGACATCAGGACAAACTTTGCTTTCATTGCTAATGGATTGAAAGCACGGATACAGCAATATGTTAATTTAGTTCTGTCTAGAACTGAAAATAACTATAGATAGTTGTTTGTTCAGAATGAGTGTTTCACTGCTGTACTGATAGAAATGGAAGCCTTCCTAACTTTCAGCTATTTAAGTCCCAAAGGAAACAACTGTCTACAAAACTGGAGACTCTGGAGCCCTTTATGACAGTTTTCAGGTAATTACTTGTTTCAATATTTATGTAATGCTTATCCACAAAAACAAACAAAAAACAGTCTCAGGAATTGGCTGTGCTAAGGAAACTGGCATGAAAAGGTGACCATAGGAATAGGGTTGAATTATTTCTATATGTAAAATTACCACAGCAACTTGAAATCCAGAAAGGATATTTGAGGATTCACAGCCATTTATATCAAAATTGGAAGCTTGCCAACATGGAAAGACAGAGTAGTAGATTATCATTTACTAATCTGTCTTGGTTTTAGATTTATTGCCATTATACTTAAATTAGTGCAACCTTAATAATAAGGTTGTAAAACCATCATGCTAAAACTAGGCATAAGCCGTCACTACTACAGTGAAATAAATTATCAGTGAAGGGACAAGAGGCCAAAACCACCTACACATGAGCCATCCTAGACAGATGATATAAACTGCTGGGCAGTTTATGGAAAAATACATACACTGGGTAGTAATAAGAACCAAGAGGACTGTGCAGTCATTTGTCAAAATACACACTTGCATGATTACCTGTTGTCAAGCTTCACATAAGGGATGAGAAATTGAAAAATAGCTGATCCTTAAAATAAATCTCCATATAGCCTTCACTTTTATGATTAAGACTTCAGCCTGATTCTCTGCATGTTTACTCAGAAGTAGACCCCACGGAAGTTGGATGGGAATTTCTTTCATGCAGATGACATCAGCCTTAGCATTTCTTGATTTGGTACAAGAACATGCAGCAACATATGATGTGCAGTTAGACAGACAGACATGCCGAAGGGCAGATCTGTGCAAGTTCCCAGGTGCAGCCACTATATTGTCCCATACCAAGTAATGTAATGTGCCTGCTCAAGTATATACGGGGGGAGGAATCCCTGTTTTTCTCTTCTAAAGACAAACTAGGACTCTCCCTCCAAGATACCAGTTAGGATTTGAGCCAGGGTTTTTAGCCCTCCACAAACTCAGTCTCCTTGTAGGCTTCCTTTCCTGAGTCACTGCAATGGAGGAGCCTGAAAATTCTGCACGCCATGCCCAAGGTTCCACTTTCTCTACACCCCACCTCAGTGCCCCGCTAGAAACCACATTCATAACTCTAGTTCCTTTTAAAAGGGCTAGTCACATAAAGTATTATCTGTTGGATCAAAACAGGAAGTCTAATGTGCAGTATCAGATTGTATATGCAATTCTATGTCTACCTGAGATATACATGCAAAAGTCTACTTTTGCGTACATGTGCCTATAGTTGGGTCAGAGAAACTGTATGCTGTATTAGATAATCTAAAAGTACATTCAAAGATGCTACAAATATCCATATCCGCCTGCAATATCATCTGATAAAATTATTGGCAATAAACTTCTGGGTTGCATACATAACCACTCTAGGCATACATAACCATAAATTGAACACTCTAAGCATTCCGCTGCAAAGGAAAATATAAAGATAGAGGATTTGCATAGTAGGAGAAATTTTAATCCTAATGAATAGTACTTATCACCATTCATTTGTACACTGATTCTAAGAAAGTCAGGCAAAGAACATTTCTTATTAAAGTAGTAACTACAGACAGCTATGCTTACACTCAGTTCTTCAAAAGAAAGGTGAAATATTATTTTCTCTTTAAAGTACTGACAGCTTCCTACAAAGGTGGCCTGTGCAAAACTTTTTTGATATTCTAGGCTAAACATAGTACAATTTTTAATTCTGTATTTATATTAAGGAACATACTCCAATACTACTTTTGTTTCTGTTTACTATACAGAGATCTGTGCTATGCTGATACATACTGGGGAGCACTTTAATAATATTGATAAATTATCTCCACAACTATGCACTCTGTAATAACTTTGAATGATATTTTGCATCTACCATAATTAAGTGCCACAACTTAAATTGTTTCCTCATAAAATGTGCATGTGTTAACCTTCTAAACACATTTTCACGAGTCCACAAATGATATTTGAATTTCCTTAGGTGAGAACTGAAAGGAAGCCATATCGAACAAAATGTACTTTTGATCTTGAAACTTGTTCTCGTATGAATCCTCCCACATTAGTAATGTTCAGAATTTACCCACTGAGGTTGGAAACGTTCTTAGAGTGACTTGTGAAAGCTCCGTTAGTTTATGTTAGGAACATGCCAGAGACAAAACTGAGGATATGTGCAAGAACTGATTAAGGCACTTTTTCTACATGCATTTTACCTCAGTGTGAATTACCATCAGGAACATGCAGTAAATACCATGGAGTACCATCTAATGTATTCCATATAACAGTCCACAGATTAGATACCACATTTTATACCAAAAGCCAGAATTTGTTTACATGTGACAAGCAGTGTTCCCTCTAAGCTGAGTTAGTGTGAGTTAGCTCACAGTGTTTTTGCCTCCGGCTCACAGATTTTTTGTCTCAGCTCGGGGACGATGGCTCCAGAGCAAACTGGTTTATGCAGTAGCCAAATCGCTTGCTCACAACATTTATGCCAGTAGCTCACAAAGCAGAATTTTTGCTCACAATACTCCACAGCCTAGAGGGAACATTGGTGACAAGTCTGTCTCTGCTGCTAGATAACATAGTTAATATGGAGCCATGCAAAGATCCTAGAGCTCCAGAAGATCCTTCTTGGTCAATTTTCATGTTAAAGCATAATTGGGATTAGTAGAGCATTGTGCTTTGTTTTCATTCTTCTCCTACAATACGTAGAAAGTTTTCAGGTTGGAAGAACAAACAACTAGTGTGGAGAGCGAGAGACTCCTGTGAGGCAAGCACAGGAGATCTCAAGTTCCCACCAAGAGATTGGCAACTGCACAGTCTGCATGAGTCTGTTATATTACTAAGAGCACAATGAATTACTGAGAGCACAGTCTTTGCAACATTCGGGCAAGATAATAATGAGCTATGAGAAAGGACATTCTGTGAAGAACACTGTGATTTTAGCTTAAAGTCTTTTACTGTTTGTAACATTTTCACTGAACAGGGCAGGGGGGAGAAAATGTGTGAGTTTGCTTTTTCTCTCTGAATAAAGCACTTCTGACAGGCAGTCAGAAAGCAGTTGGGACAGAGAGAGACAGAAAGCCTGATCAGTAAGCTTCACAAGAAATCTGTTGTGGTGTGTCGTTACTGAACCCTACCAAAGTCTACAAACTAGTCGTAAAAAGGAAGAATGACATGTTGTTCCAAAACGTGTTTTAAAAAACCTTAATTACTGAAAACTATATATAGCTCTTTGGATGGAGGTGGTAATACCTTGCAACTGGGTTTATGCATTTGTTTTATTTATTTGAAATATTTATATGCCTGCCTTTCTCCTGAGCATCTTGAGATCCAACAGGTTATAGTTGTGCAGAACTAAAGATGTGTTCAAAGCCAGTATCTGCTTCCTCTTGATGTTGACAGAGGCAAAATCTTGCTCAAGAGTAAAAACAGTGCCAGCTCTGTAGACAGCCTATTGAGTTAGCACTGCATCAGACAGTATCCTGTGAACAGAAGCAAAGACTATGATGTTCTAACAATATGTGAATTCCCGGCTTTCATTTTAAAAAGAAGTTAAAAATTGCAGACATATGCCTTTTCCATATATCACTGCAATGAAAAGTCTTTATTATTTTAAAATTAAAGCTGGGAATTCAGAAACCCTGTCACACATTATTGTTATAATGATAATCAATGTAATGATATTCAGCTGTTTATTTTTTAAAAGCCCCTGGTGTGTTTGGGGGGGGAAGACATAGTTACTGGCTGCCATGTGAGCATGGTCAGGAAAATCCGAACTTTCCTGCCCCACATGGCAGCCATCCATGATTTGCTGCAATCTTTTCCAAAACTTTGGGGCAAAGCAGTTTGCAGCAACCAGTTGCATTCTGACCACCTGCAAGAACTAAGCAGATTTGCAGAAGCTGCTTTTGGCAGCCCTTGAAGTTTGCTAACATAGACCCATACAGTAAGTTTTTCATTATTACATTTTACCTAGTTGAGTCGCAGTACTACCAAGCAGATGTGCATTTATTTTAAAAGGATATAATCATGGAAGAACTCTAAGGAAAAATCAACTAGGGATCACCCTTCCAAGGGAAATGAATTTTATGAATTCACAATTACTTCCAAGTGAGTGCGTTCTTTGTTACACAGGAAAGTTGCTGCTGCTGCTGTTACAATGGGTCAATAACAAATTCCAGAGGGGTAGCTGTAATTGTCTGCTGCAAACCAAATAACAGAATGTCTTGCAATACCCAATGTTATTTTGGCATAAGCTTTCATGAACCAGAGTCCACTTAGCCAAACACTTGAACAGTTACATTCAATTGGCATTTGACAAAATGGGCTCCGACACACAAAATCATATGCCCCAAATAATCATGTCAGCATTTAAGCAGGCAGATGGGTCAGTAGTCCAAAGCAAAATTCAAAACCATGAAAGTCATGCAATATGTTTCATTAGGATCAACCAAAACAACATACACTGTGTGCAACTTTTCCTCTTCTCCAGAACTTTTCAACACTCTGGATGTTAGAAAGGGAAGCAATGTGGGGGTGGTGTTTCAAGTCATCTTCTAAGCATCCTTGGTGGAATGCTAAACAGGTGTGCAAAATGGTGCTGGCACTGGGGTCAGGTTGCACATTTGGCCTTCTTAGCAAAAGAAAGGAAAACAAAACCTGGAAGTATCCAATTGAAAATACAGAAACCACCAGAACAAATTTAGAGTCCAGTGATTTGATTTTGATTTGATTTATTAAATTTCTACCCTCCCCTCCCAGCTTGGCCGGCTCAGGGTGGCTTACAGTGGCACTTTTAAGATCAACAAAGTTTTATTTGAGGTATCAGATTTCGTGTGTATGCATACTTTTTCAAATACATTGGAAGAAAGGTAAGGTTCAAACTCATAGATGGGATGAACAGCAAATTAATGTGCAACTTGATGAAGATGTATGCAACACTAAACGAAATAACAAGCTAAGATTATAAGGTCAACAATTGTAAAGCAATAAATATGTCAAAATAAGACTGAAATTTTCCATTCACTCCTCTCAGGTGCAGAGATCACTTAACAGCATTTTTTTTACTTTTTTGAGGTGAGTATAGTGTTGTCAGTGGTGATAGTCTACTCTTAAAACTGGTCATATAAAACTCATCCCAGCCCTTCAGTGTTCAACAATGGAACCCAGGAAGTACATTCCATCAAAATTAATGAGAATAAATGTGTTTAGGACCGCAGCCTAATTCTCTTTCGTTAGATGTTCATACTGAAGAGTGGGTATGCAAATGTAGCTTTCCCAACATTCTATTTAAAGGGGGAAAGCCCAGCATGATATATTAGGAACTCTTCAAATGACATCAAGCATGCCTTCTTATCAGCTCACTCTATCTCATCAAGGAACAGTAGAATTAAAATGCAGTCCTCATAAATCATGCATGTAAATACTGCTGTAACAAAAGAGAAGCTAGAAAGGCTTCCCATGGTGAAACAGTTAATGCAACAGACAGCACCCTATACTTAGCAGAGACACAGGACTTCAAAATTATCTGGGTCAAACTATAACAGTTGCTTAATCTGATGTAGGTTGTGGAAACAATGTACCGTTTCTTATGCAAAGATGTACAAGTAATATTTATAGGCACCCAAAAGATATGGATTTAAACCTTAAGGTAATGTCTTGCAGCTAATTTTGCTAGTTCAAAATTACTGATCATAGATGATCTATGAGAAAAAGATCCTTGCAGTTCCAACAGAGAGAAAGGGATGGGGAGTGCTCCTGCCCTGATAACTGGATCAGGGCTCCCAGTGCGCATACAAAAGGGATTGCTGAATGCAGGGCACTTCATTTTTGTTCCTCTCTAAGCAGCTTCTTCATCCATTGCTGCTTCTAGCATGTTCATTAGAGAACTGAATATGAAAACTTACTGCTGCACAAGATATCACCCACACTAGATTGGTTTCACTCTCTTAGCAAGATAGCCTATCCTGTCCACATGGGCATCTGAAAATTCTGAATGATTTACAGAGCCATCCTGAGTTGAGCTGCATCGTTTTAAATCCACTGACTGTGTTGCTCTGAACATCTAGAAGTGTGCATGCACATGAAAGCTTATACCCAGAATTAAATTTTGTTGGTCTTAAAGGTACCTCTGGATTCAAACTCTGTTCTATGCAGAATAAATGGTTGGGGGGTTTTTTAAAGTCTAAAAACAGGTGAGTATGGCAGAGGCAAGAAAGTTAATCTTTAAATTGCTTACCTTTAGTGATGTATTCCTCAGTGACAAAGATTGCAAATCCTTGCCATCTCATTTGGATGACATCATCTGTACCTTATTTCAGGAGTGTACAAGGATAGATGAGTCTTGCCTTAAAAATTGAGGTCATATTTATTTGAAGCAAGCACTCAGTGAGAATCAGGGTAACTCCACATCAAACTTTAGCTCTGCACTCCTGCCCCGTCCTCCCCTCCACCCCCCAATCTCTGCAGCAAGGTTTTTACAGCTTCAGCATTAACTCCTCATGCAGTCATCCACCTACAGGGTTTCACCCTACCTCAGAGAGCATATTCACAAACCTGCTTTGTTATGAACTTTCTGGGATTACTATACTCAAAGTAGGTCTGTTCATAGTGTGGATGGGAAGGTGTGGTTTTCTGCACCTCCATGTCCAAATCTGGTGCCATTTTCTGTCCATTCTTCCTCATTGGTGGGCGTTTTCCCAGCTTAAAAAAAATGGTAGTAGGTATAACACTATAATGTCATGACACTACAGCAATATACCTATTACTATTTAAAAAACAACAGCAAAAGCACTCCAGCACTGGGGGGTGTGTGGCAGGTACGGGGGCAATAAAACAGAGAATACTCCTGTGTGGAAGTTCTGTTGCCACTGTGTAAGGAGAGAATAATGGGGAATGGTCCCCATATGGAAGCAGTCATACTCCCAAGCAAATGCACTTAAGATTAAGGTGTAAATTGAGGGGATGGAGAAAGTGTGATAAAATCAGCCAACGTAAGCTTTTCAGGAGGAGAGTTATTTGTTTACACTTTTATAATTACAATTATTCAAATTAATTAAAACACACCCATACAAGTACAATATATCTATGCGAGTTCATATCAACAGACATTGTACTGCCCAGTGCTGAAGACAGGTTTGATTTGCCCCACACAAGTGAATAGCAGAAAGACAGAAAGTGAAATGCACCATTACTGTATTGTTCAGGTAGCGTTGTTCAGTGACTGGAAAAAAGCCCACAGGAAAAAACCCACATGGAAAAAAGCCCATACAGAAAAAAGCCCACGTGGGAAAATACCATGTAAAGCACCACAGACATTTACAATTGTGGATAACCATTCATCTCCATTCATGAGAATGAACAGGTATTACCTATATTTTATATTGTTATTGTAGGATTAAAACATGTCACATTCATGTTCTAGGGGCAAAAAAGGGGAACAAACTTAACCCTGAAACCTAGGATCAAGAACCTAAAGAGGTAAGTCAAACAGACTAGAGGGCCAACAATTAATACTTAATGTATATAATATAAAAAGACATGTATTTATTAGTAAAGAATTAAAAAACATATAACAGCCCAATACCAAATACCAAATCATACACACATGTGTTGCCCTGCAAGAGCCTTACACAACATCTATAAGGCTATGGACTACAACTGTAAGCTGGACTGTATAATA
The DNA here is from genome assembly GCF_001447785.1 of Gekko japonicus. Lineage (NCBI taxonomy): Eukaryota > Metazoa > Chordata > Lepidosauria > Squamata > Gekkonidae > Gekko > Gekko japonicus. The sequence continues at coordinate 1,570,841 of NW_015162474.1, read as the reverse complement.
AGTGTGCCAGGGGACTGGACTGTGCAGTAGCCCGATGATGGTGCCAACGTCCCGGACTGTAGACATGTGCTCAGCCAAGGGAAGCCATGCCCTGAAGCAGTGTGCCAGCCAGATGTGAACCCGTGGACATACCCAATGCCTTTCACCCATGCATCCCTGTAGGAGGCAAATCAACCTCCCTGACACCAGACGTACATAGCAGCCAGCAGCAATTCCCTATGAAGCAGCCATGCTTTACACAAGAAGCCTGAGTGATCCTGCAAAGGACTCCATAGAAGGACTTCTTCTCCAGCATGCAGGCACCTTTCTCCTTCCCCCACCTTTGCAGATGCTGCACGTGCTCTCCATTGTAAAACAAAAGGACTTATGACATGAGTGGATTAAGCACCTGGTGCAGCCATCCACCACCCATTCTGACAACACAGCTGCAGATTGTTGGGTCATTACAACTAACAACCATCCATTAAGCCAGAACATTACTTGTTTTTTCTTTCCTTTGTCTTTCTAAAGGTGTTACCATTAGTTGAATGTCTTTGCAGTTGCCCACCTATTAATCCTATTCTCCCAGTCATCTCCTGACCATTAGTAACTAGATTTTTCTAGAATTACTGAAGACTATGTGACTTGGTGGCACACACCCCAATCCACTTCTAGGGTATATAAGAAGAGCATCTGCCCATTGCTCTCTCTCTCTTTCCTACCTACCTGACCCCACCCTATTTGGCTGACTCCATTCCTAGCGCTGCCTGAAGTCTACCACGTGTGCTGCTGGTCAACACACAACCCCTTCCCTAGTATTTCCCCTATTTTTGCTTCAGGATTGCCTCGTCGCATTGGACAGGTAAAGTACTGACCCTGCTTCGCTTCTGAGATCTGACAAAATCACCTATCCCATGCTACCCCCCCTTAACAACCCTGCCCTAAAACAGCTTCAGTTTATAGTAGCTTGCTCTACCAAAACTCAGCTGTTTACACAAAAGCTATCAGACAGCTACCTTGAAGTATGAAAAGCTGCCTTAACCACCACCTGTTTGCATGGTAGAGACAAAAAAAGTATTTTTTTAAACCAAAGGCTAAACACATTAGAGGAATGTCATAACTTGACAGTGAGTAAACTGGATTGTTTAAAACATTTAAAAGTCAATTATAATTTGAATGTTGCAGGAAAACCTCCCATTGACTATAATTGATAGTTTTTGACATTTATACCACAAGTTATACGGGAAATTCACCCCTGCTGATTTCTTTTTCTCTGAAATACAGCTGCTAACAGCTGCCAGTCTGGAGAAGCTGGGGGATGGAGGAGTTTATTCCTTCCCATAGCAACGGCTTCTTGATCAAAGCAACACCCCCCCCCCCATATTGATAGATCCAGGTAGTCAGCCGTGTTGGTCTGAAGCAGTAGAACAAATTTAGAGTCCAGTGACACCTTTAAGACCAACAAAAGTTTATTCAAGGTATGAGCTTTCGTGTGCAAATCACACTTTTTCAAATACAGTGGAATGGGAGGTAAGGTTCAAACTTATAGATGGCTGACAGCAAATTAACATGCAACATGATGAAGATGTCTTAAGCTATGCAAAAACAGAATTAAATAACAAGCTAAGGTTATAAGGTCATAAATATGTCAAGATACATTTGAGACTCCATTCACTCACAGAGTGTAGAGGTCACTTAACAGCATTTTTACTTTCTCTTTCGAGGTGGAAGCAGTGTATGTCAGTCAAACAATCCAATATTCCTTGTATAACATTCAGTATTCTAATATACTATTCTGAAAAAGAAATACACTAAAATACAGAGGATGTATAGTCCCTCTGTATGCGAATACATATGTGAGGACTGAATGAGTTAGCATATGTAATGATATAAGAAACCAATATCCCTGTTGAGTCCTGGGGAGGACTTTGTTCCAAGTGCTGTAATAACTTGTAATTCAGCAATTTCCCTTTCAATTCTGTTCCTGAAGTCCCTTTGTAATAAAAGAGCTACCTCCCATTCCACTGTATTTGAAAAAGTGTGCTTTGCACATGAAAGTTCATACCTTGAATAAACCTTTGTTGGTCTTAAAAGTGCCACTGGACTCTAAATTTGTTCCCCTTCATATTGTTTTCATTGCATGTTTGGGGGGGGGGGGATAAGGTCCTTCCACTATACCTCTGAATAAATTGGAAGCTCTCCTCCTCCATAGTTAATAATAAAATCGCAGGGGAAGAAAGATACCATGTGCCACCAAAAACATCACAAGCACTAGTTAACCGATGCTATCACACACAAATCCCGCACAATACTCCAACCTTCCATAGACCAGTGAATTGGGGACATAAAATAACAGTACGTGGATTCTTGATTTTAAAAAAATGTATTTCTTGATTTTAAAAATATTATGTCCTCCCACAAAAATGTGAAAACCCTTGAAAAAGACATTTTGCTCTCCCTGAACTCTATGCTGTAATTCCACATTTATTTTATAATAGAATAAATACATACAAAGGATATTTTGTTAAATATCATTAGAGTATTGTTTATCAACCCTAAAACTCATTTTCATGTTAGTTCATCAAATTAAAAACCCACAAATTAAAAATTGAGCACCATCAACCTGTCTCAAAATGTTTTGGATGTTATCTGGTTTATTTAATTAAGTGGGATTACCCTGCCAATACATGCCTGCACTCCTCTCCTAATCATATGTGGCTTTTATACAGAAGAAACCATGTGCCTCAATTCTGTCGAAATTAATAATTTCATCCAGGTTTAGGCATGAACAGCTTTCTCTGAATTGGAACCATTAAATGGAAGTGACAGTACAATCCTGCACAAAGTTATTCCAACCTATTGATTTCAATTGGCTGGAGTAACTGTGCCAGACTGCAGTGGAAATCCCATTGGTTTCACTGGCACTTAATTCCACTTTATGTGCTTTGGACTAACACGTTTCTGTCAGTAGTTCCCCATAATAAATAGGAGTCTGTAGAGGCTAACAAAATGTCATAAATTGTACATATAATGTCTGCACAGTAAGGTACCACTCACTGCATGCAAAGAAGTGGGCTGCACAGTCCATGAAAGCATATGGCAGAATAAAACGTCTTTAGTCTTCGAGGTGCCACAAGACTCCTCTTTATTTTGGCCGCGACACAGTCACATCTACCACTATGGAGCATTTCCCAAAGGAAGTTCTCTGTCCACAAGAAGAGCGCATGAAGACTAACCCTACCTTCCACGGACTTTCCAATGCTATACAAGTGAGTGATGGAGGAGTGATTCCTGTGCACTTCCCTCAGAAAAGCTTCCAGCTCCGCAGTGTGGTGGTAGCTGAAGTCCAACCCTGCCACCAAAGGGAGCGAAAGCACAAGGCACAGGATGTCCATCTTGATCTTCTAGGAAAGAAGTAGAGCCAATCAGTAGCGCCAAGTGGGGCGAGGAGAGTTGAGAGAAAGAGCAGAGCTCCAAGCGGGACGGAGCGTCTCGCCTCCTCCCCGTCCTTCTTCCCACACAGCCCTGAACAGTAAAACAATAACGAGAACAATCAAACAGACATCGAGTTTCTAACTAAGCACAGCTACGCCGGGGAATGGCACGAGCCTCGCCCAGCGTCACGCGCGCCTCTTGCGCGCCTTCGCTCCCAGCCTTACCTCAGCGCTCTGACTGGAACCCTTGCAGCGCCCGCCGCTCTGCCTCAGGGGCTGCTGAGCTGAACAGGAGTGCGAGGCGCTCGTTAAGAGGCGCCGGGCCAATCTCTCCGCGCGAGCCTGTGCCCTGGTTCGATGAGTGACACGGGAGCCATCCAGTCCAGAGAGGCCAGACCCGCCCACAGGGAACCATCTTCAGGAGCAATCGAGGCTCCCGGCTGAACTGCGTATGCACACACATGTGCAGCCGGCTGCCTCGCGCTCCCTTCCGTGCCCCCCCCCCCCCCCCCCCCCCCGCCTTTCGAGTGCAAAAGAGTAAGTCTGAAGCACGAAGGATGTGCCTAGCTTTGCAGTGTGAATAGATCACTGACTTCAGTCCCGGGATTACCCTGCACATTTCAAGCCAGGGTCAGCGGAAACCACAGGACCCATGTCACCCCCCTATAATACCCCCTTCTGTAAAGGAAAAAGAAAAGGCACTAGTAAAAATTCGAATATAATAAAGAAGCCTTGGAAATAATAACAGGCAATCCAGAATAGCTACAAGAGAAAGATGAGAAAGGCTGACTAGTAGACAGTGTAATGCTATGGCCCTTCTACACTACTGGCTGCTGGCCACAGCTACACAGCAAAACACTGGTGCAGGCACAGATGTGATCCTCTGAAGCAGCAAAGCAAAATCAGTAGAAACAATATAACATGGCAAAGTTGACATTCTGCACTACAACATCAACTGTTCCACTGCTGACCACCAGTCACCACGCAGTACTGCCTGCCGTTTGGAATACACTGCAGAACACCCACATGATGTTCGCCTTAACCTACGTTGGGGTGTGTCTATCCAGGCAGCTAAACCCACATCCAACCCTACCATTTCTTATAAACCATTTTTCAACTTGATTTACTTGAAACAACTTAACACAAAAAAAATCAAACACTTAGCTGTTGAGGAAGTATAATGAAACTGGATGAAGGGAAGAAATACAGAGGGTGGCTGAGGGGCAAAGCCAATGCAAGGCCAGGCCTTTCCCCCCTCCTAGAAGAACTAGTCTAAACAGGAACATCTCTTCTCCCTTGGAGCAATCACCAATCAATCAATGTGTGATGACTAACAAGAAGGCCGGATCAGTTACTAATAGACCCACATGGAGGAATTTAAGCAGTGCTGAAACCTAGAAACTGGAGCAGGATGGGGCAATTACAATATAACAAATAAAATAATGCCCACTTGGTGCAGTAACAGATACTACAGAACTCAATACAATTCCTTAATGTGCAAGCAGGTAGGGAGGGAAAACTCACAGCATGCCCCATTTATAGGTCCTATGGTGCAGTGGGTTGGAAGACAACAACAGATACTTGCAGCCACAAACTCCAGAACTCTAGCCAAAGGGCTAATTAAAGAGTTGAGGATATTGAGCGTCAATCTGACATCTCTAAAGCTTCCAAACTCGGGGTGTTGTTAAATATCAAAAGCACCACTGAGCCAGCGATATATTTGACTTCAGTGGAGGGAAAGAATTTTAGAAGGGCATTTGCCCTAGCTAGATGTTCTGCCCTTCCATCTACGGTTATTCAAGGCAGGTACAATAAACCCCCCTACTCTGAAAGGCTATGCCCATGCCTTTTAAACGAGGTTGAATCGGTAGAGCATATGTTCTTCAGCTGTCCATTTTACAGGGAGGCTCCTCTTTAAATTATTACCCCATTAGTTGATAGGACACCTGGGCACATTAATACAAACAAAGCAAGGCTTCACTGGCTCCTATCAGATAAGAATGCAGAGATTACACATCCAGTTGCTAAATTTTGTGCATTAATTCTTAGATTAAGGGAATCGCATTTTAAAAGTTCTTAAATTCAGATTTCTATTCTTGTATATTATGACTGCTCTCTCCCTCACATGTTATGCTTACTTTGTATACTGGTCTTAAGATAGTAATAATAATAAACTAAACTAAAACTCCAGAACTCCCCCAGACAAGGATTTGGATCAGCAACCTAACATTCACCCTTTTGTCTTATATACAGCCAGGGCTAGACAAGGAAGAAAAGAATATCATTGTGTACACAACAGGCAATCACCTCCATAGCTTGGAGGGTAGAGGGCATCTGTGGACGGGGCTACACGAACAAGGAAGAAAGAACACTACGACGGCAAGCTCACACAGGAAACACCAAGAACTGCCAGGGAGTTTAATAGGACTGAACCCTGCGAGGGGACACAAGTGTGTGTATGGGGTGGGAGGGGTGAGTCATAAGAATGCAAGAAGAGCCCTACTGCATCAGACCAGTAGCCCATCTAGGCTAGCACCCTCTCTCACACATTTTGTTGTTGTTCAGTCGCACACTTGTCAACCAGTTACTGTGGAGGTCCAAGAACAGGGCATACAGGCTTCTCCTGATGTTTTCTCCTGGCACTGCTATTCAGAGGTTTACTACCTCTGAATGTGGAGGTTCCCTTTAGTGACAATGGCTAGTAGCCATTGTTAGACATAGACCTATCCTCCATGAAGCTGCCTTATACTGAATCAGTCCATCAGTGTCAGTACTGTCTACTCAGACTGGCAGCGGCTCTCTAGGATCTCAGGTGGAGGCCATTCACATCACCTACAACCTGGTCCTTTTAGCTGGAAATGTGGGGGGCTGAACCTGGGACTTTCTGCATGACAAGCAGAGGCTCCGCCACTGAGCCAAAGCCCCTCCTCCAAGATTAATTTGTCCATGAATCTGTCTAATCCTCTTTTAAAGCTGTCTCTGCCTGTGGCCATCAGTACATATCCTGACAGCAAATTCCACATTTTAATCACTTGTATTTTGTGCATCCTAATTAAAGATTTTGTCTATCCTGAAGTAAAGAAGCCAGTTTAGTGTAGTGGTTAAGTGTGCAGGGCCTAATCTGGGAGAACCGTGTTTGATCCCCCACTCTTCCACCTGCTGCTGCTGGATGAGCTAGGGTAAGCCATAATTCTGGCACAGCTATTCTTGAAAGAGCAGTTCTCGAAAGAGCTCTCTCAGCCCCACCTATCTCACAGGGTGTCTGTTGTGGGGAGGGGAAGGGAAAGGAGTCTGTTAGCCGCTCTGAGTCTCCGAGTGAAGGGCAGGGTATAAATCCAATCTCTTCTTCTTCTTCTTCTTCTTCTGCCTGTCCTGGATAGGTATCACTACCAGATGAACTTTGCCATATAGAGCAGATTGAGGGTGTTGCTTGTAGCTTGCTGGAATGGTACAGGCTCGTGCAGAAGACTCAGGTTCAGACCTTAGATGTAATTTCCCTATAGTGCATGCTCAGAGGATAGTGCAGAGCCCTTGAGGAGTGATTGGTTTGTGGATTTGTAGCCCCATTTAGAGGGACTTCTTTTAAGCAGTGTGCCCTGTGATGCATTTCATTTTTTGCCCAGTCCTCTTTATCCGATTCAGCCACACCTGTCCTTGTTAATGTGGTTGATAGCCATTCACTACTTGTTACTGTACCAGCAGTTCTTACCACATTCATCATGTTCCATTGCTTGATTTATTCACTTAGGGTTACCAACTGCAGGCTAGGAAATTCCTGGATATTTGGGGGGTTGGAGCCTGGGAAGGGGAGGGACTTCAGTGGGGTATAATACCATAGAGTCAGTCTTCCAAAGTATCAATTTTCTCCAGGAGAATGGATGTCTGTAACCTGGAGATCAGTTGTAATTCTGGGAAATCTCCAGGCACCACCTGGAGCTTGGCAGCCCTATAGTAGTAAAAAGTGGGTGTTGGGAAGATAATGAGCTACCAGGTAAGTTGGTGGAATCTGTTATTAAAGATAGAATTAGTAGGCACACTGGTTAACAAAAGCTGTTGAGGAAGATCAGCATGGATTCTATAAGGGAAGATCTTGTCTCATTAATCTTTTTGAGGGGGTGAACAACATGTGGACAAGGGTGACCCAATAGATACTGTTGATCTAGACTTCCAGAAAGCTTTGGATAAAGCACCTACGTGAACTCAGCAGTCATGGAATAAGAGGACAAGTCCTCTTTTGGATTAAAAATAATTAACAGGAAACAAAGTGTGAGGATAAATCGGCAGTTTTCACAATGGAACATGGTAAGCAGTGCTAGGTCCAGCGCTTTTTAACTTGTTCATGAATGATCTGGAGTTGGGAGTAAGCAGTGCAGTGGCTAAGTCTGTGGATGACACCAAATTGTTCAGGGCTGTGAGAACCAGGGAGGACTGTGAGGCATTCCAGAGGATCTCTTGAGGCTAGGTGAGTGGGTATCAGTGTGGCAAATGAGGTTCAACATGGGCAAGTGCAAAGTAATACACACTGGAGCAAAAATCCTAACTATAAATATACATTGATGGGGTCTGAACTGATGGTAACTGACCAAGAGAGAGATCTTGGAGCCATAACTCACTGAAGATGTCGATTCAGTGCGTGACTGCAATAAAAAAGGGAAATGCTTTGCTGGGGATTATTAGGAAAGGGATTGAAAACAAATCAGCCAGTATCATAATACCCCTGTATAAATCTATGGTGTGGCCTCATTTGGAATACTGTGTACAGTTCTGGTCACCACACCTCAAATAAGATATTATAGCAGTGGGGAAAGTGCAGAAAAGGGAAACAAAAAAGGGCAACCTTTTCTGTGTAAAAAGGTTAAAGAGGTTATGGTTGAAATGATGACTGAGGGGTGACATGATAGAGGTTGACAAAATTATGCATGGGATAGAGAAGGTAGAAAAAGAAGTATTTTTTTCCCTTTCTCACAATACGAGAACTCATGGGCATTCTATTAAATTAATGAGCAGTAGGCTTAGAACAGATAAAAGGAAGTACTTCTTCACCCCAAGAGTAATTAACATGTGGAATTCATTGCCACTAGAAATGGTAGCAGCTACAAATACAAATAGCTTCAAGACAGGATTAGATAAACATATGGAATAGAGGTCCATCAGTGGCCATGAGCTAGAAGGTATAGATGGAATACTATGTCTGGGGCAGTGATACTGTATATTCTTGGTGCTTGGGGGGGGCAACAGTGGGAGGGCTTCTGTAGTTTTGGCCCCACTGGTGGATCTCCTGATGGCACCTGGGTTTTAGTCACTGTGTGACACAGAGTGTTGGGCTGGATGGGCCACTGGCCTGATTCAACATGGCTTCTCTTATGTTCTTATAAGCTGTCCTCCTGACTCTCTGTCTTAACCTTGCTGGAGTTCCAAGGGTATTGTCTGGGGCAAGAAGACCCAAACTCCGACATCTGGTGTGGCAGACTCCACACCACCTCCCACTGTTCCGTAATGGTGACAGTTGACATGAGTGAGAGGCATCTGCTGAGGATCAAACTAGAAATTCTGGTTTCTTAAGAGTTGGGTTCAGGTTCCTCAGAACCAACTTGGGTTCCAAGCAGCTACAGATCAGCTGCAGGGAATAGCTGTTAAAAAATAAAGGAGAGCTGATTTTGGCTCACAGTGTTGCCACAGTGGAGCTGTTTCCCCATATCACAACAGTGCTGGGGGGAGTTATTTTCCCCATTTTTGCTGCTCCATATGGAGTATTCTGTGCATGTAGAGCAGCAAAAACAGGGGAATAACTAGGGATGCCAACCTCCAGGTGGTGGCTGGCAGTCTCCTGGAATTAGAACCAATCCCCACATGACAAAGATAGTTTACCTGGAGAAAATGGCAGTTTTGGAAAGTGGAGTCTATGGTATTATACCCTGCTGAGGTCCCTCCCTTCCCCAAACCCTGCACTCCTCAGGTTCCATGCCCCAAATCTCCAGATATTTCTAAATGTGGAGCTAGCAACTCCCCCCACATCCTTTGCTGTTTTGATGCAGGGAAAAAAGCTCCAGGGAAAAATAGGAGTCTTTCCTCCCACCATGGCAGCATCAAGCCCCCCCCCCCAACCCAGCCATTCCCGCAACTGCTGTGTGGCTGAGGGGAACCTGAGTTTGGTCTCGGAAACCCAGACCCAAACCCAACTCTTTAAAAATTAGCACATGTAGTTTGACCCTGACTATCATGGGAATAGAGACACAATTCAAACAGTTGCGCCTTTTACCAGAAAGAATACTAGCAAGAATAACACCTGATTGTTAAAATAAGACTCTCCCATGCTATTGTAAAATAATAGCAGGAGTTATTAACAACAGATATAAACATCTCATGTATGACAAAAATTAGGCCCATGAAACTATACATGTTGTCATGTTTGTAGAAAACTGAGATTGTTCAGTGCTATTATTATTATTATTAGCCTCTTGTTAGCCGCCCTGAGCCCATTGGCGGGGTATAAATCTAATAAATAAATAAATATATCATCATTATCAACAAACTCAAGAACAAATATTAATGACATTAAACAGAACATGTCTACATAGGATGAAATTTATTAAGGTGGTTGTTGTTATCAACAAACTCAAGAACAAATATTAATGACATTAAACAGAACATGTCTACATAGGATGAAATTTATTAAGGTGGTTGCGTTCAAATATAACATATTTGATTATTGAAGATACCAGTTCTATGGAACAACAAAAGAAATTGGCTATTTAAAGCAGGTAAACTGAGAAAACCCTGCAACTGTGTTTGATCCATATGCTTATGCTGATCAGTGATAGTCCCAAATGGCACCAGTAGAATCAAGGCAGCACAAGTATGATACTATACCACCTGTGAAGAAATGCATTTTTCTTTGGAGGTTTGAACTGAGCAAAACTTTCACTGAGTTTTTAAAAGTTTGTCTTTCTCTTGGCAGAGAACAGATAGCAGGGGAAAGTCAATTCAATTGCTTTCTTGCCTCACTTCAGGTACCCTTTTAGAAATGCTAATAGGTCTAGCAAGAGACAATGGGATGGTCAAGACCCTGACACACACACCCAGAGAGGTGATATTTAGACAGGTGATATTTAGCTGGGAACAGAAATCTGGGTGATCTAAGAGGCTAGAATATGGAAAAACAGAATGGTTTCCAACTGGTAAAAGTGTTAGACAAGGATATATTTTATCTCCCTTTCTCTTCAGTCTATATGCAGAACATATCATAAGGAAAGCTGGAATCAATTTAGATGTACGTTGAGTGAAAATTGGTGGAACAAACATTAACAGTTTGAGATATGCAGAGGACACCACATTACTGGCAGAAAGTAGTAAAGACTTGAAACAACTACTGCTGAAAGTTAAAGCAGAAAGCTAAATCAGGATTACAGCTGAACATCAAGAAAGCAAAAGTAATCTCTCCGTTCCCCCTTTAGTCTGTGTGTGAATTTGGAGATTTTTTTCCCCTTGTTGACAGGTCCCAGGTATATTAGGGAAGGAGGGTGCAGAGAGGTCCTTCTCATGAAGTATGGGGTAGACTTCAAAATATTTTGTGGGGGCAATTTTCTGTTCAACCTGAGATGTAATGTTGACCTTCCCTGCCCTGATTTCCTGTTGATACTCCCCCTGATAAAGTTTACTCCACACTAGGGTTGCCAGGTCTGGGTTGGAAAATATTTGGAGACTTTGGGGGTGGATCCAGGAGAAGGTGGGGTTTGGGGAGTGGAGGGACCTCAGCAAGGTACTATGTCATAGAGTCCACCCTTCCAAGCAGCCATTTTCTCCAGGGGAGCTGGTCTCTGTCAGCTGGGGATCAGTTGTAAAAGCAGGAGATCCCCAGGCCCCACCTGGAGGCTGGCAACTCTACTCCACACCCCAAAATATTTCATTTCTTTTCTTTTTTGTGGAGTGATATGTATGTAGAATGTGTTAAATAAACTTATAATTAGAAATAATAATAAAAAGAAGGCAAAAGTAATGACTACTGGGGAATTACACAACTTTAAGGTTGACAATGAAGAAATTGAAATTGTTCAAGATTTTCTGTTCCTTGGCTCCATCATCAACCAAAAGGGAGACTGAAACCATGAAATCAGAAGAAGATTGAGACTGAGAAGGGCAGCCATGAAGGTGCTAGAAAAGATTCTTATGTGTAGGGATGTGTTGCTGGCAATCAAAATCAAGTTAATTCATGCCATGGTATTCCCTATTACTATGTATGAGTGTGAAAGGTGGGCAATGAAGAAAGCTGACAGGAAGAAAGTTGATTCATTTGAAATGTGGTGTTGAAGGAGATTTTTATGAGATCTGTCCATTATTCCATCTGCAATAAAGTTAAAGTCTCCTCCTATTATAATTTCACCACTCTGAAAAGATTGCAATTTCGAGAAAACTTCATCAAGAAAGCTGATCTGATGGAGCATAGACAGATCCTAATGTTAAGCGTTTTCCTTCAATTGTACCCTTGATGAAGAGAAACCGACCTAAAGGATCAGACAGAGAAGCTTCTAACACAAAATTTACGTCCCTTGCCAGTAATATCGCCACCCCTCTAGCTTTAGAAGAGCCTGTAGCTTGATATTGTTGTGGAAATGCAGGCGATTTCAGAACAGGCCCCTTAGCAGATCTGATGTGTGATTCTTGCATAAAAAGGATATGAGGATGCTGTTGCTTTAAATATTGTAACACCCTTTTCCTCTTGACCATACTGCTGAGACCCCTTATTCTCTCCCCCCCCAATCCAAAACCGAGAAGATCAGGAGCAAAGTCATCAGAAACTAAACTAGCTAAACTGTTCACTATGGAGAACAATGCATCCAAAGGAAGGAGGGAGCGGTGGCGCAGGCAGTAAATGAAGCCTGCATTTCCATCTGGCCGAAACGTTTCGGCTGTTCGAGCCCCACCGTGGCCTGGGTGAGCTCCCGGCCCATGTCCCAGCTCCCGCCCACCCAGCGGCTCGAAAGCCCGTTAAAGGGCAAGTAGACAATTGGGTACCTGCTCTTAGAGCGGGGGAAGCACCCGTCTTTCGTGGTGGCATATGAGCGGCGGCGGTGGAGAACATGGCAGCGGCGAGTCGAAGCGAGCGAGCAAAGGCTGGGCCAACGGAGCGCGGAGGCGGGGCAATGCAGCAGGCCTATTGGACAGAGGCCACAGCAGGAGCACGCACTGATGTGCCCTTGGCCCAAGCCCGAGGAATCGCGGCGACCGAAGGAAGACCTGCACCAGGAAGACACCGTTGCCGGATTGGAAAAGACCTCCCGTAGAGAGACTATAACAACAAGACTTCGCTATAGGGTGCCTGTTAGGTTAGTCACTTCCCTCCATTGTATGTGTGTGGCCCTTAGGTAGGAATTGTATGAATTGTATAATGTAAACCGCTCAGAGCCCATAGGGGGTGAGCGGTATATAAATCAAAGGAATAAATAAATAAATAAATAAATAAATATGACTACATGTATTACTTCGCTAGACATGACACATTCACCAGGATTGATTATCTACTGGCATCCAATTCAGTCCTTCCAATGATTTCTTCAGTGAACATCGGCCAGAGACACCTTACAGACCATGCATGGTTAGAATGCCAACTTGATCTTATACCATTACTCGCAAAAGACAGGCAATGGTCTTTGGAGAAGAAAAAGAAGAAGAAGAAGATGATGATGATTTATACCCCACCCTTCACTTGGAGTCTCAGAGCGGCTTACAAACTCCTTTTCCCTTCCCCTCCCCACAGCAGACACCCTGTGAGATAGGTAGGGCTGAGAGAGCTCTTTCTTTTGCTCTTATTGCAACAAAATGGCAGAGAAAAGCTGGATATGGACATTAAACATTATTTTGAGGAGAATAGCTTGGAAACTGTTCCTCTCCCAGTCCTTTGGGATGCGATGAAGGCTGTCCTGCGAGGCTCCATAATTTCAATTTCAGCACAGCTGAAAAAGGTGAAAAATCGCATCAGAATTGAAGCATTAGCTCACCTTGTGACACTGGAAAGAGAGCATAAAAGGACAGGTGACAAAAATCTATGCTCAATTCTGGCGGAGAGAAAGATTTTAGAATTTACTGAAGTCTCTCAGATACAGAAGAACCTCCTATTCTTAAAACAGCGTTTTTGGCAAAAGTCGGCAAAAAATATCAAAGTACTGGCTTGGAGGGTAAAGGACAAGAAGAATTAATCTCAGGTAAAGGCTCTTCGAAGTCAAGACAATAATACACAATATCTTCCATCAGAGATTGCTCATACCTTTGCTACTTATTACAAAAAGTTATACAGCTCTGAGAACCCACCCTTAGAGTCCATTCAAACATATCTGGAAAACAAGAACTTCTACCAACAACTCTTTTTAGATCACTCATCATATATGGACAAAACTTTTACAATGGAAGGACTACAGAAGACTATCAAATTGCTGAAACCCAATAAAGCCCCTGGGGCAGATGGCCTCCCCGCTGAATTTTACAGGACTTTCCAGTCATCGCTACTAGATCATCTGTTAAAGATCTGCAACACTGTGCTTTTAACTGGGGAACTACCTACATCCTGGACAGAATCTAATATTGTCGTCATTTCTAAAGACCCCAAAAATGCTACTGATCCAAAGGCGTACAGGCTGATTGCTCTTCTGAATAATGACGCCAAAATTTTCCTTACTCTACTCGCTAACAGGCTCAAAAACATAATTCCAGATTATGTGGCTACTGACCAAACAGGCTTTATACTTGGAAGACAATTGACTGATAACATCCGTCGCACTCTAAAAATTATAGCCCATGGCAAAAACACTTTGCAAGTCTCTATAGTGTTGGTCCTCGATTTCGAGAAAGCATTCGACTCGCTGGAAACGCGATACCTACTATGTTTACTGAATAAGATGGGATTTGGAAACAATTTCTTGAGGGCACTACAATCAATTTACGCACATCCGAGATCCAAAGTCAGAGTCAACGGGTGCAACTTGGAATATTTTTATCCTTCTAGAGGCTCTAGGCAAGGGTGTCCACTTTCACCCCTCCTATTTGTGATTGCCATGGAACCGTTAGCTGAAAATCTCAGAAGGAGCAAGGACTTTATGGGAATTACCATCGGAAAACAGGAACACAAAGTTAACTTGTATGCAGACAATCTAACACTTTATGTCTCAGATCCGGTGAACGCTCTGCCAGCAATTTTAGTCTCTCTATCAAAATTTGGGATGGTCTCGTGATGGAAAAAAATCTCTAGTATTGTGGAACGATTACAAAATAATTCTAGTAAAACTTATGATAAATTTGTACTTACCTGGTATCCAGTTATGGACTTCATGACAGCGCATAACGTGCTTCCCTCTAGGACGAGCTATCTTACATGGCTTCACTTCTGATTATACCCTGACCTACACCTTACTGCCGAGACTTCTCTTGTGTTTCAGAGTAACAGACTCCTGAAAATTTGGCATTTTAGACTTGACTCAATTCATTGGGATTTATGCATTAAGCAGCACCTTTGCAGAGAACAGAAATGATACTGTTTTATTATGTTATAACTGTGGTTGTATGTTAATTATTTTGTTGGGAACTAACTGGCTGATTAGTAATTTTGGATTCTCAAGACTTCTGCATACTGTTTTGCAGTTATTGTATGTTTTGATATGTTATACTTGATCTTAATAAAGGCTTTAAAATTGAGGGAAAAAAGAGGAGAGTTTTATGGATATGTGGACTGCCCAAAAGACAAATAAGTGGGTTTTAGACAAAAGCAAGCCTGAACTCTTTCTAGAGAAGCTAATATGACTAAACTGAGGCTATCATGCTTTGGTCACATTACAAGAAGACAAGAGTCACTGGAAAACATTGCTAGGTAATGTTGAAGGCAGCAAGAAAAGAGGAAGACCCAACATGAGATGGATTGGCTCTATAA
This sequence comes from Gekko japonicus, assembly GCF_001447785.1. Taxonomy (NCBI): domain Eukaryota; kingdom Metazoa; phylum Chordata; class Lepidosauria; order Squamata; family Gekkonidae; genus Gekko; species Gekko japonicus. Next base: position 1,555,514 of record NW_015162474.1, on the reverse strand, counting down.
AAGGAAGCCACGGCTCTCAATTTGCAGAACCTGAGCAAGGATATTAATGATAGGACATTTTGGAGAACATTCTTTCATAGGGTCACCATAAGTCCAAAGCTACTTGATGGAACTTCACACACACACACGGCAACAAAGCCTTCAGGAAGAATCAATTGGAGACTTCAGGATAAGCTTCTTTTACCTAGCCTAACCTAGTCATTGAGAGGAGGAAAATATATGATAAAATCCTGGGAGGGAGGAGGAAACTTTTGTGGTGCTGATTCCATGAAAGCAGACAGAACTCTTCTCTGAAGTCTGTAGGAGGCAGCCATTGCTATGTGCTGACCTGCACACCTGAAAGAGGTTTCAAGGTAATGGAACCCCCGAAGAACACCTGTAGCTTTCTAAGCTAAGGAGCCTTCCTTATATTTAACATCTATTAGTGAGGGTATAGAGGGAAGGACAGAGGAATTGCATTTTACCATTTTCTTTTGAATCCCTTGCTCAGTCTGGTGCTCTATTAAGAGTATGGTTGTACACATTTTCTTTTAAAGAAATACTTTATAAGTTTTGATCCTGGCAGTGGTTCTTTGTGCTACATAGACCTCCACTGTCTTGGACACACTATTTAAAAAGGAGTGTCAAGAGGAAGGGGAGGGCAGTCAGTTGGCAAGTGGCTACTCCCTCAGTGGTGCACAAGGCAGTAAGCTGTCCCCATGGTAACCAGGTGCTGGGTAGCAGGAGACACAGAGGCAAAGTGTCAGAACTTGGAAGGGAAGCTGGGAGTCCTGAGTCTCACAGTGGGCAATTCCTACAGTGGGCAATTCCTACAGAGGTCAGGTGGTGGTAATGATGGTTGAAGTTTGTTGTAGTGGTTACGTGTGCGGACTCTAATCTGGGAGAACCAGGTTTGATTCCCCACTCCTCCACTTGCACCTGCTGTATTACCTTGGGCAAGCCATAGTTCTGGCACAGCTCTTCTTGAAAAAGAGCAGTTTCTGTCAGAGCTCTCTCAGCCCCACCTAACTCACAGGGTGTCTGTTGTGGGGAGGGGAAGGGAAAGGAGTTTGTAAGCCGTTCTGAGACTCCCTTGGGTAGTGAAGGGTGGGGTATAAATCCAATCTCTTCTTCTTCTTCTTCTTCTTCTTCTTCTTCTTCTTCTTCTTCTTCAACAACAACAACAACAACAACAACAAAGTTCTTCAATTGTGGTTCTTAAATTTGTTACACAGTGATCCTCTGGTTGCTGGAACACTTTCAGCATGGGCTTAAAACCAAGATGAAAATGCTGTATTTAAATTTAAAACAATATATTGTTTTTATATAAATCAATATAAAATATAAATCAATATATTTTTATTTAAAATATGGACTAAAAATCTGACTCTTCAGTATGTGGTGAAAACCTATAAGAAACTTATGGCTCTTCAGCATTTCTCCTGATTATTTTCACTTTGGTCTTGGAGACATGACAGTAATGAAGCTGAAAATTTACTTGTCTCTTGAGCATTTCAAGCAGTTGAAGTGGAAAGGAAGGGAAATCTTGCGGTTCATGAAAATATAAAAACAAACACATCCTACTTTTCTCCTTCTTAAGCACATATAACCAGTTCTCCTTCATCAGCTTGAATAAACAGCTAGTTTAGCCAAGCAGCATTCCTAGGCTACATCAACCGTGATTCCTAGTGTGGCATCACATAATCAATTATAAAACTTTAAAATAAATTCGAGCACATATGCCCAGATTTGGATTAACCCAATAAGTGTCCTCAACATACTCAGGAAGGGGTTGCCTTCCATTTCATCCCACTCATTAATTCCTTGTGGACTTACAAGAAGAAATGTTTGTTTTTAAATTCCTTTTGTATGGGAAACACAAGCACAAACAAATGCAACAAGAGTTGCAGTCAATATCAAAAAGAGTGACACTGATAACAATGTGATGGATGTAGAACGTCATCATTTTCTGGATTGTGTAATGTTCTGCTGCTGCTACTGAAAACACCCGTATGGGGAAAAAATGATCACTATTATGCCATGCAGTTAAGAGTTAACACAAGCAAACATATTTAGATTCATGTGTACAACACATAAGGTAGTTAAATAACTTTCCAGCTGCATTGTTACAAAAGCTCAGAGCACTGAGATGTATGTGCAGTGTTCCTAAATTTTGTTTCAGTAAAATAATGTAATGCTCCTAAATATAGACCAGTTGTTTGAGGAGTTTCAATCTTCCACTTGAGATTAGGAAACAAATGAAGCAAAGGGATATCCGGTTCTGGCACGGCACAGCGATGGGGGCTTTCGGCTCACGCCGAGCTGCCCGACCCCTTTTCGCTCTTTTTTGAGCCTCCCGGCGTCCGGGAGAGCTCCGCCAGACCTCCCGTAGAGAGGTCTGGAGCAGGGGGCTTTGTTTTTGGCCCCTCCCGCAACTGGCAAAAGCAGGGGGGGTAACCATTCATGCCCCAAAGCAGGAGCGGCTTGCGAGGTGGAGCATGGACGCCATGTTCCACGTAGCTGTAGCCACCTGTTCTTTTTAATTGTCAACTTATAATTTGGATTACCTACAGCAAAGAAGCAATGCCGAGGAAGAACTTTCTTTTTGGAACTATACAATGCCAAGAGTCCATGAGTACGAATGTTGTTTTTTTTAATTAACAGAAGAGACGGCCATCTATAAATTTACCCTGAAATGCTGAGCCCATAAATTAAGAAGATTAGCGGCCAGTGAAAAACTGGGGAAAATATTCTTGCAAACTTTGTTATTCACCTCGTGGGGTTAAAAAACTTTGAAGGAAGGTTTTACAATTATATGTGATACTCAAATGGGATACAGAAATTGAGTTATTTAATGAAAACCAATTGTGCAACTAAAATGGCTTCTGCAGAGGAAACGGGGCTACAAGAGTTGGATGAGAACATGCAAGTAGGAGAGCTAACTGTGGAGCAATTTTTGAATTTATTGAGATAGTATACAAAAAGGAATTGAGATAGCTTGTGCCAATATATTTGAAAAGCAACAAAATAATCAACCAACTTTGGAAAAGGAGGAGGAGTTGCTACAGGATGTAGAGTGAAATTGAGCAACAGGTCTGCCAGCCTGAGGAGCCACTTATCGTCACACAGTTTGCAGTAGTTAAAGAAGTGGAAAATAAAATAAAGAGAAAGACCTATGTAAACTTAAAGTTTAAAAAAATGAAAGTGCAAAGGACTGTTCTTAGAGGAGGAAGAAAGTGGAAAGAAAAGAGACTAAAAAGACATGTTGGGAAACCTGAGATTGAAAATAAAACATGGGATTCAGTGTGGCTTAGACGTAGAGGGGACATTATAGAAGCAACTCTGTCAACCTATAAAGAAAGAAGACACATGGACTCATTGAGGCTAAAAAATAGGTTACAGATTCTCAGGGAAAAAATCAAGATATACAAAGGATGAAATGTTTTTGTTTCCGATTTGTGTTTATATGGAAAAAGAATGTGATGGTTCTTGCTTAGCGTGATATTGCTCATTATACACTTAGGGGTGGTTTTCTTCCTCTCTCTTTTTCCTTTTCTTTCCTTTTCCTTCTAGGATTTCCCTCTCTCTCTTTTTATTTTATTTTATTTTATTGGTTATAAGTTGATTTTTGATAAATGAGAACCCTAGAGATGACTAGAAAAACAGCATTCTGGCTTTGTTTAAGAGGAAAGTTATATAGTTCTAAAGGTTCTGAAAGCCTGGACAAGACAAATAGAATCATTGGGATAGATAGAAGCAGATCCTTACGCTTGGTTTTTAGTTCTTTACAAGTTTGTATTTATGTTTATTGCATAAAAGGACGAAATAATTCTATGGGAAGAAAATAAAACTCAAGGTAGGGGGTGATCATATTTATTTTGGTTATATAATGTATTTGGGGAAAGTGAGTGTATAACATTAGATATAAGTAGAGTTTGATAAATATATTGGGAAAGATAGATGCAGGATTCTTATGTAATTTGGCAATGAAAAATAGAGGCTGGTTATTGAGTTAAAACTGTTCGGTTATTATTATATATGAAGTAATGAAATGTTTTTTGTCTAAAAATAATAGTAAGTAATGTCTGTTCAAAATATAATCAGATGTAGAAAAGGGTGTGGTGAAGCTGTAGGATAGTCCTGGAACTTGATAATGTAGAATAGTGTTTGCTTATTGTAATTATATGGTGCAATTATAATATATGAAGTTGTGAAATCTCCATTTAAAGGATAACAGCCATGATGAATTGTTAAAGGTAATCTGATTAATATGTATGTAATGAAATATAACTAGGTATTGTAGAAAAGTATGTTTAGTTAAAGAAAGATATAAGTAATCAAGTGGTGGTGTTGTAGGTAGATAACAGTAGAATTTTATGTATAGGTGTGTGTTTCTTTTTGTGTCTATGTGGTATGTGTATAGCATTCTAAAAACACAATAAATATATATTTTTAAAAAAGAGATTATGAAACAGATTATAGGACAGGTAATCTCACTAATAGATTCTTTTGAACTCTGGTGCTGGAGAAGACTCTTGAGAGTCCCTTGGACTGCAAGAAGATCAAATCAGTCACTCCTAAAAGAAATCAACCCTGACTGTTCCCTGGAAGGCCAGATAATGAAACTGAAGCTCAAATACTTTGGCCACCAAATGAGAAGGGAGCACTCACTGGAGAAGACCCTGATGCTGGGAAAGACTGAAGGTCAAAGAAGACGGGGACGGCAAAGGATGAGATGGTTAGACAGTGTCATAGATGCAATGAACATGAAATTGAGCAAACTTCAGAGGACGGCGGAAGACAGGAAGGCCTGGTGTGATGTGGTCCATGGGGTCGCGAAGAGTTGGACTCGACTGTGTGACTGAACAACAACAAATCTCACTAATGGGATCCATTCAGACTGAGAGACTTCAAATGCATTTCACTGTAGAGGTGAGGGTGGGTGGGAAGACAGTACACTTGTTTATTGGCCAGGTACACATCAGTAGGCAAATTACACAGACATAGGACCACAGGTGGGACCTGAAGTTTTACTGGAATTACACGATCACCAGACTATAGAGATCAACTCTCCTAGATGAAATCGCAGCTTCCAAGAGTGAACTCTGAGGTATCATATCCTCAATGGGATTCCTAACCTGCTCAGCCTCTGCCCTCCAGGCACCACCCATGAATCTTCAGGAATATCCCATCCTGAAAGAAGCAACCGTATGGCTGCATATGAAGATCTCCATGCACAGGCCTGCTAAACAGAAGGTTGGTGCCATGTTGCTCCCTGTCCTCCAGGCAGAATATTTTTAGGTCAGCCTGACAGAAGTGTGAGAAACAGAGAAGCAGACATTTCTTGGGCAAATAGACACACAAGCAGGGGATGCTCCTAGGAAAGGCATTGAAATTTTACAATCTGGAGGCAACTTGTAAATCACAGACGTTTTAAGGCTTCCAACCTTGTCAATATGTTTGTATATAAGAAGCACTGTCCACAGATTTTTTTAAATCAGTAATAAGTGCTAGTGCTACTGTCATCATGACAATGAACATTCGTTTGTATGTGAAGTTTCTAACACTTGGGATCTTCTTGTGCATAGGAAAGCAGATTTCCTGGACATCACCTGTTGTAAAGACAAGTTCCTCCAAAACATTTAGAGCTCAGCAAAGAGTAATACAACAGATTAAGGTTTTCTGAGCCCAACGTTGAAAACTGTCTTTATGGGCTTCAGATTGACGATTTGCTGACTGGGATTTTGTTACTCAAGAAAGTTTTCAGATGGTGCATTCCTAATCTACTAGCACATGTTTCTTCCCCATTCACTCATCAGCATAGAGAATATGCTAGGAAAGAGAAAGGACGAGAGTGAACTTCAATGCTTTGGCAATCCTAACACTGGGTTTAGAGGAGTACTTACTGAGTGGCAGGATTTAGGGAGGGAAAGTAACCTAGACCAGATATCTACCTACCATCTCTGCCTGCCAGACAAAACAGATTGAATCTGAAAAGTTGTGTTTGTGTATTGCTGTACATTTCATATGGCTAAAATCTTGAAGTTCAAGACTTGCTTATGCAAGTGTCATGCATGCAGTTAGAGCCTGGAAGTATTCATCCTGTTAATGCAGTCCTAGCAAGCCATATGACAATGGCAACCAGTGTTCCCTCTAAGCTGAGTTAGTGTGAGCTAGCTAACAGTTTTTTAGACTCCAACTCATACATTTTTGCCTTCACTCAGAAAGAAGGCTCCAGCGCAAACTGATTTACACTCACAACTTTAATGCCAGTAACTCACAAAGTAGAATTTTTGCTCACAAGACTCCACAGTTTAAAGGGAGCACTGATGGCAACTGAGCTAATTTCACCACAGATCCCTGTTAGTTCACACGGCAGACTAGAAGAATGGTACACAAATTCAGGTTAGGGTTGCCAGGTCTGGGTTGGAAACTACCGGAGACTTTGGGGGTGAATCTGGGAGAGGGCAGGATTTGGGGAGGGGAGGGGCCTCAGCATGGTACAGTGCCATAGAGTCCACCCTTCAAAGCACCAGCTGCTCGTGGGCCACATAAGAGCCCTGGATGGGCTAGTTCTGGCCCCTGGGCCTTATGTTTGACACCCCTGCTCTAGATGTTACAGGGATCACTCAGTGAAACTGGATGTAACCCTATTTGATCCCTTTTAATAACATACCATAGTGACAACCCTAGCAAGAATGCTGAAACAGTGTATGCCACTGTTTTCACAGTGAGACAAATAATAGGAGAAATACCTCCTTCACATTACGTTACAAATAGGCTAATTGTTTCCTAGGACAATTTAGCAAAACTTGCCACTTAAAGAAGTTCTCATATAGTAAATTCTGTTATCTCGGAGAAACTTCTGCTGCTTTCAGCCATTTCAGAAGGGAAAAAGGACCCTCAAAGATGTTGTCTTACATGGTATGGTAGTAATTTTAAAAAGTTCAGATAAACAGAAGAGGTGGGTGTAAAGCAACAAGTTTCTTGTGCAGTCTACTCCGTTTTCATGCAGCTGCTTTTTTGTTAAATAAGTAGCTAAGTAACAAGTCTATACTTTATCCTAATGCAAACATCAGGTGGTATCAGATAACATCAAGTATATTTAAAGGGTGATGTGTTCTATCTGAGATAAGAACAGGTTGCCTGCCACATGTCCCAGCACCGATCAGCGAAGCATGTAGTGTAGTATATGAAGCAACAGGCACTAATTTGAGGAGACAAACCTTGATGTTAAAAGTTTTCTTTAGTTGACAGACAAAGGTCTATTTCACCTCAGCCGGTTATGGATGTGTGGCTATGAAAAGAAGTTCTGCTTGTTCATAACACTTTGTCCTGACACTGGCAATCCCAGGTGCTGATCCTCATTTGCATCACAGGTTTATGCTAAGCACCTTCCCTCCTACATAAACCGCATGTTGTGCCTAATATAGACAAGTTCATGTTTGAAATTTAATTACACTGCAAATCATGCCAGCATCTGATCTAATTCGCTGTGCATCATGTCTGGTATTCAGGGCACGTCAGTGTTTTCATTCCATTTGCACCATTGTCTGATGGCACCTGGAGGGGGACGGGACGGCCCCCCCATCAGTGGGGAAAGGGCCATGCCCTGCTCAAGTGGCTGCTTAGTGAAGTGGCTCCCCTGCCACTGTGTGTATGAGGATGGGGACTACGCCACTTGGCTTTTCATCTGTTACCCCGAGTGTATATCTGTCTAGCATATTTCTATCTGAAAAGAAATTATTACATTGTCCATTATTTCAATACTTGCAAATGCATTAACAGTGGCATCCTGAACACTTACACCCTTCTGAGGCCATTGACCACACTGGACTTAGAAGAGTATACCTCTGCTTAGGGATGCACTGTAAATGATTTTAATGTATTTCTGTGGCCATAATCCAGTTATTCCACTGCAAGCCTGCATGCTGAATTTAGTAGATGAAATGGGGATTACAGACACTGAAAAGTACTCAGAAACGTGGAGTGATTTCAGCCGAGTACTTTTATTAAGCTGGAACAAGACAAGGACTGTCGGCTCGCAGGCCGGTATATATGCCCAGAGAAACCCACCACCAAAACACACCCCCTACTTCCTATTGGCTATTTACAGTAACCGAGAGTCCCATAGGCTCTCAGCTGCTGACCCGGCCCTCTGATGGGTGCGGGCTAGGATCCGCTGGGCTATTGTTCTCCCTGAGCGAAGCTTCAGGGCTGTGCTTGACTGCATGGCCCAATGGTCGCGCACGTGGTAATGGCGGAGTACATTACAGACACTTTTTTTTTTTAATATATATTTTATTGGATTTTTACACATACAGATACCCACCACCCACAACATCACCCATTACCATTTATAATTGCTTTTAAACAGCAGCATAGTCATTTTTCCTCCATTTAACACCATTTCTAAATACTTCTAAGTAATCACATAATCATTTAACAAGTACATTTTCCTCCTTGTTCAAGCATACAGCATCTAATAATTGTATTATTATTCTTTTCTCACTCTTTTTTTTCTTGAAACAGTCCACTATTCACATTTACTTTACCATTTATACTTAAGATTGTCTCAGCCAGCATAGTTTCTTACACCACTACCAGAGACAACATCCCAGAAAAGAAGAGAACCTTGCTTACATAATCTCTTAATATCAGATAGGATGATTCAATTAATACTCATTTTTATAAAACCAAACCGTTTTGTAGTTATTGGATAGTATTAAATAATCATATTATCCTCTTTAACTTATAATAATTCATTTTACCCTTAAATAAATTCATATATATCACTTCCATATCTTAGCCTCATTTCTTATCTGTCACTTTAAATCCCCCCCAACAACATCCAGCTTTAATCCAATCAATTCACTCCAATCTCTTGAAAGCCTATTTATGATTCTACCTGCTCTTTCTCATGCATAATCTTATGAACCTCAATCATGTCTCCCCTCAGTGGTGACATGATTGAG
>NW_015162474.1:1502372-1546380 GCF_001447785.1 Gekko japonicus | reverse complement strand
CTGTGCCCCGAAGCAGGAGCGATAACAGGGGAGAACATGACTTCCGTGTTCGACCTAGACGCAGCCGCCGGTTTTAAAACCTTTATTTTTTCTTTTTGGGATTACAAATGCAGCAATGAAGAAAACAAGGATACAGGCATTTCGAGTGGAATTTAAAGGAAACCCGAATTTCTTGAGCATGAGGTGACAAAAATGCGGCCAGAAACGAGACTCAGCTAAGTAAAAATATACTTTCTTTTACTTTTTTTTTTTTCGGGGCAAAGGATTTAAGTCTCTGAGTGAGACAGAACCACAGAGAATTGTGGATTGCAAAAATGGGGTCTGAAGCAGAGATACCGATAGAACTGTTGGGAGAAATGATGGAACAATTTCTAAAAGATTTCCAGGAAGCAACGCTGAAAGGTATTAAAGAAGGATTTAAAGCTGCTATGGTAAGCCGGCACGAATTACCTAAGCCTCCGGAGAATGCTGAATTTACTGTAAAAAATACTCAGGGTCCGGAAATTATCCAACAGACAATGGAGGGTGAGAAAATAAAGGAGGATAAAGAGCTAGAAGACACGTTGTTACAAAAGCAAAGGGAAGAAACTAATGAGGAAAACGGGCGGAAAAAAACTGATAAAGTGAAAAGAAAATGGAGAAGAGTGAGACGAAAGCGAACTGTGTGGAAAAGGCAACGGGTTAGGAAGATATGGAGACAAGTTGGCTTAAAAAATACGAAAGATAGACTGGGAAAAAATTATCCAAAAGGAGAAAGAAAGGCTGGTAAAGTGAAAAGGAAATGGAGAAGAATGAGACGAAAGCGAAATGTGCGCAAAAGGCAACAGGTCAGGAAGATATGGAGACAAGTCGGTTTAAAAAACATGAAAGATAGACTGGGGAAAAATTATCATCTGTGCAGAGGGAAAGAACACGTGGACATGCTACTGCGGTTAAGGATACTAATGGTGTTCAGAAAGCAATATAAACCATACGGGCATAATATTTGTGGCTTTTTAAATTATTTGATGGGTAAAATGAATTCTCATAAGCTAAAGATGATAATATGAGTACTTAATATCTACATTACAGACACTTTTGTTAGTGATCCACAAGCCCTCTTTCTCCACATTTAGTCCCTGCTGGCCTATAAGCCATTTTTCCTTACAGGACTTAAACGAGGGAATCACTATCCTCATGTCTCTCTTGGTGGGATCTACCACTGCCTTGCCTGGGGGACTTGTTGCCGCACCCTCAGGGCCGGCTCACCCACTAGGCGAACTAGGCATTCGCCTAGAGCACCGGGCCCTGGATGGGGCGGCGGGCCCTAGATGGGGCCACCACGCCTAACTATGCCTCCCCCCCAAAAAAGCCCCCTCCTTCTGCCGCCTGTCGGACTCGGTGGCAATGGCGCCTCTCCAACCGGCCTGCGAGGAAAGGAAAGAGCCGACGCCACGCCAAGCTGCTTCCCCGACGTGCGGGAGAGACGGGCTTTGGAGCCGAGTGCTGCTCTCCGAGTTGTTACGGGCTTCGGTGCGGAGCTTTCCAGAACTTTTCTGCCTCTGGCCGGACCCCTACCCAACAACCCCAGTCGCGCTAAGCTGGTGGGCCTCTATCCCTTGACCCTGGGGAGGGGGGCACATCCTCCCGATGCCCCCTTGCACCCCTTCCATGCTTGGGCCAGCCACCGCGCAGCCTGATTCTGCTCGTCAGCCGGGGGACGGAGGGGAGTAGATCCTTTGGGCAGAGGCCGTCAAACTGCCTCTGGTTTGTTCCGCGGGAAGCAGGATCGATTGGAGGGGGGGGAGTCTCCCGCTAGTTGCCTCCCATTCCTCCTCGCTGGCCGCTTCTTCGCCAATTAGTCAGCCCTGGAGCGGCGGGGGGGAAGGGGAGGGGGCCACGTCGCCACCCGTTGGACCTGCGCAGCAGCAGCCCTGGCTCGCCTGTCGCCCTTCCCTCTCAAACTTTTTCCCTTTCCCTTTCCCGCCCCCCCGCTGCCCCTGCCCCCCTTGGCAAAGAGGCGCTTTAAGATCCACGGAGACGGAAGGTAGGCATTAGGAGGGAGCGGCCCGGGGCGCTGGGAGAGGGACTCACTCGAGGGCAGTGGGGTGGGAGGGTGGAGAGGGCGGGCAAGGAGGCGGCCAGCTGGGAGGTCTCCAGGCGTCACCAGGAGGTTGGTGTTTGCGCCTCGCCTAGGGCGCAGAAGCACCTGGAGCCGGCCCTGCGCACCCTCAGACATTGCCATGGGCATTCCCAGCATTTCCAACATTATGAGGACAGAGGTAGACGTGGCCCCCAGCAAGCTGGGCAGGGGTCTTCTTTCTATGTTGCGTATCTTTCCCCTGTGACAAATGAGGTGCTCACTCCAAATCAGAACTCTGTTTTTATCATGGTGCCGCAGCACCCCTGGTACAGGCTTTCCCAAACAGTTACTTCACCCCCTGAGTTCAGTAGCTTCCTTTCCTCTATTGGCAACCACTACCCAACTTCTCTGTACCATGGCCTTAAGAGCCCATCCCAGCAGTGGGACCTGTACCCTTGTTCTCGACTTCACCCACTTAAAGCAGCACCCACATAATTCAAGCAGCACCTCTTCACTGCCAAGAGTGTCTGAGAGGGCTTAGCCACCATCTTCCTACGACACTGATCCCAGGCCAAACTTGTCCCACCTCCTAGTCAATGGCTTCCATCCTCTCCGTGCCTAGCCCTTCCAGATTCCTTCCCAGTCCATGCAGGAGGTCAGAAACCTCTGGGCAACTCTGCCACATCTATGTTTAAGGATGGACCTAGAAGGCTGCAGATGCAGGCATCAGTTGCTGCCCTCATAGCCTCTAGGAATAGAGGCACCTAACTCAGGAGGAAGGAGTGGTCAGATAACATCATCAGATGCCTCTGTTCCTAGGGCATTTTGCACTAACTGGTGTCTTCCATGTATATCCTGTGTAGGAGTACCATCAGTGCACAATGGGATGCTTTGGAAGCATCTCTTAGTGTTATCATACTCTTGTTTTTTTCAGCTGGGGATGCAGAGGATTGTACATTACTTGGGTGTTAAAACAAGCACGGAAGCTGCCCACATAGCTGGCCCATGAGACTGGCCCACCATCTTTCCAGAAACCAGAGGGCAAACTGCATGTTATATTAAGATGGGTGGCTGTGTTAATCTGTCTGTAGCAGTGATCCACGGTGGATCTACTGCGTGTTATATTGTTTATGGGTCCACTCCAGGTCCTGTCAAACCAGATGTGCACTAGGAGTTCTGTGCTGAAGTAATTTCTAGACACACAGGGGATTGATTCATATCAGGACCATGGCGCAAGCTTAAGCCCTCTCCTCCCTGTGCCATTGTCTTCACCTGACACAGCTGTAGGGGAGCTACTATTTGCCCAGGCCAGTGGGGAATCTTATGTGTACTCATGGACTGCAATTAAGATTCCCATGTGGACCAGTAGTAGCTCCCTGGGGCTGTTTCAGATCAGAAACATGGCAAGAGGGGAGGCTTCAGCTCCCTATCTCACACTGTGAATCAGGCCTCCACATGTCTGGGAATCAGTTTTCCACACAGAACTCCCAGAGCATGCCTTGATCAACAGGATTTGGGAGAGACACAAGGCAGACCCATAAGCAGTGTAACATGGAGATAGACTCTGAAAACACAGAAAGAACATATCTATTCAGAAAGGGGGTGAATTCAATGTAAGTAATTTACTAATTGAACCTTTAAAGGAATCTTTGCTTCAAGGATGTGACCTTGACATGTAAGTCATTCAGCTGACCATTAAATGTAATGATAGTGTATTAATGTATGTTGCAAAAAAGGATCACTGTACAAGCCATCAATAAAACAAAGAATAACTTGACAGCATTGTTGAAACATTCTAGTTAGTTTAGTGACACATAACTGAGATGGAATGCAACAGATTAGAGTGCAGGAATAATAGTCATCCATAATTGCAGTTATTATTAGAGCTGCTCATGCTTTTTCATGCCTTGGCTAACACACAAATTTGATCCCCACCCTATCATAAACGCATGTACAAACGCAACATACTTTAGTGTATTTTTGTTAATATAGTATCTCACATAACTGCAACAATATGGAAGAATTCTGGTACTTTAACTTAATATTTATTTCTGATCCCATACTGTTTTCTAACATGCAGCCCAAGAAAGAGAGAGAGAGAGAGATGGACAAAGGCAGGATTTGTAGAATATGTTGAAGCATTATGTTTTCTTACTGTATTGTATTTATTATATTTCTATCCTGCTTTTCCTTTTTTGGAAGAAAAATCCTAGTAGCTTTTAAATACAAGTAAATGAAAGCAGGTAAAGGAGTTGTGCCATCTTTCCACCCCCCCCCCCGCTGTGGATTGGCTGGCTGCTGATGGACAGATAAGCATGCAGATGTTGTTCCTTTCTTCTGCTATGTTGTAGAATAGCCTGTGGTACTGTATGTCCCCCAGCTGGATATTTATAACTTCATCATGAGCAGTCCTTGCTTTTTCACTTTTGATAATGTGAATAGATAAGAAAGGGAGTTCTGGAATGTTCCCTGTTATCTTTGGAAGGAGATACATCCTTGGGGACTGCTAAAATGTAGAAATGTAGTCTGTATTATCTCTAGAATTTATCATAGTGTTATGCATTCTTCTCATTTTCTCTGCTCTTTCTGCAGAAGGTCATCTGCTCCTGGTCCTCTGTATTAGTATCTTAGCTTTATATAGCACTTTGATTGTTCTAAGTGCTCAGCATACCTTATTTTGGTCTAATTAGGGTTGCCGGGTCTGCGTTGGAAAATACCTGAAGATTTTGGGGGTGGATCCAGAAGAGGGCGGGGTTTGGGGGAGGGGCCTCAGCATGGTACAATGCCATAGAGTCCACCCTTCAAAGCAGCCATTTTCTCCAGGGGAGCTGATCTCTGTCAGCTGGATATCAGTTGTAAAAGTGGGATATCTCCAGGCCCTACCTGGAAGCTGGGAACCCTAGTCCTGCAAGGTAGGCCAGATCTTTTCTTAGTACTGCCTTCATGTATTTTACAATGCTTCTCCTGCTGTAAAGCCACTCCTGATTCTGACACAGGCTAAAACAGCAATCCTAAGTAGGTCTTCTCAGAATTCTACTTAGGTCTGTTCAGTGGGACTTACTCCCAGGAAAGTGTCCTTAGGATTGCACTGTAAATGTTTTAAATGTATACCCCCTTCTTTACCTTTGGCTTATTTTTTGAAGTGTTCCAAGTATTTCACATACATGATCTTAGTTGTCTTTAGAAGAACCCTATAAGGTAGACCAATATCATACCTATTTTACAGAAAAGAAGTCTAGAACATAGACAGTTGCTTGACTAAACTCATGGCTAATGTAAGGTTTAAACCTTCATTCCCCCATTATAAATATATATAAAGCCAGTTCACAGGAAAAGATGTAACTGAACAATAGTTTAAGCATGCTGTTGGGCACATGAAGACTATAGGCATTAGCTGTTTGGTTTAGGCCACTTAGCCTGTAATCCTTTGCACTATTAGACGTTTAAATAAGCAAGAGATTTTGTATGAAACAGAGGTTTTTGAGGTCCTCCATCAGAGGTTGTAAGTGGGGATGCTAAGAACCCTCATCTTATCCCTCTGTTCATGTTTTGTTGGTTGTGACAGAGGTGGTTTTTGTAGAACTCTACAGGAAATCCATCCCTTTGAGATGTTTTATTTAAAAAATTAAAATAATATTCAGAACTTCCTCACAAGTTACAGGTTTATCTAGAAAGGTAGAGTGCATATGTGTTGTAGTAGCACGCTTCTAAAGGAATGCTCTGATTTTGTCTGTACTAGATTTAGCTGCAGAATATAGGCCTGCATAAAACCGAGCAAATGCCTTCATTATGTCAGACTGCTTAGGTATAATTTCCCCAGATTTGTTTTTCATAATGTTAGAGACAAAACTGTCTAAATAAATGAGGCGAAGTCAAAGTGAAGGTAAAAGAAAAACTCTTTACTAGTAGAGAGGGAACTCTCTGATGCTCAGGAGCTCGCCTTTGAATTTGCTTACAAGCATTTTTATAGTTACACAGCTAACTTATTCAAATCCTGCCCTCGACGGATGCATCACTTCCTCTCTGTTCACCCATTGGCCAAGGTTACTTAGAGGTACAGCCTTTCTGAACCGCATACCAATCCACCCCGGTTTACAAATCCCATTACTCAAATTCTGAAGAACCCAGACTCCTGTTTATTTAATTCCAAATTTGGTAGTTCTGAGCATAGCACACACTCACTCTTCTAGCAAAGCTAACCGTGTGACCACTTAGGCAAGCAGCTCCTCCTTTCTTGGATCTTGTTGCTAAGCACCCTACTTCTCGGCACTAACCGCATCCTGGTTTTTTTCTACAGCAGGTGCGCTGTTATAGCAGTACTTCTCGAAAAAGTGTCTTGTGATTTTAGCAAGCTATCATTTCTGAGCTTAAAGCATGCTTTGGCAAAAATATACGTTATATGAGACTAAAGCTAAGGGCTATCAAAATATATTTTAGCAGAAAGATATATTTTATATGAGATTAAAAGGCTTTATTTAATCAAAATCTATATATCTAATAGCCAAGTCGCCCCCGTGCGTGCGGATACCTAAATCCGTGCATCGGAGGCACTTGGGGGGAGGGAGATTTTTGTGCACACTTGGGGCAGTCCCCAGGTGTGCACAAAAATCTAAAAATGTGACACGCGCTGGGCCTGTCGCTTCGGAGCGGGGGGAAGGAAAGAGAGTAGCGAGGCTCGAGCGGCAAGCTGCTCAGGCCTCGCTTCAAAGCCGGGGGGGAAGGCAAAGGGGGGAGATCGAGCGGGGGGGGTGGAGGAGACGGGGGAGGAACCAGCGGGATGGGGGGGAACTTACCTCCTCCTGCTGCTTCCTCCTCTGCCTCATGTGTGGAGGTCCTTCCCCCCCGCGAGTATCGTGGGTCCCGCCCCTTGTATAATCTTAATCCCCCCTACAATAATGTACATTTTGCTAAAATCCAGTTTCTGAGATCCTTCTTTTCCTCCGCTTTCATAATATTTTGATTTAGAAATAAAACAGCTTTCTGCATTTTATGCATTTCTAAAACATCTAGATTTGGATTATCATTTTGTAACACTTTTTTATATTGTTGATAGATTTCACTCTGAACAAAACTGCTGGGGATTTAGTCCCCTCCCTTTTGTTTTTTTTAACACTGGAAGTTATATGAATGCATTTATCTCACACCAGTTTTAAAAGCATCCCAGATTATTGGCAGAGGTACACCACATACAGATTATGTTTCGTTGGAATTCTCTGACAAGTGTATTGGACGTCTCATTACATTAGTGAACAATTTAATTTCCAATCAGTCGGGGGGGCGGCGGAGCGTCATTGGAAAATGGCGGACGCATCATTTTAGCTCAAACAACCATTATGGCTGTTCGGTGATATCATTACTCTTTCAGGCTCTTACAGCCTGCACCACCAAGAATGGAGCGAACCTACAAAGTAAAAACGCAACCGAAGAAACAGGAATCGGGAATTTCTAAGACCTTTTTCAACCAAACAAGCCTTTAATATCAGAGACGGAGGCATCACATTCCTCTCCTAAAATGGCTGCCTCTTCTCCACTGAAAGACCTTGGAACACCAAATACAAACTTATCAATCAACAAAAAAGACCTGTTGGATCTTAGAGAAGACCTTTTTAAATCTCTCACACAAGCTGTAGCCAATTTACTTCAACCAGTAAACAACAAGCTCACCAACTTGATGAATGAACTTATGGAGACAACTAAAATTGCTGAAAACAATGCAGAGCTCTGTACGACCTTCCAAGAAGAGATAAGACACTTGCAATCCTTTGAAGAGAGCACCAATACACACTTGCATACCTTAGAAAAACGTTGGTGTCAACACAACCTCAAATTTCATGGCTTTAAAGAGGGAGTGGAAGAAAACACTGACTTAGCCTCCTTTTTAGCATCTTGGCTGGCACAAGCACTGAAAATGGAAGGAATAGCACCAGCTATTATGCGAGCCTACAGATTAGTCCCCATGGCAAGAGCTAGCAAAGGTCGCCCAAGTAGGGTTGCCAAGTCAAAATTTCGCCGGAGAGGGAAACTCCCCGCTGGCGGCTAGAGGGCGGCTGGAGAGCGCGCGTGCATGCGAAGCACGTGTGCGCTGCCGCACGTCACCCTTACGTGACGTGACGATGCCGGGCACGCTGGGGGCGGGGCCACAACCATCCGAGGGAAAACCATTGAGTTCTCCCTCGGATGACCGTGGCTCCGGCCCCAGCGTGCCTGGCATGGTCGCGTCACTTCCGGGTGACGCGCACGTCAGGGTGGGGTTCCCCCAGGGCCCGATCCGCCAGCGGTGGGGAATGGGCCTCTGGGGCGGGGGGACTTGGGAAACCTACTTGATGGCCAAAAAAAAAGTGCACTTAGACCTACATAATCATTGTGCGAGCCTACAGATTAGGCCCCATGGCAAGAGCTAGCAAAGGTCGCCCAAGAGATATACTTGCTACTTTTCTCTATCCCAGATCTAGAGACAAAATCTTAAGGGAAGCAAAACTACAAGGCTCCATGAAGTATAAGGACAAGAAAATTCTGATCCTCCTAGATCTGTCGGCTGAAACCCTTGAAAAAAGAAAATCCTTAAAATTCTTTGCAAACAAACTCTTTGAAGCCAAAGTGATATTTCGCTGGAACCCTGCTTCAGACATTATTGTAGTCAGAAATGGAATTCAGCATCAAGCTGGGAAAGCTCTGTTAAAAATCTGTGCAGTTCCTCTCACTCAAGAAGAAGAGCAACTACTTACAGGCTGAGTTTTGGATAATTGATGATAATTTTTATTGTATGATTTGACCTGAGTTTTAAATGTAACTTTGATATTACATATTCTTAAAGCAATAATGATTAACACTTTACGAAAATACTAAAGGTTTCTAAATTACTACTTTTATATGTAGTTAAATCTTATATAGTAAACCAAAGTTGGCAAGTATTTTTATTATTTAAATTTTATGGGAATATATGCTGATGTCAAGCACTATTTTTAATCTTCTTATATTTTATATTTATCTTATTTTATTATAAAATTTATAAAAGCTGAAGTAAAGCAAGTTTATATACTTATTATATTATTCTATTTGAAATATATATATCTAAAATAATTATATATTTGTTGATTTCATTTATTTAGATTTAATAAATATTTATTTTAATCATTATGATTTTTATTACATATTATGGTGATAATAGCTGAAACAAAGCTTTATTTGGTCATCTAGTCTATTTACTACATCTTTATTAAATGTCAAACTACAAAATTACAAATTATATACTCGTTGGTATATGACACCCCAAAAACTTTCTCATATTTATACCTCCTTGCCCCCTTTTTGTTGGAAGAGTTGCGGAGAGAAAGGTTCTTTTAACACTGTTGGTGGGATTGGTCCAAAATTATAGATCTGATTAATAGAATTCTTAATTGTGATCTTCCTAAAACCCCAGAATCCATTCTTTTAAATTTTTGACCTTCTTTACGGCTAACTAATATTTATTTTAATCGGTAGCATGCGTTGTCGTGCGCTGTGGGTCCATACCCGGAAGGAGTCACTGTGACCGAAAGGAAGACCTGCGCAAAAGACGCCATCGCCCGGATTGAAGAACCTCCGTAAGAAACAACAACAACAACTAAGACCCTGCCATGGGTGCCTGATAAGTAGTCCCTTCCCCTCATTGTGTGTGTGGCCCTAGTAAGGTAATGTAATTAATAATTGTACAATGTAAACCACTCAGAGCCCTTAGGGGGTGAGCGGTCTATAAATTGAAAGTTTAATTAATTAATTAATTAATTAATTAAAAATGGAGTTAGCTGCACTTTTATTAAGCGCTGCAAAAACTTTGATTGCACAAATCTGGAAACTTAACAAAGCTCCTACAATTCGCCAATGGTTTATTAAGGTATGAGATTTAACAGTTATGGATAAATTAGCATCACAAATTTGGATGGCTGAAGTATTATCAAAGAAGAACATATTCTTGGAAAAATTGTTTCCCTTTTTTGATTTTGTTAATAATTCAGAAAACAAGAGTTGTAGCCTCCCTGAAAAATATATTGATATAATTCCGTATTAAACAAATTGTTGTTATTGCTAGTTATTATCATTGTTAATTTTGAATGATTTCTATATTCTTACAATAATTCAATTGTATATCAAGACTTTATTTTGAAAAAATCTCTTGTTAAGATCGTTGTGTTTTATTGTTGTAAATGTTGAAAAATTAAAAAAAAAGTTATTACATTTTTTTCCAATCAGTCAGATCCTGAGCAGTTATCCTCTTTGAAACAAGCATGAAATCCATGCATAGTCTGACCAAAGACCTATTTCTGCCTGTGAAATATTTGGTGATTAAAGAAAGTTAGAATGTAACCTGTACAAGAAAAGCTGTTGCATACTTGTGAACAATATAACTTTTATGTGTTCGTGAGGATGGAGATTTCTTCAAATATCCTGGAAATAGGATTGTTTCACTAATTTTTGAAATGGGGATAATCTTGAATTTTGTTTGGCTGACTATGTAAAGTCAAATTAAAATCACCCCCCACCAAAAAATATTCAGCTCTCCTTTTTTAACAGTTTTAGTATGGTAGAAAGGAATTCTAAATGACACTTGGGGCATGAATTGTATGAGTTGTTAATATTATGTATTCCCCTTTCCCTTTAATAAAGATATATCTGCTCAAATGGTAAACTTCTGAATCAGAAACTTCTAGTGCAAATTGCTTTGATAAGAGGAATGCCACTCATCTAGCTTTTGACAAACCTGGGCTGTAAATTGCTAGTCAAACCTTTGTAGATTTCAATATGAGATGAATTGCATTCCAGTGCATCAGGACATATTGTGTGTGTGTTAAATGTACTTTTTAATAGGATTAATTCCCTTGCAATTCAAATAATTTTTTAAAAATAAAAGTTACTTATCAGTGTAAAAAAGTATGTTTTGTGAAAGGGGCAACTCTTTATAATTATTCGAAGCTTGAAGAACCAAGTTTTTATAATTAAATTCTTTATCCAAACCCTTCCACCCACTAGAAATTTTCCCCAATTGTACCTGGTAACCTTTGAGATTTCAACTTCTAACACAGCAGATAAAAAACGTTAATTTGGTCTAACGGCAACACTTAGAAGAAGAGCCTCAGTCCTATTCCTTTCCCAAGCTTATATTGAGAGCATAACAAGACACAGAGAAAAACTGGAAAATGGAAAGAACGTATTTATTAACATTCACAGTTGCTTTGCTTAGTAGGATACACTGTCCAGTTACTCTTTTTATCTTTTGCCATTTATTAGAGTATATAGATTTCTTCTTGATTGTTCCTTACTCTTCAGAATAATAGTATTAGTTCAGTTTATATGTGCGGGAATATTTTATGACTTCATGCACCAAGATTTGGGGGAGTGAGCTTTGTTTGTTTGTTTATATGGTTAACAATCAAAAATCTGATTTTGTGCACATTCATTCACCAAGCTACTTTCTTCTATGGTCTCATTAAGAGTTATGTCAGGGCTGTCTTGTAGTTTTTACACTCTTGGGAACATTACACAGCCTTGAGAAGATGTTGTCTCCCCACCTGCAGTGTTTGAGTCTGGGGAGGATATCTCACTGTGGACATATTTAATACAGCTCCCTCCTGAAAGAGGCCATAATGCCATGAGGAGGAGGAAAGCATGGTTATATAATATAGGAAATGCAGGAATTGCAACCTTTGACTGCCTCGTCTAACTGCTTCGTGTTTTAATGCTACAATTGTTTGGCAACCTACCATTAAGGTTGGCAACCTACCATTAAGATGTGTCCTCAGTAACTAGTTGTGGCATTTCTTTTCCAACCACTTTGTTGAATAATATCTGGGCATGTGGAAGCAACTGTACATACATGGGTGGTGTCAATGTCGGTATCATCTGTCAGCTGCCCTGGCCTCAAGAGGGAGCATGGCTGCCAGTCTCTACCTGATGCCATGCAGCAGTGGGCAACAGATATTTCTGTCTCCCCCCCCCCCCATTTCTCACAGGGGTCTCCAACGCAATCTTCAGGAGGAGAGTGCTTGGGAAGCAGCAGAGCATAGCTCTCTCTCCCCCCCCCCTTTAGCCTTGGGGGGTGTCAAGAGGGCTTGAAGGCACTGTGTCCTACTATTTCTCCAAGAGGGGAGAGATATGCATGTGAGCAAGAGGTGGGAGTCGGGTTTCATCTTTCATAGTCCCTGCATCCTAATAAAACCTGGAGCCAGTCCTAGTAAAAAGCATACAACTTGGCCAGATTTCCATTGGCCTAAATTAATTTCATGAAATTGCTAGTTGACATTGTTTTTTTAATAGCTGTTTCATTGACAGGAGCAGATGATTCATCACAAGATGTTCCACTCCAAACACACCGGTATCAATAATCTCTCCTATATTATAAAAGGGTTTTGGGTGCCAGAATTCTAAAATGCACTCCTTTAGTGTTAGGCCGAAAAAACTGCCACTCGGAAGACACTGGCTGGGTTCATTGGCTGCTTTGGGCAGTCCCGCCCAGTGTTCCAAGGTCATTTACATATGGAAGCTGATTGGACTACATTCCACACCTCAAACTCACCCCCCCCCGCAAGGCAGTTGGAATTTTCAGTTGGGAGAGGAGAATGATGTCAGCTGCTCCCTAGGCAGAGGCTGTGGGGGGGGTGTGTGGTTGTAAAACTTAAGACAGACAGGCAGATAGGGTTGCCAACTCCAGGTTGGAAACTTCCAGGATATTTTAGGGATGAAGCCTGCTGAGGGTGGAATCTGAGGAGGAGGAGGAAGAGGGGGACCTCAGACAGATACAATGCCATACTGCCCACACTCCAGACAAGCTGTTGCCAGTCTCCAGGTGACAGCTGGAGAGATCTTAAAGCTTTGGTGCTACTTCAAAGTTCCCCAGGAGCCCAAAACAGAGTAGTGTTTTGGAAAATCTTGAGGAATTGTTTGGTGCATTTACGATGGGGCTCCTGGGGAACTATTGTTGCCAATCTTGGCCCAGCAGCCATCAAACCATTCTCTTCAACCCCCTGCTGTGCAGCTGACTTCCCCCTAGGGTTGCCAATCTCCAGGTGGGACCTGGAGATCTCCCACTGTTACAATTGATCTCCAGATGACAGAGATCAGTTCCCCTGGAGAAAATGGATGCTTTGGAGGGTAGACCCTATGACATTACACCTGCTGAGTCCTTCCGCCCCCCCCCCGCCCAATGCTGCCCTCTACAGAATCCACCCCCCAAACCTCCAGGTGCTGGAGTGGCCGCGGGGGGGTCTGGAGTCGGGCGGCCGCTGGCGGGGGACGCAGTCGCCCGGGCCGAGATTGGGGGGGCAAGGCGGGCGACAGAAGGCCGAGGCCTCCGTCGGCCGGCCCTCTACAGAATCCACCCCCCAAACCTCCAGGTATTTCCCTCCTTAGAGCTGGCAACCCTACATTCCCCTCAGTGCCTGTTGGTAGGCAACTAAGCTTGGTCCTGTCACCTACTTTGGCCTTTGGGAGAAAACACATTGGGGCCAGTCCTGATAGGGTTGCCAACTCCAGATGGGAAATTCCTGGAGATTTGAGGGATGGAGCCTGAAGAGGGTGAGGTTTGAGGAGGGGTGGGACCTCAGACAGGTACACTGCCATAGACTCCACCCTCCAAACCAGTCAGTCCCACATAGGGAACCATTGTTGCCAATCTCCAGGTGAGGGCTGGAGAGCACTCAGAATTACAACTGCTCTGCAGAAGGGAGGGCAGAAGTCAGCTGAAGTCAAAGGGGCAGATAATGGTAGGTTGATGGCTAGCTGGGAAGGAGATGGGGTTGCCAACTACATGCTGACAAATTCTTAGGGATTTGAAGGGGTGGCGCCTGGAGAGGGTGGGGTTTGCAGAGGGGTGGGACCTCAGACAGGTAGAATGCCATAGACTCCACCCTCCAAACCAGCCATTTTGTCCTGGGTAACAATTGCTGCCAATCTCCAGGTGAGGGCTACAGATCACTCACAATTACAACTGCTCTTCAGGTAGCAGAGATCAGTTCCTCTGGAGAAAACAGTGGACTCTGTCATTATACCCTGCTGAGGTCACCACAGCAAATTGACACTGTTTGCCCAAAGCCAGAGCACTGCCCCAGAGCCTCTTTCTAGATCCCGTTGTATTGCTTTCACAACGGGCTTTACTGCTAGTCAGTGTTTATATAAATTGTTTCCATGACTGCTCATGTGTTTGCTGAAAATTCCAACACACTACTTTCAGGAGAGTGGCTATAGGTTCTTGAGAAGCAACAAAGCACTCAAGCCAAGTGATCACAGAGTTCATTATCTATTTATAGTGAAAAATGCCTTACACAAAACTGATCTACAATCATAACTGATTGAATGTTTGGCTCTGTTTTACATGCCACTTAATGGAGTAAACCTATCCCCACTAGTGGACATAGAAGTTAAATGCATGCTTGTATTGGGCAGAATAGTGGAGAGAGGTGTCTTAATATAATTCTAAACAGTTACACCCTTCTAAGTTCATTGATTCCAATGAATAGGCTTAGAGTGAGGCATACGTTGGGTTGCTATACACCAGTTGGCAGTCCAGTGGCCAGCAGGAGAAAGAATGTAAAAAGAAATGCTGTCAGTGTGACATCTCTTCTGGGTTTTCCCAGAAGTGATGTCACACTGTTACTGATGGCCTCCCCTCCATGACGTCCCACAGTCTCCTGGGAGCCCTATTTGTAATTCCATTTAGGATTGCATTGTCACTGCTTCACTCAATCCCATAGTCCTGATCAATGTTCCCTCTAAGCTTGTCAGCAAGCTGCCATTCTGTTTTCTGTGACCTCTGTGTACATATCCTTTCCCTGTTGCACCCGGCTTGTTTTCTATCATCCTGCTCCTGCGTTGGAATGCACAAGATAACTGCTGGAGGTTGTGTGGGGGAGAAGATGCTGTAATGCTTGCCTATTGCTTTTCTCATGAGTACTGCACCTGTGTTTTGTCTGATGTTCTGCCTGGTTCCCATGGACTAAGCGCGCAACCGTTTCATTAGCCCGCCAGCGGGAATGCTATTCATTGGATCTGTATCTGTTTGAATTTCCTTTATTATGCTTGACCTAACTGTGTATCCCCAGTTCTAACAAAGAACGTGTTTGAGTATGTCTTCAACGCTTTGAAATAAATTTTGCTTTTCTTGAAAACGTGGATTTATTCTCGATGCTTGGGGATCCGTTGGGGGCCGGCGATCATTGGGAATCCAGATCCTTTATTGTTACCCCTAAATCGCAGTTTGACTTAGTACTGGGGAGTCCTTGGTGGTTTACCCATGACCCTTACATCTTGTGGGAAGAAGGGGTTGTCAAATTTGTGTCGGCTAAATGTGTAGATCACTGCCCAAAGGTAAAATTTATGCGATGGGGCCGGCTGAGAAAGTTGAACTGCGGAACTTTATTGATAAAAACCTAGCCCGAGGTTTCATTCGCCCGGCTTCCTCCCCTTTCGCCGCGCCTGTACTTTTCCGAAAGAAGAAAGACGGGGGGCTCAGATTGTGCACTGATTATAGGGGTCTGAATGCTGTTTCTTTATCCAATGCTTACCCCCTCCCGCTAATCAAGGACTTGGTAGCTGAGGCCACCAAGGGCAAGATCTTCTCGAAACTTGACCTCCGGGATGCATATTTCCGTGTGCGCATCCGGGAGGGGGATGAAAGTAAGACTGCATTTAATACCCCTTTGGGGCAGTTTGAGTACCTCGTTATGCCCTTCGGCCTTCAAGGGGCTCCGGGGGTCTTCATGAACCTAATCAATGAGGTCCTACATGAGTTCTTGTTCAAAGGAGTGGTCCTTTACCTTGATGATGTGTTGCTGTACTCTCAGGACCTCCCGTCGCATATTAAATTGGTGCGCCAGGTCCTTAAGCGACTTTATGAACACCACTTGTTTGCAAAGCTGTCAAAATGTGAATTCCACAAGACATGCATTGACTTTTTGGGCTATCGCATCTCTGGGGGGACGGTTGAAATGGACCCTGCTAAAATTCAGGCTGTACTTGACTGGGAGCCCCCCAGGACCCGCAAACAATTGCAAATGTTCCTCGGATTTGCCAATTTTTACAGAAATTTCATCCAGAATTTCGCTCAAATTGCCCTTCCCCTGACTGATTTGCTAAAGACCAAGGGGAAGGGTTTTGATGCTACGAAACCAGGCGCCCCGCTTAAATGGTCCCCTGCTTGCGCAGAGGCTTTTGAGAAACTTAAACTGATGTTCACCTCTGAGCCAGTGCTGGCGCGCCCTGATGAAACTAAAAAATTCATTGTCCAAACTGATGCCTCGGATGTGGCAATGGGGGCCGCTATTTTGCAAGAAGGGGAAGATGGTCGTTTACACCCCCTCGCATTTGTGTCTAAAAAGTTTTCTGACGCTGAACGAAACTGGGGGATTTGGGAGAAGGAGGCGTCAGCGATCCGGCTGGCTCTCTCCACTTGGAGGCAGTGGTTGGAGGGGGCACAACTACCATTTGAAGTCTGGACTGACCATAAGAATTTGGAGATGCTGAAATCCCCCCGTTCTCTCAACGCTAAACAACTTCGTTGGGCGGACTTCTTTGCTAAGTTTCGATTCACTCTTCGTCATTTCCCTGGGGCGGCTAATTCCCTGGCTGACGCGCTTTCACGCCTCCCACAACATGACTGTCAGCGTGAGATCATCATGGACTCTGTTTTTTCCCCCTCCCACCTGGGGGGGGCCGTGGTCACCCGTGCGCAAGCGCGATCGATTCCACACTCTGATGAGACTTCGCCTTCCCTTTTCCCTGTGGGGGGGGGGCCTGGGTCCAGAAATATCTGTCTGCTTTTACTGCTGATGATGATACCTTCCTGAACACGTTGCCCGACTGTGTCCGTAGCCCTGAAGGTCTGATTTATTCTGGAGACAAACTGTATGTGCCTATTTCAATGAGGAGGGAGGTGATGGAGTCTGTTCACGGTTCGAAACTGGCAGGGCATTGGAGTTTTCATTCTTTCTTTTCCCCCATCTAGCAGATTCGTGCTAGCCTAGGTGGGGGGGTTTGCCTACACTCTGAAATGAGCAACAGATCTTCACTGGTTTTGGTGATGCCTGGCCAGTTATTTCCATACTGGTGGTGAACTGTGGCAGTGAATGGCACACAGTACAGCTTAGGTGAGTGCCCTGTGGCATCCTTTGGATGGTGAAGAGTTAACCCTCAGACCAGGTCTGGGGCCTTGGGGCCAACAGGGGCCTGGAACAGGAAGCCCTTGAGTGGATAAAGTCTCTAAGCTCCGCCTGGCGTTGGCTGCTGAATTTGATAATAGTAGTGGGATGAGGGCTCTACTTACACTGTCTGCTTAGCTGGCCAATTACTGCACAGTGTCTAATCTACCTTTTTTGGGGAAGGTAATTGAGTTTTCCTGGAGGAGACATCTGCCCTTTTCAATTGGGCTTCAGGCCTGGCTTTGGGACCGAGACAACACTGGTTGCTTTGGTTGATGATCTCTGTTTATATCTGGATAAAGGCATGCCAGCCCTGTTGATTCTTCTGGCTCTATCAGTGTCCTCCGATCGCCTTGCCTCCCTCGGGATAAGGGGCACTGCCCTTAGTTGGTTCTCCTCATTCCTCCAGGGACACTTTCAGAGGGTTGCTATCAGGGAGGCGACGTCTTCCCAATGAGACCTGAATTGTGGGGTCCCACAGGATTCAATATTTTCTGTGATGTTAAGCATATATATGCACCCTCTTGCCAAGATGTTCAGGAAGTTTGGAGTTGGGTGCCATCATAATGCTAATGACACTCAGTTCTTCCTCCTGCTGGATAAGCAGCTGGCAGCAGGGCTCTTGGCACTATCCCAGTGCCTGGATGCGGTAGTCCAGTGGTTAAAGGAGAGCTGGCTGAAGTTGAATCCATCCAAGATGGAGACATGTGGTTCAGAAAGACTGGAATGCTAGTTGGAGGGTCACTCCCAAAACCCAATGGTGTCCAGCTAACAGTTGTAGACTCTGTAAAGTGTTGTAAATAGTCAATAATTGTTTAATACTCAGACTATTTGATGAATCTTGCTCTATTGGAAAGAAGAGATTTCTTTGCCTTTTAAAAATACTTTATTCTAAGGGAAAAGGTACACGGGATTGCTACAAATTAACAAAACACTAAGAGCTACATTTCTAAGCTTCCTACAGACAAGACAAGCACACACGTAATGGAGAATTTTCTCCTTCTTCTTGACCCCTAGGAAGGAAGTCACCTGAAACAAATGACCAATCTGCATCAAAGTAGAAGTTACTTTTCCCGGGCTAATCCCCCATTGGCTCAGTGCCAGGTATCCCTTCCAGGTCAGTCTAAACAATAGCAAACTAGGAATACAAGTTAACCCTATAATGACTGAATCAGACCTTGTAAACACATACATTTCCAACATAAAGAACCTCAAAGTATGGTTGGATTCTGCACTATCATTGGGTAAACAAGTGTCCATGGTAGCATGGTCAGCATTTTTTCACCTATGCCAGGCTCACCAGCTAGCTCCTTGTTCGTCTGGATCAGACCTTGCCACATTGATTCATGCAATGGTCACCTCCAAATTGAATTACTGCAATTCGTTCTATGCTGGGCTACCCCTGAAAACGCTTTGGAAATTCAGGTGGTACAGAACACAGCTGCTAGGTTGCTGACTGGAACATCATGGTCAACTCATATTACTCCAATTCTGCGACAGCCGCACTGGTTACCAGTTAGTCGCCGGATACAATTTAAGGTCTGGTGTTAACCTTTAAAGCCGTTAACAGTCTGGGACCATCATACCTACGTGACAGCCTCTCCCATTACAACCCCCTGTGCTCCCTTTGGTCATCGTCTAGGGCAGGGGTGGCCAAACTGCGGCTCAGGAACCACATGCGGCTCTTTCACACATATTGTGCAGCTCCCGGCAGGCCGGCTGGGAATGCGAAGGGGGTGCATGCCTCTCCAATTGGTCTTTCCTTCCCCAACCAGTGTTCCCCGCCCTGGGTAGACTTGAGGTGGGGGGGGAGCAGAGAAAGAAAGCAACTTCAACTTTAAATGCATTCTCAAAGCCCCTCTCCCCCACCAGCCAGCTTGGAGAAGGCATTTGTCTCTTTAAATCCCTTCTCCAAGCCAAGCTGGCTGGCAGGGGGCGTGGGGGGTGGGGTGGAGAACACGTTTAAAGTTGCTTTCTTTGAATACACTACACCACCTCTCTCTCTCTCTCTCTCTCTCTGACAAATAAATATCATTAGCAAACAAATAAATATCATTGGACAAATAAATATCAGTATCAGTTTTTACCTTTTGTTTTTGTTTTTGGCAGTCTCACTTCATGTTAATAAAAAGCAAATTTCCATATTTTTCAAGCACCGCGACCCTAGAGTCGGATTCGACTGGCTTTCAAGCAAGGGAACCTTTACCTTTACCTTTAATATTTGTTCATGTCTTGTGGCTCTCAAACACCTGACATTTATTCTATGTGGTTCTTACGTTAAGCAAGTTTGGCCAACCCTGGTCTAGGGGTCTCTTTGGTTAGCTGTCACCAGGGAAACGGCCTTCTCAGTTGTGGCCCCTGCTCTGTGGAATGCACTCTGGGGTGACGCCCATGCTCTGCCAGACTTGCTTGGTTTCTGCAGGGCATGCAAAGCTGAATTATTTAGGTTGGCTTTTGGAGGGTAACCACATGTTTGGCCACTTTAATAGAGGTATGGTGATAGCCATGTATTTTAATATTTCAGTGTTAATATTTTATATTTGTTATTTTTTTTTATGTTGTTTTTTACCTTATTGTTTTTAATGTTCTAAGTTGCCATGAGACCCTTTGGGTGACTGGCAACTAAAAAAATCCAATAAATAGTAAATAAAACAAGAGAAGGCCTGACTCTTCTGTATCCCACCAATGTCCCACACTGTGTCTGGGTTGGAATGGGGTTTTTTTTGCCTGTGGGCGCCACAGATCCCCTTTGATCAATGTCAACAAATAAAGTTGGCCTTTTTATTACCCAACAGAAGGTGTCACCTCTTTTTATTTCAGGTCTGCATGCAACAAAAAAAAATCTTATATTTCTCCAATAAGCAGAGCTGGTTTAATTGACTGTATTTAATTAGAATGCATATGGCCCATAAAATGTACATACATAAAAATCATGTACACATACATAAAATCATGCAAATAAAACAGATAAAGAGCTAACACTGTAAGATTAGTTTCATTACATTTGCAGATATGTTTCTAATCTATACAATTAGTGAACTAGTCATAACATCTGCTGCAGTGACTGTTAATGTCAGGTCACACAGCAATACCAAACATCTCTTGGCACTATATTGAAATAATAGTTTTGTTGCTTGAGGATGTGGCCTATGAAGACAATAGACTTTACAGTATATATTAATGCAACAAAAAACAAATGCAGGATCAAAGGAAAGTTGGGCACCTTAAAAGCTCTAAATACTGAAAGCTTTTAATGAGTTCAGTAAAAAAAATCCACAAAAAGATATTATGGGGAGGGGGAGAGACAAACCTTTCTTGAAAGGGAAGTTTTTGTTCTTTGTGAGGGCTATTGGTAGGGTAGTATTTTAGTTTGAACTGCTTGGAGGAAATGAGGGGGGGGGGGTCAGAATGTTGATTTGGCTAAAATTCTGTTGTGCATGAGAGCAGTTCTTATTATAGTGACAAAGACAGAGAGGAAATGGGTTATGTAAAAAAATAGGGCTATGGGAATGTCACCCTCAAGGAAATTTTTTTGAAAAAAATTAGAACTTTTCCTTGGTGGGAAAGTAATAACATTTGAATAAAGGGAACTTAACTGGGGGGGGGGGTGGACTTTCTATAAACAAATTGCTACAGGAGAATTATACAGATGGTGGCTACTGATGTTTTCTTCTTAGGATAGATGCGCATGTTGACATTTCTCCTGCATAAGTATTAAAAGAAAGTGTTTAACCTCTTGTAATCCACCATTTCCTGGAGGATATCTGCATTATAATCAATATTTTAGTTAAGAATCTAAAGATACTTTAGCAAAAATATTAATGACAATTAAAGTCTAAAACAGGGATGAACAACTTTCTAAACTGATGGGTAGGCAGATCATTGCTGGCTGTGGTATCATTGTCTGGTTTGGATGCCAGGGGAGGAAAGGACCATGGCTACAGGGGTCAGTAGCATCTGAGTAAAGGGAGCAGAAGTTAACCTCAGCTATTCTTCTTGCTTCTCATTGTCCTCTCACCATCTTGGAGACTGGTGGTTCATAGGGGTCTATAGGGAATATCTTTCACAGTTTCAGTAATTGGAGTTCCATCAAAATCTAGATGTGCATCATAAAGTATTTTCAAATGATCAAATTATTGTATATAGTCTAAAAGATGTACCTGATAGAATGTTCCTGTGCTTCTGTTACATCAGGCAGCCACTATGCCAGCATCAATATAATCTAGTCATGAACTAATGCAGTAACATTGATAGCTATTTCCACAACATCTTTAGAAACTCTGTCACCAGTTGCAATGATGTACTCTGACAATATGACAATGCCCCACACGTAATGTCTACTGGATAATTTGCACGGTGATTTGCCCTCTCAAAGACTTCTAAAAGGTTGGCAAGTAGGACTTCCCCATGTATAGACCATGCCACAGGGATGTTTCCTTGTCAAGGCTTGTTTTTATGTGAAAGAGTTAAACCAAGCCCTGTTGGTTTGTCACAATGTCTGTTCTTTAATATTAAACATGAGATTAGATTGATTGTAAGGACAAATACCTATAAATGGAGTAACTAAATAGTAATAATGGAGGGAGAATAAATAATAAAATAGTGAATTTTTATAAGTGATGTAGACTGCGATCACACATGCCAGGAGATCTGACATAGGTGCAAATGCCCAACAGATCTAAAGGGCACGGTCAGACAGCAACATCTGGGAAGCATCCTGCAGTCATCACCAACCCACACTGCTCTGCCATGGAAACGGAGTTAAAAGACACTGGGGAAAGTCCGGTAGTAAATGGGTTCCGATGGACTGATCGCTCAAACACGCACTCATGCCGTTGGGATGGTCTGATCAGGCCATCCCAACTCGGAGCCATTTTCCCCCCCTTCGCAGTATGTGCATCATCACATACCCACAGCGATTCCTCGTTTATGCGCATGGGAAACAAATGGCAAAAAAAAACCATGACTCACCCACAGTTGTGTCTGATCATACTGTGACAGGCTGTGCCTGCAGCTACAAAGGGAGGTGTGATCTTGCAACTGCAGGTCGAATTACTCCGAAGGGAATAGCCTCACTTCCCCTCTGCTTCAACTGGCGCATGTGATCACAGCCGAAATTGTGTACTATTATAAGTCAGCAAGGTACAAATTCTAAGAAATCTTAGATCTGAACACACCAGCTAATAACGAGGGGGAAGAAACTCAAATCTGATTAGATTTTCTTGAGTTATCAGTATGGCCAGTATGGTATAGTGGCTAGGGTTTTAAACTAGTTCTGGAAAGCGTAGGTTCAAATCTCCCTTCAGCCACCCAAATTCCTGTGTGGATGTCAGCCTAACCTGCCTCATAGAGGGGTTGTGAAAATGAAGGCAAGGAGCAGCATATATTCTGCCTTTACCCCCTTGGAAGAAGGGCAGGGTAATAATGGAAAGAAAATTAAACGGATGAAGACTGAAGATAATAGAAAAATGGCAGTCCTCAGATTTTTATTGCACACCTTGATCCAGTTTCTTATTAACACATGACAGAGAGGCAGCCAAGGTCTTTTACATGATGCTTCTGGAAAAGGTAATCTGGAATTTTAAAATAGCCTTTCTGTTAGCATGTTCACATTCAAACCCCTCTATTTTTCATGGGGAGATACTGCCAGGCTTAGATGAGAGGATGCCTACAAAGTAAGGCTACACCAGGGGTGGCCAAACTTGCTTAATATAAGAGCTACATAGAATAAACGTCAGATGTTTGAGAGCTGCAAGACATGAACAAATATTACATACGCATTTTTATTGAAAAATATGCAAATTTGCTTTTTATTAATATTAAATGACTGCCTAAAATGAAAACAAAAGGGGTTAAACCAGATATTTGCTAATGATATTTATTTGTTTGCTAATGATATTTATCTGTCTAAGTGAGAGAGAAAGAGAGAGGTGTAAAGAAAGAATGAAAGAGAGAGAGAGAGAGAAAACAAATAGATGAGGGAGGGAGGGGAAGGAAGAAAGAGAGAAAGAAAGGAAGGGGGAAGAGACAAAGAAAGGTAAAGAAAGGAAGGGGGAAGAGACAAAGAAAGGTAAAGAAAGAAGTGGAAAGAAAGCAAAAAGATGGGGAGAGGGAGGAAGGAAGGGGAAAAGAGAGAGAGAGGTGGAAAGACAGAAACTTTAACTTTAAATGTGTTCTCCAGCCCCCCAATCCACGCTAGCCAGCTTGGCAAAGGGAATTAAAGATTTCTTTTTATATATATAACTTTTTTATTGCTTTTATACTATAAATTACCAACTACACACTACAAATTCAGAGTAGCAAGGCTCAGTAATAAACTAACTTTTGCTTTAGATACTTTCCTACAAATTAATGCTTACAATATATCATTTACCTTTCATATATAAAGTATTCAAATAAAAAAGACAAACATTAATTAATTATGATAGCACATATGAGCAATAGTATATATTCTATAAAGCTTAACAAAGAAAAATCTCACATCTTCATTTAGATGCCTTCTTATCTTTACACTTCTTCTTCTTTTGCCAGGGGATTTTAATCTTGTATGATCTTGGAGCAGCCTCTCCCACTCCTCTTCAGAGTCAGTGTCAAAGATCTCACCCAAAAACACAGAGGTAGAGGAGGAACTGTCGCTAGCTATCTCCTGTTCGCTTTTTTCTTTGTAGCTTTCTCTTCCACTGCTTTCTCTTTTTCTTTTGCTGGACTCTGATGTTGCTTCAAAAACAATTCTGCTTTAGTTAGAGAGTCAATCTTTTCCTTTTTGCCTTTACAGTTGAATATAAGTCCTTCTGGTAAAATCCATTGATACTGAATGGTGTTTCTTTGAAGAAATGTTGTAATATTTCTGTATTGCTTTCTCTTTTTACGTATTTCAAATGGAACATCTTTCAAAAATTTTATTTCTTCCTCTTGAATTTTTAATATTGTCCCGGTTGCTGCTTTAAGTATCACATCTCTTATTTATCTTTTTGCAAATTTAACAAATATTTATCCAGGAAGGTTATTTTTCTTCACAAACTCTGAATATGTTCTGTAAATCATGTCCATATCCGCTTGTAATATTTCAGGTTTGCTGTTGATCAGGGGACCCAGTGCTTCACTTAGGATCTCTCTAAGATTCTCATCTTTTTTTTCCTGGGACCCCTTGAAATCTTAAAACATATAAAGATCTTTCCACTTGTACTTGAAGTAACTGTTGTTTTTCAGAAACTCTGTCTTTATCAGCTACATCCATTCTTTGGTCCAATTCTTTGGTCTTACATTCAACCTTTTGTAGCTTTTGGGCAGTCTTCTCTGATCTTACTTTAGTATCTTTCAGTTCTTTCTGCAAATCATAAAATTTCTTGTTGAGATTCATCAGCTGGTCCAGCAGGGGGTGCATGTCTTCAGAAATCGTACCAGCTACATCGGAAGTAGGGCTCTGCAGGCGGGTGAGCCAGGGAAGGCATGGGGAGGCATTTATTTATATACATTCCATTTATATACCGCTCTAACCTTTTTTGACAGGTCTCTGAGCGGTTTACATATAGTTCCAAATTCCAGTTCATCTAACTAGGGCCACATTGTCAATGGGGTAATGTCTGCCTACCAGCACCCTGGGCTTGTTGGTATCCAGCTTCTGGCTTCCTCCCATGGCTCCGGGTGTTGGCGTTCTTCTGGTGCCCTTCTGGAGCAGGTTGTCATGCCTGCCCCTGCTGATGCCATGCCTGCCCTTGCTGATGTCCCTGAGGAGGCACCTGCCAGCCAGGAGCCTGTGGACTTACAGGCTCCTGAGGACAGTACTGCAGCAGAAAGGCAAAGACTGGATCCTGTAGCTGAAAGCTACCTAAGTGGTGAGGAGGATCAAGCCTCTCAGGGAACACCTGCAAGGGATCAGTCTCTGCTGCAGCCCAGTAGTTCATCAGACTCGCCCCCACCTGTAACCAGGCTCCGGAATGTAAGGAGACAGCAGCTGAGAGAGCGAAGGCAGAATGCACGCATGCGTGCCAGAAGATCTCTCAGCCCTGACTATTGACAGGATCCTGACCTTGCTCCCGGCTAGCTAATGAGTTGATTAGCTAGCACTGTATATCTGCAAGTCTGTTGCCAGCAGTCATTTGTGCTGGCAAATGTTGTTTGTCAGGACCTGAATCCTTGCATCTCTGCTCCAGACCTTGTGGAATTCTTATCGGCTTGATCCTCGGCTTTTGACCCTCGGCTTCGTTGACCTTCGTTCATCTCTGACTCCTCTGGTATCGTGATTTATGGACTTGAAACCTTGGTATGTCTGACCCTGCTTCTGGACTGTGATTTAAACCTGTTTGAACCTTGCTACCTGATTTGCTCGGCTTGACCTCGGACTGTTCCTGGACTTTGGCTTACTTATGTCACGCCCCCTGGTCCTGCCGTGACACCGAGAGGTTTCCTCCTCCCTTTCTATCTGTGGAGTTTTGCCGTCTCACTGCCAGTTCCCATGCCCACTTTACGCTTGTCTTTCCTTCTGAAACATCTTCACTCACGTGTTGCTGCTGAATGTCTTCATATGAGGGGAGTCTCTTTGGCTTAGGTCCTTGCATGCTCTGGTCCAGTAACATCTCTTATCGCCATTGCTGGCTTCGGGATAGCGGGACCTTAAAGAGCTAAAAGGAGCCTCAATCCCCCAGCCGCGGCTTTGGGAGCGGCTCCTCCAGCGCTCCAGGCTAGAAGCCCTCTACAAGGACTTCAGGGGAGATCGAATATGTCTGATCTCCCTCCCTGCCACCCCGATCCGAAACGCAAACATCAGAGTTCGATGGAATGCATCCATCTGCGAGTCGCCGAAACTGAAACCATTGTGTTGAGACAAATACTTTCTCCAAGCCAGTTGGTGGGGAGGGGGGGCTT
The DNA here is from genome assembly GCF_001447785.1 of Gekko japonicus. Taxonomy (NCBI): domain Eukaryota; kingdom Metazoa; phylum Chordata; class Lepidosauria; order Squamata; family Gekkonidae; genus Gekko; species Gekko japonicus. The sequence goes on along the minus strand of NW_015162474.1, from coordinate 1,520,289 downwards.
TGAGAACACATTTAAAGTCAAAGTTGCTTTCTTTCTCTGCTCCCCTCCACCTCAAGCCAAGGGAAGACTGATCAGGGAGGCATGCTTCCCCTTCACTCCCTCAGCCGCCCTGCCGGGAGCTGCACAATATGTATGAAAGAGCCGCATGTGGCTCCCAAGCCACAATTTGGCCACCCCTGGGCTACAAGTTTTCATCATGAATAAAAACAAATAAGGCAGTTTGGAGACATTGTTCTGAGGGAGTTCCCGTTGCTGTAAAACAAGCCAGTTTCGGAGGCACTACTTTCTGGGAGAACCCGTCGATGTGCAGTCCTGATGAAGGGATCAATAACCCATTGAAAATCTGGAGAATGGGGACTTCCGGTCGATGGAACAGTGATGGTGGACACTCTCCTCACAACGGAGGAGGGCGAATCGCACACCAGCGGCCTGGAGGGGTGTCACCTCAAGTGACACCCCCGTGGAGCCTTTGCGATAGGCTCCAGGCCAGGGGGCTTTTGAGGGGTAGCCTCTTCGATGGCGTAATGTGGGAGAATTGAGGCTCCCCTCCACCCCGACGGTCCAGTCGCTGAATGGCCTTCGGGCACAAGCTGGACTGACCGGGACAAGCGCCGGAGATCGAGCGGAATGGCGTAAAACTGAGCGTGGTCAGATAAACTGGCTGACAATGACCGTCAGTTCTGAATAAAATGGAGTAGTTTGAAAAGTGATCCCCCCCGCGATCGGAACAGAGATTGCAAAGAGGGATGCCTCTTTTGCAAAAGAGCGACGCCTCTTTTGCAAAAGAGCGACGCCTCTTTTGCAAAAGAGCGGTTAACGGACACGAAGGGGGAGAGGGGAGGAAGTAAATCAAAACTCTTTTGAGAGACTTATCTGATCTGCGAAGTCATTTAGTGAGTTTTCCGAGTTGCGGGGAAGCGGCAGAAATTGTAAACAAAAGGGGAAAGATGGCGGCCCAGCAGAGAAAGTTTAAAACGAAGCTGGGCGGGCAGAGTCTGAGACCGGAAGAGGGAGCAGATGTCCTCAAACTCCTGGCGGATATGCTCAAGCCGGTGATGGAACAACTCGATGGTATTAACCAGCAATTGACTGTGATGAATAAAAACTTGGCAGCACAGCAGCTCCAGCTGAACGAGACGGAGAAAAAAGTGGAGCAGGCAAACGAGAAAATTAAAGAGATTGACACCACAAGTAAGAAGTTGAAGAAAAGGATGGGAGAGGTTGAAATGAAGCAGAATTGCCAAGAGAACTGTGTTTTGCAGCTTCAGATGGAAAAAGCTAACATGATTCTCAGGTTTCAGTGGGTTCCTGAAACAGATCGGGAAGACTTGAAGAAGGTGCTTAGTGAGATCATCGCTCCAATAGTAGGCTTAACAGCGGAGGAACTCGAAAACGATATGGAGACAGCCTATAGGGCATACTCTAACTATATTAGAAAAAATAGCCTACCTGGAGAAATAGTGGTCAAGTTTTCAAGAAGACAAACCAGGGATGCCATCTTAAAAGCAACATGAGCAACCCCACTGAAAATGGGAAATATTACCATTAAAACTTTAAAGGAAATTCCATTTGAAATTAGACGAAAGAGGAAAAATTACAAGGAATTAATTTCTTTTCTTCAAACTAATGGAATATCGTATAGATGGGCGGTCCCTGATGGTGTCATTTTTAAGATCAACGATAGAAGAGAGAAGGACTGGATTTACTTGCTTTATGGACATTTGTGTTTTTCCAGTTTGGAATTGAGAAGCCTTTTCTTCACTTTGGAACAGTGAAGTTTATTCAGGGAATGTAAAGTTTCCTTCAAGTCTTTAACTTGTTTGTGTACCAACTTGGAGAGGCAGAAGAGAATGGCAGAACCATTGCCACTATGGGAGCTTTAAAAATGGTGTGAGGAAACTTACTTCCACATGCCATACTTCTTGCCTTTTAGTCCTTTGAAGGGTGTTCCCCCTTTTCCTGCTGAGCCTTTTGCTGAGCCTCATTATAGCATTACAATGCAATTTAGCAGGGAAATGGAAAATGAAAGGAAAGTGGTGTTTCCTGGCTGTTGAAGGTTCTGATTGTTGGAAGCGAAGGACTTTGCGCTGTCTCTTAGGCCCAATCTGCATTTAGCATTTGCTCAGTTGTTTTACCAAACCCACACTGGAACAGAAAAAGACGCAGTTCAAAACCACATTCAACTACCCCGGGCCAACACCGTACTGACTGCAGAGTCACCCCCAAATGGCCATAAATCTATGCAGAAAGCCACAATAAAACCAGAGATCAAACAAAGTGAAAGCAGCATGCAGTCTGGACACTGCCATAAAATGTGACACTCAATCAAAGTGAAAGTGGCATGCAATGTAGACGGGAATTTCTGTTCCAGTGTGGGTTTGGTATAACAGCAGAGCAAATGCTAGATGCAGACTGGGCCAATGTCTCAGACTTCAGAGGGGGACTATAGAGAGTAAGGTAGATAGGTCAGGACCCTGATCATCCTTCCCTTCTACTGCTCTGATACTATTCCTTTGATGTGTAGATTGCTATACTCAGGGAATCTTCCTTCCTTCTGGCCTGATGCCTTTTCTCCACACTATGCTATACTTCTCCATCTTGGCACCATGAGGGCAAGGCATGCTTCCTGCATCTCTATCCATCCTAACTGTTTAGACTCGATTAAAATATTGTCTCTACATTATCTTGTCTAGAATGGCGTTCCTTACAATAAAGGACTCAGTTTTGCAAAGATAAAGATGCTCCATGTGCAACTTTCTTGTCAGCACACACAAGAAGAATAAGATACCCACCTCCCATCATCGACAGCTGCTCCCCCCTCCCTTCTCGTGGGTTAGTCCCACCTCCCTGAGGGCCATGCTTCAAGGGGGTGGCAAGATGGCTGCCGCCCAAGGGTGTAGCGCCTGGCCATGGGTTGGGGGCTGGGAAAATGGAGTCCCTGGGTGTTTTGAACACTTTTTTCCTTTGCCACAAACCAGCTGCTTTTGCTCTGTGGGGCTTACAGAGGGCGATTGGGCATGTCTGTAAAGAGTAGAACTTTTTTCCTTTTGGCTCTCTGTGAGGAGGGGGACCTCTCTCTGGGGTGGGGGCTCTCAGGAGCCATCCAAGAGACCCTGGAGGGGCAGTCTGCATTAAGCAGGGCACAAATCTAAGACAATGACCTCGTACAATGTTAGCATAAGCATTGTACAGTTTTCACACATTCACAGTAAAAAGCTAGCCAGTTCAAAGCATTCCCCAGTCACAAAACACAATCACAAAAGCCCCCTTTGTCCCCAAAAAAGATTCAAAACACCCAGGGACTCCATTTTCCCACCTCCCAACCCATGGCCAGGCGCTACACCCTTGGGGGAAAGCTGCCATGTGGTCACCACACCCCCAGGGCTGACAGCGGCAGCCATCTTGCCACCCCCTTGAAGCCTGGCCCTCAGGGAGACGGGACTAACCCATGAGAAGGGAGGGGGGAGCAGCTGTCAATGATGATGGGAGGTGGGTATCTTATTCTTCTCACACAAACCCGATAGACTCTGCTACGTTATATGCCTTGAGCACTCTTCTAACCCAAATAATCCTTCAGAGGGCACTGTATATGGAAGACTCAATGGCAAGAAGCCAATTAAAAGTGGACTCAAATAGACTTGAGTTTTAATTAATCCTATCTCATTATTTAATCAAGATTTGAAACTGGTAAAAATTATAAATAATTAGGCTTTGGACCTGTCTTGCTTTAGATGGGTTTTGTTCATCACTAGTAATTTTACATTCACTTTAATAATGAAAATGTTATATTGTCATTCTAATTCAAAGCAACCAGCTGCAGTCTTCCATCACACCTCAGTTTTTAACAAGGACCCTGGTGGTGCCAAACCCCAAGATAAACATTACGTAAACCTAATTAAATAATATTGGGATGTGATCCATTGTTCTAACTTATCAGTGATGTGCATGCTGTGGACTATGTTTCCTGTGTTATGTACACTGAAGCAGCAAACCTTTGGGAATCTTAATATTGACTGAAATGGCATCTAGTTCTCAAAATTGCACTAATCAGCTCATAAAGGCAGAGATAGTAATGGAAAAAGTGTTCTGAGCCTAGATGAGATTTGGAAGAGAACACCAGTGACCAGTGACAAATTTTCCTACTCTTCATAGCTGGCATGTACTTTGTTCCTGTCTATTAATATCCTGTAAGCCTTTCCACCATTATTGTTGCATTATTCCCCTATTTTGCCATTAGGGCAATCTATCTAGCCTAGTAGCCTGATTCAAATTGTTTGCATCTTAATAAATCAAATTTGATTGCTTAATTAGCTCAGCTAATGAACTGGCATCTGTCTAATGAGTTTCATTACATAGTTAATTTGGCTTCAAATAAATGTGCAGTAGTGGCTTTTCAATTGTTCAGCTTTGATTTTTGAAATATAGTAAACTAGTGACTAAAGTCAGAATTTTTACCAGTTAAATATATATGTTCTTTAGATTGTTATCCTCTTCTATCGGAAGGCTCACGGTGGCTTACAATTTTACAACATCCCATACAATATATACAATGATTTACAGATTTACAAAGACTAGGCATATAGACAAAAAATATCCAATATTAACCTTACATTAAGAGCGTGTTCTTTGTCCTTTGATCCACACTAATACAGATGCCATCCAAAATGCTTCTATCAAACAAAGCACAGGTTGAAGTGCAGAAGCACTCCTAGAGGACAATGTATCTGCTACTCAACATTAGATTTCTAAAGGGATCCCATACCCACTAGGGTGCTTCAACCATTCCAGAAAATGCTGTCCATTTCTCTGCCCCCATCCCAAATGTTGCACCTTAAAAACATTAATACATGAAGCTCCCTTATACAGAGCCAGACCACTGGTCTATCAAGGTTAATATTGTCTACTCTGATGGACAGTGGCTCTCCAGAGTTTCAAGCAGAGGGCTTCACATCACCTACAAACCATTTGCACACAAAGCAGATGCTCCACCACTGAGCCACAGCTCCTTGCCATCACCTTCTACTTAAACAGATCCACACAGAGGGGGCCTGGGGTGGGGCTGGGTCATTTCTTCCAGTCCTGATGGCTGCTTGGTCAGAACCATTAAGGCACAGAGAAAGGGTTATATACAGCTATTCCTTTTGTCATGTAGAGTAGACTGAGTCACAGTGATCAGAGGCCAACTTCCTTTCTATGTGCCAAAATCTATTTTTCTCCTGGGGTGGGAAGGGGTGTCTCACTGCTGATATTGGGGTGTCAAACTGATCTGCATAAGGGCGGAGTAAAAAATTAAATAAGTTCTTGAACGCTGAAAAAGGAACTATACCATGGAATACATGGCTGAATTGAATGTTTTTAGGAGACAAACATATGTATCAGATCAAGAAAGTATGCATCATACTCATAAAATGTACCCAGGAATTTCTTCTGCATCAGCCCAGTAGAAATCAATGGAGAATTTTCTCACTGTTGATGGTCATATTCAATGGCAAGAAAGTTTTTTTGGGGGGGAAATTATCTTTAGATCCCAAAATCTGCTTACTGGCCCTTTTGAATGGGTCCATAGTTGAAGAAAAAGAACAGTGTTTGTTAATTTATATGTTTCTGCAGCAGTTCCCAAAATTTTTGAAGTGGGATATGTGATGCCCAGAGATGTAAGGTGCTTTGAAGCTCAGTGTGGGGGTCCCAAATGCTCTGGGAAAAGGCCATAAAATATGAAAAAGTGTCAGTAACACAGATATGAGTTTTTTGGGGGGGAAACCCCACCCCAACCTATTTTCCAAACGGCCAGGAAGGCAGTTTATAATTTTTGTTTTTGAGCAACAGGCTGTATTTCATGGCAATTTCACATGCATTACACAGACAAACCCAAATTTGCAAAAAAACCACTGTATAAGAGTTGAAACCTGCTTTTGGATTCTGACGAACAGATGTTAGTGGAGGTTAGAATAACCTTTCCAAAGCTCGAGGACAGGTTGAAAATGTAGAGATTTAATGCATAAAATATTTATATCATTCAAAGAAAGATTTTAAAAGCCTTAATTTTGCAAAAAAAACCCCCAACCACCCGGTTATGGGCTGCCAGTGCTATTTTGGCACAGGAAAACTGTGCCAGAACAGCTTGGAGGGAGGGGAGGAGCCCTTCCTCCCCGTGCTGTGGCATTTCAAACCTATCTGGGCTGTCATTTAAAAAAAAAAAAAGCCATTCCCTGCAGGTGCTGTGTGGCTGCAGGGAACTCGAGCTGTGTTTGGAGAACCTGGATCTATCTCTTTAAAAACCTGCATGTGTAGTTTCGCCCAAGTCCTTTTCTGGTACTGATTCCCTTGCTTTGGCACTGAAACAGCATCACAGCTTTGTTGAAACCAGGGATATAGAATTATGATGTCTAATTCTGCACAACAGCCCAAGAGTGTGGATCAAAAAATCTGCATAATGGGAACATGTTCAGATGTGAAAGATTTTTCTGTGCACCTGAGGGAATCTCCACATTCACAGGAAAACCCCACAACTTAAAAAATGGTGGTTAACCCCACAAGTGGAGAATGCTGACTGAGATCTCATGAAATTTCAAAAGAGCAGAGTTGGCATTTTGGAGTTGCCTAGCACTGGTGCCTGGATTTAGGCATCTCTTTTCTGCCGCAGAATCCTCTTCTGTTCCCAAGGTAGCAGAGTCACTCGACTTCGATTCTCCCTCTTTGGACTCATCATCTGTCCCCAACTGTCATTTCAAAAATTCTTTAGCTTTAAAAGTGGAGTCAGCAGGACTTCCAGAAAGCTTTTGATAAAGTTCCTCATCAAAGGCTCCTAAGTAAGCTCAAAAATCATGGGATAGAAGGACAAGTCCTTTTATGGATCAAAAACTGGCTAGTTCATAGAAAACAGAGAGTGAGTGTAGGTGGGCAATTTTCTCAGTGGAGGGTGGTAAGCAGTGGGGTACCGCAGGGATCAGTACTTGGTCCACTGCTTTTTAACTTGTTCATTAATGATTTGGAGATGGGAGTAAGCAGTGAAGTGGCTAAATTTGCGGATGATACAAAGTTGTTCAGGGTGGTGAAAACCAGTGAGGATTGTGAGGCACTCCAAGGGGATCTGTCAAGGATGGGCGAGTGGGCGTCAACATGGCAAATGGGGTTCAATGTGGCCAAGTGCAAGGTGATGCACATTGGAGCCAAAAATCCTAAATATAAATACACATTGATGGGGTCTGAACTGGCAGAGACTGAGCAAGAGAGAGATCTTGGAGTTGTAGTGGATAACTCACTGAAAATGTCGAGACAGTGTGTGACTGCAATAAAGAAGGCCAATGCTATGCTGGGGATTATTAGGAAGGGTATTGAAAACAGATCAGCCAATATAATAATGCCCCTATATAAATCAATGGTGAGACCTCATTTGGAATACTGTGTGCAGTTCTGGTCACCACACCTTAAAAAGGATATTATAGCTTTGGAAAAAGTGCAGAAAAGGGCAACTCGAATGATAAAAGGGTTGGAACACTTTCCCTATGAGGAAAGGTTAAAGCGCTTAGGGCTCTTTAGCTTGGAGAAAAGACGACTGAGGGGTGACATGATCGAGGTTTATAAGATTATGCATGGGAAAGAGCAGGTAGAGAAAGAGGTACTTTTCTCCCTTTCTCACAATACAAGAACTCGTGGGCACTCCATGAAACTGCAGAGTGGTCGGGTTAGAACGGATAAAAGGACGTCCTTCTTCACCCAAAGAGTGATTAACACATGGAATTCACTGCCACAGGAAGTGGTGGGTGCTACAAGCATGGACGGCTTTAAAAGGGAATTAGATAAGCATATGGAGCAGAGGTCCATCAGTGGCTATTAGCCACAAGGTATAGCTAGGGGCTCTGGGGCAAGTGATGCTCTGTCTTCTTGGTGCTTGGGGGGGGGTCAACAGTGGGAGGGCTTCTAATGTCCTGGCCCCACTGGTGGACCTCCTGATGGCACTGGTATTTTTGGCCACTGTGTGACACAGAGTGTTGGACTGGATGGGCCTTTGGCCTGATCCAACATTGGCGTCTCTTATGTTCTTATCTCTGGTTTGGGAGAAAAAGCATCAACTGTGGTTGGGAGGGAGGACAGAAAGTGGAGAAAGGGCTGGGAAGAGAAAGTGGAAAATAGGATAGGGGGAAAGAAAGAAAAGAAAGGGGTGGAAAGAGAGAGAAAGTAGAAAAGGGAGGGAGAGAAAGGGGGGATAGGGTTGGGAAGAAAACTGGGGGCCAGTATAAGCAGGGATGGGACTTCCCTCTGTATCTCATGGCTCCCCAGCTTGTGTTACACTATACTGATTTTAGCTATATAATTATACGCTATCAGAGGTCGATTCGGGGGGATCGCAGTTCCCCCGGGTGAGGGGCGGGGGGCGGGGCAGATGACGAAGCCCCACCCCCTGCTTCCGGCCACCCCGCTTCCGGCCCTCATTCAGCCAGGAGGAGGCAGGAGAAGAGGGAGGGTAAGTTGCTTCCTCCCCACCTCTCCCCACCCCTGTCTGCCTGGGGCCAGGGAGGGCCTTGGCGGGGCTTCCTCGCACTCCCGCTGGCCTTGCAGGTCCACCGCCGAGCCCCTGATGTCAGGGGGTGTGGCATATGCTAATGAGTTATGCTAATGAGTTCCCCTAGCTCTTTTTCTACGAAACGACCCCTGTACGCTATTAATATACCGAACATAGTGAGAATTGATATTTCATGTGTTTTGTTTGGAATGTTAGTCAGAGTGCAAGAGTAATATGAAATGGTTCTTTTGAAACCAGGAACTGGAAATATACCTCCATCAGACAATGCTCCACTGATTAATTTATAAAAGGCACATTGTGGCACTGGGGAACTTGGCTGGCATATTGCAATCACTTGGCTTTACTATCTTTCTTTTTGGGTAAATTCCTTTTTCCTCTCAAATGGAAGTATTCCTTCTATTCCAGAACTCATGGCTTCATAACTTTTCACCTAGCAACCATGTCAATACCCCTTCCAGAACCTGTAGAACAGAACTTGAAATGACATATTTGTGAAAGGCTCCATTCTAGTTAGTTGCTGGATTAAGCATGCTCTCACTCTTCCTCCATAACAGAGGTGATGACTTATACAAATTGATAGGAAGGGAATGTGGACCGGGGCAAAGCTTCTTATGATGGCCCAAATTATTTTCATCAGTCAGCTTAGAGACATAAATGAACTTATGTATTAGTTTTAGCAGGGCACATTCGAGCTGGTAACTCAGTCAACCACTGAAGCATCCATTCATGGAACTTAATGGTGATTACAGAGTGTTTTGAATGTCACAATTCTTCAGCCTAATTAAATGATTGTATAAATTTTTTAAAAAATTATATTGCCATTACAATTACTGGAACTGGAAGAGTTACCAAACTGGGCAGGTTCCACTGTAACCTTTAGCATGAACTTTGTAAAATGATCTTCTGACTGAAATATACATTTTTCATGAATGATGGGCCTCTCATGTATTTAATGTGAATTCCAACACAATTTCCAGACTTTCAATTAATAACTTTAAAGCTGTCTCATTCTTTTAAAATATTTCTATGCCACCCTTCCATTAAAACATTTCAAACATTTAAACATTAAGACATGTCAAAATTAAAAAAGAATGTTAAATACACACAGATGTATTTAAAATATTTAAAACAGTTAAAAACACACATAAGAACACACAGGGAGAAGAGCTAATAAAAACTAGTGAGGGAATGTCAAACAAAACACAAAGTTCTCACCAGCTGGCAGAAGACAACACTAGAGGGAGACAGATGAATTTCCCAGGGACGGGGAAGGATTGCCAAAGGGTTGGTGCCACAACTGAGAAGGCCTGAGTTGCCACTTGTTTAGCCTCAGATGGTGGGGCCACCTGAAGCTAGACCTCTAAAGATGACCAGAATGGTTGGGTAGGTTCATATCGGACCAGGAGGTTTTTCAGGTACACAGATTCCAAGCTGTATAGGGCTTCAAAAGTGAACAACAGTACCTGGAATTGTGCCTGAAAGCAAACTGAGAGCCAATGTAGAAGGAACAAGATGAGTGATAGGGTCCCTACAACCCATTCCAGTCAGCATTCCAGTCATAGTATTCTGTAGCTTCTAGACAGTCTTCAAAGGCATCGCCATGATGACTGCAGTGCAGTAATCTAATCTAGATGTTACCACAAGCATGTACTTGCAAAGTGTTGAGCAAAACAATTGCAGTAGGCTGCCGAGCAGTCCACCTCCTCTTGTAGGCCACAAACTTATAGGCCTCTTACCACCTGTAAGAGTTCTGCAGGTCTGCACTGTGTGACTGCAACAGGGGTGGAGAAATATTGACTTTGGCACCACCACCTTAGAGTCAGCTTTAAAATGAACTCTTGTTGGATTTGCCACAAGTCTTTCTCCATTGTCTAAATGCCAAATGTTATCAGCATCAGTCTATTATACAAAGCATACTTTGCACTAAACCTGAATGTTTATTGTATCTACACTTAATAATATACAAGTACAAGTGTGCGGCATGACGGAGTGAGCTCCCGTCTCTAGTTCCAGCTCCTGCCAACCTAGCAGTTCGAAAGCAAGAAATTGCAAGTAGCTAAATAGGTACCACTTCAGTGGGAAGGTAACAGAGTTCTGTGCGCCTTGGTGTTTAGTCATGCCGGCCACATCGTCTTCGGACAGTGCTGGCTCTTCGGTTTTGAAACGGAGATGAGCACTGCAACCCTAGAGTCGGATTCGACTGGCTTTCAAGCAAGGGGACCTTTACCTTTTTTTACAAGCAGGGGAGCCCCACTCTGGCCACCACTTTCTTCCTCTTGCAAGGTCCCCAAGCTTTCACCAGTCATCCACACACCTGTTTCCCTGTTTCCTTACCTAATCTGCATAAAATAAATGCTTATTCCCTGCCTCAGCCTCCTGCCCAATTTTTTCCTCTCTTCTCCATTTGCCCAATTGTCCTTCTGCTTCTTGCCAACCTGCTTGATCACCTTTTACCCCCTTGTCCCCCCTCCCAATTTTCCTTTCCCTCCCCTCTCATTTCTGCCCAGTTGCTTCATTCCTCCTTTTGTCCATCTTCTCACTTGGCCCTCACCACCCATTTGGTGTTTCTTCCCAAAGCCAATCTCCCCCTTTTCAGTTTGCTAAGCAAGCCAAGATATTGCCCCTTTCCCCCATCAGGGGTAGAAACTAGTCAGAGGGTCAAAAATACTGATTTTACTGACTAAAATTCCAAAAAAACCCTGACCAAATACTGACAAAAAACTGACAAATTACTGAACAATTTAATGTCAGCCTATTGATAAGCTAGTGTCTTAAAAGTAAAACTAGGGCTTCATTAAAAATGATTATTATCTGGCCTCCGCCAGCGCCATAGTCAGATGTGATTGCACACCTTTTTATTGAATGTTTTAAAATTAAGATAGGGTAATGTTTTCATTATTGTACAAAATTTGAGGCAAAAAAAGATTTGCTTTTAAAAATAATCACATACTGTAGATAATAAAACAGCAAAACATATTAAAAACCACACATAAAGTAATCATTATGACAACAAAACATAATTACTGTAAGGTAAGAAACCTTTACCTTTACCTAAGATTTGTCTTTGCTTTTACTTTATCTTTGGTTTTTTGATGAAAAAAAGAAGTTATTAATGAACTCTTTTGTTTCTCAAAAGTTTTCTGCACTGCATCCATAAGCATTTTTTCTCCTTGTCTTCTTCCATTGCTTTCTCCACTCCTTCTAGCATGAGCTCTGCTGTGTTGAATCCCACCATATCCTTTTTCTCAGCAGCCTCCTTTACATGTTTGGTTGCATCATTTAGCAACGTTCGAGCAGTTATCCTCTTCTCGTTCTGTTGTCTCAGCTTTTTCAGTTTTGCTTCCTTCTCTTGTATACTATCCTTTTCACTGTCAATCTTCTTAAACCTTTCTAACTCCTCTGCCTTTTCCCCCTTTGTTTTCTTTTTCGTTTTACTCCTCTTTAATGACACACTGTTAATTACAATATTGCTTGTAATGAACATGAACTGCTCTTGCCATCTATAAAAGCTCCTGTGTGATATTAACATGGTATATATTGTTTTCATATACATGATATAAAGTTTCTTTGACTATTAGGTGGGCATGCAAAGTTCTCTCTGACATCCAGGCCCTTTCGGTCAAAATGCGTCCAGTTTTTGAAAAACCCCTTTCTATGTCTGTACTACCATGCAATAATGATAATGCTACTTTCACCACCTTGGTAACCAGTGGGTATTTTGGATCTCCAGATGGGTGTGTCTTTTCAAAGAACTGATTCCAGTATGTATCTATGCGGCAAGTTTCACTGGCAATTTCATCTTCAAGTCTTAAGAAGTTTCCATTTATCCGTAATCATGTCCACTGGAATATCCATCGGGAGTGCTGCTGCTACTTTCATTATATTCCTGTGGGTTCCTTCCTTGACCCTCTGTGCTGGAGCTAAACATTGAAGATATCTGAAGATAGGCTTGTCCAAAGATGACTGGAGTAAAAGGTGTTTGCAGGCTGCTATGAAATGTTTATTTGCTCCTGTTAAAAAGAGTAGCTGTTACTTTTCAGAAAGTTTTTTCAGTTCGTCACATATTCTACTTTCACTGATTACTTCTCTCACAGATATGTAGTGCTCATCACTGAAGGCTTCAAGAGACAATGGTGCTGAACTCTTACAATTTCTTGTGTTTTTACTTCACTGTGCATCACATGCACCAAAGGCTCTTCTTTCTGGAACACCCCAGTGAACTTTGTAAATAAGCGGGCACTCATGCAAAAAAAAAAAATCACCTCTGCTTTCATTGTCTCGTGTTTTAAGAGGTTAATTATGTTTCTATACGTTGTGGAAGATTTCACCAAATCACTTTTACTCTTAGGAACAAAGTCCTTTAAGTACTTCATAACTGAACTAAAAACTGCATCCAGTCTTCTCACTGGGAAGTCATCATGTTTCCCCCAAAATGCAGTAACAAAAACAGAAAAAACACAAACTGCATTCACAAAAATCAAATAAATACTGACTTTATTGACCATTTTTTTTAAAAAACTGACAAATTACTGACCAAGATGAAAAAACTGACTTTTTACTGACCATTTTCCACTTCTGCCCCATGCTGACTGCATATGTGCACACTTTGCTATTTACCTGTTGTTTTGCTTTTTTAATTTTCATGTTTTTCTACAAACCTGGAGGTTACCCCATTTCTACAGAAATATATAACTTAGTACTGGGTGGACCCCCTTGGGGATATTTTGATCTGCACACCCACCTACTACTGTTAGATGTAAGTGTTGTCCCCGGTATGTTGCCATGAAGCCACTTCAGATGGCATTGTTAAAGACTCTTTAATAACACTGCCTTGCTATGAAGAGAGTGTGCCAGGGCAATGGACAGAGTTATGGTCCCAAGTGAAGTGCCCAATGCTGGACTATGGACTGTACACTGTGGCCAAGGGAAGCCATGTGCCAAAGAAGTATGCCAAGCCAAAATGCGGACTCAGGACTGCAGAAGCCTTCTGCCCTGCACTTCTGCATCCAAATAAGGACTGTGATGCAGACCAACAGCCCTGGCCTCCATGAACACAGACAGTAGCAGCCCTGAAGAGAATCCATGTTCTGACAGAGGACCCATGTTCCTGCACAGAAGCCATGAAGAGATATCTTCTTCACCACACAGCACATTCCTCCCCCTCCTCCCAAGCCATTCTCAAACAAAGACTGTTGCCCAGCTACAGACAAAAGAAGTGATTAAGCCTTCCTGCCACCTATCCAGATAACGCCTCTGCCAAGCATCTGATCGTTAAGGTGAAGCATCGGACCAGCACTGTGATTGTTTTATTTATTTGATTTATATCCTGCCCCCCCCGCCAAAGCAGGCTCAGGGTGGCTTACAATAAAATTTGAACAAGTTTAAAAACAGATTCAAATCATAAAGCAATTCCAAGGTGCTATATAAATATTACATGGGTATTACATATGTGGTGACAAACATAGTTTTTAGATGTTGTCCATATCAGGCATCCAGTCCGCGTTGGCTTATAGGGATACCGTCCAGCTCATAATATATAGGAACGGCACGGTACAATAGCCTTTAATAGATTCCAGCGCATGTTGTTGAGTGTGGCTCCTCAGTTGAATGCCTGGTGGAAGAGCTCCTTCTTACAGGCCCTGCAGAACTGTAATAAATTCCGCAGGGCCCTGATCCTTGGGGATCCCTCTACCCTCTCCTTTGCCTCACCCCCTTCCCGAAGAGGTGTCACTCCCTGCTGACCATCAACCCTAAATTGCCCAACTTGTCACTTCCTTTTGTCTCACCCATCCTGGGGACCAGTGACCACCTGGCCATTGCCTCAACTATTTAAGGTGAGCTTTCCCTGAGTTCGGTCTCTTCTCTTTGTCCCTTCCTGCCTTGTTGGCTCCATTCCAGGCCTGTTTAGAGTCATTCCACCTGTGTCGCTGGCCGACTCATGATCCAACCCCCCCCCCGTTTCTTTTTCGCTGCATGATCTACTCATCTCATCAGACAGGTAACATATTACCCACCAATGATAATCCTGCTCATGCAAATGTTGCTATCTTTTCAACTCTCTTTTCTTAGTCCTGTATTGTGTGTGTGAGTGCTTGCTTATCATTACTGTATACTTGTGAATTGTTAAGTAAAAAGACCAATTATTTCAGCAACCTGGTCTCCTCATTTATTCACGGGCTCTGAGAATTCTGACTCTGGTATACACAGGTTATGTCCCCATATTTTATGCCTATTGCCCTTTAATATTCATAATTCCCCAAGTTTATTAATAATATAAGGCAATTTGGCTAACAGGTAGGCTGGCATGTCCTGTAGGGATAGAGGGGCTGCAGGGGCCATGTCTGAAATGAACCCTGGTAGCCCGACATTGCTGGATGCAATGGCGGGGAGGTGTTGACCACAGCAGGACCTGTCCAGAAAGCAGGGGTGGGATTCGAATTGGCATAAGCTGAGCATCACAGGCTGGATCCAACAAGCCAGGAAGCCTCAACAGAGGCCAGCCTCATTGGGACAGTTGCCAGCTTTATACCCCCATGGGTGGCGAAGGGCTGGAACCCTCATGAAAAGGTAGGGTTCCAGACCCCCAGTTGGGGCAGGGGCTCCCCTGATTTCGGAGGCTCAGATCTGCTGCCGGCCAGCTGGCTGATGGGGGAAGCTTGGCACGTGCACAAGGAAATCCAGGGACAGACCCGGGAGCCTCCCACTAAAGGCCAGGTAAGACCTGGCAACCCTATGAGAAGGGGGGGTGTCCACAGGGCTTGTGTGGCTACACAACTCTATTAGGGGGCTGGAGGCTGGGCCAATGAGGAAGTGCACAGACCAATTCCCTAGTGCAAAGGACAGGACCCGCAGGAGAAGAGTAGGAGTAGTTACTGTATACCCCCTGCCTTCTCCATCAAGGCCTAGGGAGAAGGATGTTGTCATAGCAGACTTGATCAGGAAGAGATGGGGCACAATGGCTTCAAACCCCCCCCCCCAAATCCGAGACATGGAGCAGCCTGGGGCAGCTACCAACTATGACTCAGGTGACCAACCCAACTACAAAAAGATATCCTCTACATGAGGGTTCTCAAATATACAGCCTGTGGACCGGAACTGGCCCATCCAGGGTTCTTATCTGGCCCATGAGCAACTGGTGCGAGGGAGGGAAGACAGGAGCCAGTTTGGTGTAGTGGTTAAGTGCGCAGACTCTTATCTGGGAGAACTGGGTTTGAATCCCCACTCCTCCACTTGCACCTGGCTGGATGACCTTGAGCAAGCCATAATTCTGGCACAGATGTTCTCGAAAAAGAGCAGTTTCTGTCAGAGTTCTCTCAGCCCCACCTACCTCACAGGGTGTCTGTTGTGGGGAGGGGAAGGGAAAGGAGTTTGTAAGCCACTCTGAGACACCTTTGGGTAGTGAAGGGCGGGGTATAAATCCAATCTCCTCCTCCTTCGCGTATTAATCCACTCTCCTCCTCCTCCTCCTCCTCCTCCTCCTCTTCTTCTTCTTCTTCTTCTTCTTCTTCTTCTTCTTCTTCTTCTTCTGCTCGGGGGTGGGGAGCGGGTACACATGACGAGGTGTGTGTGTGGTCAAAGCTGTCATGAAATAGAAAGGAAATGTCTAGGGGGCGGGGCTAAGGCTAAGGTAAAATAGTGGTGGGAATGGCAGTGAAAGTGGAGAAAAAGGAGGCGTGGTTATTTTTTCCGTCTTGCCTCCTCCGACTGCAGCTCAGGGAGGATTGGCAAAGCCACTACATGGGGATGTGGAGCCGCCTCTGCCACACCTATTGGCTTCACGTTTTTTCCAAAGGTGACTTGGGGGGGGGGAGTTGGTGAGAGTAGGCATGCAGACAGGGCCAGCAGGGATGTGCTTCAAAAAGGATGTGGACAAAATCAAGAGGGTGCAGAAGAAAGCAACGAGGATGATCAAGGGGTCTGAAGACTGAGCCCTACGAGGAAAGCCTAAGGGCCTTGGGAATGTTTAGTTCGGAAAAGAGGAGATTGAGGGGGGACATGATTGCTCTCTTTAAATATCTGAAAGGCTGCCATTTGGAGGAGGGCAAGGAGCTGTTCCAGTTGGTAGCAGAGGATAGGACCCAAAGCAATGGGTTTAAATTACATGCAGAAAGATATCGGCTAGATATTAGGAAAAACGTTTTCACGGTCAGAGCAGTTCGAAGGTGGAATCAGCTGCCTAGGGAGGCATTTAGCTCCCCTTCACTGACAGCTTTCAAGAAGAGGCTGGATGAATATTTGTCAGAGATGCTTTAGGCTGGTCCTGCATTGGGCAGGGGTTTGGACTAGATGGTCTGTATGGCCCTCTATGATTCTATGAGAGGTGGCCAGCGAGTGGATTGGGAGGCAACTGGGCTGTCTTGTGAAAGATGTCCTGGCTTTGGAAACTGTGGAGCCAGGATGCAAAGTGTTGTGCAGGTGGGAAAGGGGGTCATGGAAGTACAAAAAGCGAGAAACACAGTAGGGATGAGAACTGGGGGTGGGGGTGGGGATCTGGGAGAGCCAGGACCCTATCATCTGCGTCATGCAAGGTCAGTTGGCCAGCTCAGCCCAACTGACAGTATTGTTGGTGGGGGTGGGGCAGTGGAGGGGGAGACTGGTGTGCCAGAGTACAGTGTGTGTTATGTATTGAGATGTATATAACTGCTATGTGAACTGTGCCATTGAGATGCCATGTTAAGCTTCGCCCTGGGCTAGGATCCTAATGTAACCAATAGGAGCCCTAGCCCAGAATATGTTTGCCAATCACCGTGCAGAGCGGGAGCGCTTCTGATTGGTCGTTATTGTTTCAATCTCATAGGTTGTTATCTGTACAGGGGGTGTGGCTACATTAGCCGGGAGTGTTTAAATATCGACAAGCCAGTGTAAATAGCTGATGATGATGGGTTCTGGCTGGCGATTGTTGTACCGTAACGGAGAAGTAACTGAGCTGAAGAATAAACCGCAATTCTTGCTGAATCACTCTCCGACTCTTTGTTAAGCGCACGACGTAACAATTGGCGACGAGGGTGGGATGCTAGTGCGGGTAGGCAGCCCCGCTAGAACGGACCCCATGTCGGACAACGAGGAGATCGCCGAGGCCGGCCAGCCACAGGCTCCACCCGCTCTGGTGGCTCCGCCTGTGCGCATAACGATGGCCGCGAGCAGCCAGAAGTTCGAATGCTTCGACCCGACTACTGAAGACTGGGACTCTTACCTCACAAGGTTTGAGTTCCATCTGGAGGCGAATGACATCACGACGGAGGAGAAGAAGAGGGCGACTCTACTCAGCTCGTGTGGAAAGAGCGTTTTTGACATCGCCTGGTCACTGGTGGCACCAGATGACATCAAAACCGTATCCTTTAAAAATGTGACAGACAAGCTGAAATCACATTTTTCTCCACAGCCGTCGGAAAT
>NW_015162474.1:1499615-1499725 GCF_001447785.1 Gekko japonicus | reverse complement strand
AAGGCTACACATCGACCTGGCGGGCCCAGTACAAGGGCAAATGTTCTTAATTGTTGTGGACTCATTTTCAAAATGGTTAGAAGTGGCGCCAATGTCTACCACCACTTCAA
>NW_015162474.1:1499316-1499456 GCF_001447785.1 Gekko japonicus | reverse complement strand
TTCCACCCAGCCTCTAACGGCCAGGCAGAAAGAATGGTCCGCACGACCAAAGATGCGCTTGCCAAGCTGACATCCGGGGATTGGGGAGTGAAACTAGCGTCATTCCTCTTACGGCAACACGTAACGCCGTGCTCTGCCAC
>NW_015162474.1:1491337-1499153 GCF_001447785.1 Gekko japonicus | reverse complement strand
CAGGGGGACATTCGTGGCTTCCAGCCACAGTCACCGAGGTGGTAGGTACGCGCATGTACGTTGTCCAGCTTGCGGACGGGCGCAAGTGGAGGCGACACACTGATCAGTTGAGGCAGCGGTGGGCGACTGGCCGCCCCACCTCACAGCCAACTGAGCTACCTGACCCCGATGACCATCCCATACCTCTGCCGGAGGTGAGTACTGCCGAGCCTGCCGAGCCCAGTACTGTCCCTGAGGGAGGGCAGACCCCTACTCTTGTAACCGCTGCAAGGGATGGTAGGGTATAGTGATGGAAGTGCTCCTGACTCTGAGGTCCCAGAGTCGTACAATACTCCCCAGAATGGAAGGTGCCCTGAACCTGTACAACTACGCAGGTCTCAGAGATCGCGCAGAGCGCCAATGTACCTAAGCGATTATGATTGTACATAGTGTTTTTGCTTAGGGGGGAGGGATTTGTTATGTATTGAGATGTATATAACTGCTATGTGAACTGTGCCATTGAGATGCCATGTTAAGCTTCGCCCTGGGCTAGGATCCTAATGTAACCAATAGGAGCCCTAGCCCAGAATATGTTTGCCAATCACCGTGCAGAGCGGGAGCGCTTCTGATTGGTCGTTATTGTTTCAATCTCATAGGTTGTTATCTGTACAGGGGGTGTGGCTACATTAGCCGGGAGTGTTTAAATATCGACAAGCCAGTGTAAATAGCTGATGATGATGGGTTCTGGCTGGCGATTGTTGTACCGTAACGGAGAAGTAACTGAGCTGAAGAATAAACCGCAATTCTTGCTGAATCACTCTCCGACTCTTTGTTAAG
Organism: Gekko japonicus; assembly: GCF_001447785.1. Lineage (NCBI taxonomy): Eukaryota > Metazoa > Chordata > Lepidosauria > Squamata > Gekkonidae > Gekko > Gekko japonicus. The sequence goes on along the minus strand of NW_015162474.1, from coordinate 1,498,337 downwards.
CGCACGACTTAACAGTGTGCCTCCACAAGATCCTCAGAAGTAGGACAGGGGAAGAGAGGAAACAAAGAGTGAGAGACGAATCATAGGCATGTTCGGCTGCTGAGGCTAGACATATGGGGGTGGGGTTGCTGAAAAAATTACTTATTGACTGGCAAGGAAGATGATTCATCTCCTAAAAGTACTATATATACAAAAAGTAACTAATTTGTATGGAAATGTAAGGTACTCCCTTTTATAGTATCCCTTGGGGAAAACCTAGTATTGCATATAATTAAATACATTTATTGGGGCTTTTGTGGGTTCCCCAGCAAATCAATTGCTTTCACTGCTAGAAACCAATTGCTTTTGTTTGTATTTTGAGTGAAAAATAATACTGTTAATTGGGTTTGCCTGTGTACTTTATAAAGTTTATATCTCTGGTACATGGCATTACCAAGGCCGGCCCAAGGTTGTCCTGCGCACTAAGTGAGTGCAGATGCCAACCTCCCGGTGGAGCCTGGAGACCTCTCCGCTGGAACCAGGCAGCTGGGGACAGGCTGGGAGGAGGGTCACCCAGATTAGAGTCCGCGCTCCTAACCACTAATTCCTGGGGGTGGGGAGGCCACCGCAATCCTCCGGAGCTTGCCCGCCCGCCTTCCGGGTAGCGGTGGCAGCGGCGACTGCTGCAGAGGCCGGGCAAGTCAGCTTGCCTTTCTGGGCCGACGCTGCCTCTCCTCCATCCGGGCCACGCTCTCTGCCACGCGGTAGGCCGCCTGCGCTTTGCTGGGGTCGCCTCGTCTCCATCCCGGCCAAACTTCCTGTCTGCGACCCGGAGCTGGAGGAAGCACGGAGGCGGTGGCGGGCCAGCGGGCAGGCCGTCCGTCCTCCCTCCCAGCTCAGCCCAGCTGCGCCCCGCCGGCCACCAGCCGAGCCGGGGAGCAGGTAAGGCAGCCGCCCGGCCGCACCTCTCTCCCCCCAACACCATGAGCAGCGGCAGCAGTGGCAGCAGCGGCGGCGGCGGCGGCGGGGGGAGGTGTGCCTTGCCTGGCCCCCCCGCCCCTCCAGCCATGCACCCACGTGTTCGGCTCAGGCCCCCTCCCCTCGCTGCCACCCAGCCCTGCAGTGCAGACGCCCCCCGCCTGCCCGCCCGCCCACACACACCAGCCGCCGCAGCAGCGGCAAGGGGACGCAGGAAGAGGCAGGCAGGATGGACGGAGGGCCCCCCTCCCCACCTCACCCCACCCCACTTGCAGAGGAGGAGGAGGAGCGCCTTCCCAGATCTGGCCAGGAGTGTCTCGCCGGGCGGCAGCCACCGGGGATTCCCACGTTTAACATGCAGGATTTCCCGCTCGGGGGCGCTGATTGGGCCGGCGGCCCGGCAGCGGCCCCAGGGATTGACTCCCTGCCTGCCTGCCTCACCACGAGCCCAACCGGGCCCGGGCAGCCCTCCCCTTGGCCCCTTCCCCCCCCGCCCTTCTTTCCCCAGCCGGGCTGCGGGTGACAGGAGGCTGCCGGCGGCCGCCCCTGCCTCTCCTCCTGCGCCCTAACAGCCGGCTCGCGCTCTAGGCAAAGGCCTAGTTTGCCTAGCGGGCGAGCCGGCCCTGGGCATTACATTTTATGGCACACATGGCCCGGTCTGATAGAGTGACATTTATGTCAGATCCAGCCCTTGTAACAAATGAGTTCAACACCTCTGCCCTAGGTTCTACCATAGTAAGACTGTTCTTTAAAAAAAACAACACCCAAGAAACCCACTTCATCTGAAAATCCAAACATTTGGGTATTGCTTGAATACTATAAGCAAAAAATACCAACAACCCCCCCTTTGTTCATATAAAGTAAGAAAGAGTCTTATGGCACCTCCAAGACTTTTGAATTTATTGTGCATAGACTTTCATGAGTCAGACCTCCCTTTGCCAGACACAGTTCCTCTGATAAAGTGGGATATGGCTCACAAAAGCTTTAGTCACAATATAATTGTTAGTCTTTTTTTTTTATTTAAATGTTTTATTAAGATTAATACAACATAACAGCATGTTCAGACATATCACAAGAACCGATCATCACAATATAGGATTATCCAGAAGGAAATTCAACAGCGCAACTGAAACCAAAACAATTTATATACCCAAGAGCCTTAATTGCCATTCAGCTTATATACACAAGATTAAAGCCTACGTCTCTAACTTCTCGAAAGGTGATCGATCTAGTCTTTAAGATGCCAGAAAACTCTGTTGTTATTTAGGCTGCTGTAGAGCAACAGCAATCTTAAACAGAATCCTACTCAGGTCTGTTCAGTGAGGTTTACTCCCAAGAAAGTAAGTTATTTCTTTGGAATCTGTTCCTACAAGGATTCACATAGACTTCATACCTACTTGGAGGAGAAGAGAGTTGTGTTTGGAGAATGATAGAGACATCTACTGTAAAAACAATGTATGACAACAAAAGCCTCAGATTCATTCTAGCAATGGTCTTTGTATTTTTCTACAGTTCAGTTGAGTCAGGATTTCTTAATAAAAATAAATGGAGTTCTGTAGCCCCTTAAAGACTATTTGTATTTTATTCCAGTATGAGGTTCCATGGACTAGGACCCATTTTTTCAGATACATTCTGAGTCTGAATCCTCAGTAGCAGTCATTTTATGGAAGATGAGGGGGAAAACAGCACTCTCAAGAAGCCACAAAATACAATAAGTACAGGGTGGAATATAATTAGCAGTCCAATCTTCTTGCATTTTATGGCCTCTTGGTCCTGCCTCCCATCCTTTTACATAAAAGGATTGCTGGGGAAAAGATCAACAACCTCAGATATGCACATGGCAGAAAGTGAAGAGGACCTAAAGAGACTCTTGCTAATAATGAAAGAGAGCGCAAAAGTTGGCTTGAAACTCAACACCAAAAAAAACTAAGATCATGGCATCCGGCCCCATCACTCCTTAGCAAATAAAAGGGGAAGTCGTGGAAGCCGTGACAGACTTCATGTTCCTGGGATCCAAGATCACTGCAGATGGTGACTGCAGCCATGAAATTAAAAGACGCCTGCTCCTTGGGAGGAAAACGATGGCAGACCTAGTCAGCATAATAAAAAGTAGAGACATCACCCTGCCAACAAAAGTCCGTCTGGTCAAAGAAATGGTACTCCCAGTAGTAATGTATGGCTGCGAGAGCTGGACTATAAGGAAGGCCGAGCGCTCTTTTCTTTTGAATTATGGCACTGGAGAAGACTCTTGAGAGACCCTTGGACTGCAAAGAGATCAAATCAGTCAATCCTAAAAGAAATCAACCCTGACTGTTCCCTGGAAGGCCAGATACTGAAGCTGAAGCTCAAATACTTTGGCCACCAAATGAGAAGGCAGCATTCACTGGAGAACACCCTGATGCTGGGAAAGATTGAAGGCCAAAGAAGAAGGGGATGGCAAAGGATTCAGATGGTTAGACAGTGTTATCGATGCAATCGACATGAAATTAAGCAAACTTCGAAGCACAATGGAAGATAGGAGGGCCTGGCGAGATGTGGTCCATGGGGTTGCGAAGAGTTGGACTCGACTGTGCGAATGAACAACAACAAGAAGTAAGAATTCACACTAGCCCAATCTCATCAGATCTTGGAAGCTAAACAGGGCTGGCTGTGCTTAGTAGTGGAATTGGCAACCACCAAAGCAGGCAATGGCAAACCACCTCTGCTTGTCTCTTGCCCTGAAAACCCCATGAGGGGTTGCCATAAATTGGCTGTGACTTGATGGTATTTTTCACCACCACCAATATCTGAAGTGCCTAAAGAAGTGGGTTCCACTCTATAAAAGCTTATATTGGAATAATGTTTGTAAGTTTTTAAGGTGCCACAGGACTACTATTATTTTTGCAGCAGCATCTTAACATAGCTGCTCCTCTGGAATTCTTAACAGTTTCGCATTTGAAAAAATATAGTCTAGATTTTTTCCCTCTGTAAACAACAGAATAATTATCAACAGAGCAACTGTATTAATCTATTGTAGAAAAAGTAAACAGGAGTGTTGTACAACATTTTTATTTCAGCATCAACTTTCAAAGCTAGAGCAAAATTCATCATATGTCATCTAGTCCACAAAAGTTTATGAAAGAATAAAATACTGAAAAGGCTTTAATTAATAAGAAACAGAGTGAGTATAAATGGGCAATTTTCTCAGTGGAGGGTGGTAAGCAGTGGGGTACCACAGGGATCAGTACTGAGTCCGATGCTTTTTAACTTGTTCATTAATGATTTGGAGTTGGGAGTAAGCAGTAAAGTGCCTAAATTTTTGGATGACATGAAATTGTTCACAGTGGTGAAAACCAGGGAGGATTGTGAGGCACTCCAAAGGGATCTGTCGAGAATACGTGAGTGGGTGTCAACGTGGCAAATGGGGTTCAGTGTGGCCAAGCACAAAGTGGTGCACATTGGGGCCAAAAATCCTAACTATAAATACATGTTGATAGGGTCTGAACTGGCAGAGACTGACCAAGAGCGAGATCTTGGAGTCGTAGTAGATAATTAACTGAAAATGTTGAGAACGTGTGCAACTGCAATAAAAAAGGCCAACGCTATGCTCGGGATTATTAAGAAGGGAATTGAAAACAAATCAGCCAGTATCATAATACTGTGTGCAATTCTGGTCACCACACATCAGAAAAGATATTATAGCACTGGAAAAGGCAACTAGAATGGTAAAAGGGTTGGAACACTTTCCCTATGAAGAAAGGTTAAAGCACTTGAGCTCTTTAGCTTGGAGAAATGACGACTGAGGGGTGACATGATCGAGGTTTACAAGATTATGTATGGGATAGAGCAGGTAGAGAAAGAAGTACTTTTCTCCCAGTACAAGAACTCGTGGGCACTCAATGAAACTGCTGAGCAGTCAAAACAAATAAAAGGAAGTACTTCTTCACCCAGAGAGTGATTAACACATGGAATTCACTGCCACAGGAGGTGGTGGCGACTACAAGCATGGGCGGCTTCAAGAGGGATTTGGATCGACATATGGAGCAGAGGTCCATCAATGGCTATTAGCCACAAGGTATAGATAGGAACTCTCAGGCTGGGGCAGGTGATGCACTGTATTCTTGGTGCTTGGGGGCGGGGCAACAGTGGGAGGGCTTCTAGTGTCCTGGCCCCAGAAGCAGGCCGCACTGCTGTCTCCCCCCCCCGGCTTCGAAGCAGCGGCGGCGGCGAGGGAGTTCGCAGAGCGTTCCCTGCGCATGCACAGGGGACGCTCTGTCACTTTCAGGGGGATTTAAGTATCCCCCCGGTATTTTTTCCGTGTTTTTAGATTTTTGTGCACACCTGGGGACTGCCCCAAGTGTGCACAAAAATCTCCCTCCCCCCCCCAGGTGCCCCCGATTTAGGTATCCGCACGCAGGGGGCGCCTTTCGCTATTAGATATATAGATATGGAGCAGAGGTCCATCAGTGGCTATTAGCCACAAGGTATAGATAGGGACTTGAGGGGGGGGTCAACAGTGGGAGGGCTTCTAATGTCCTGGCCCCACTGGTGAACCTCCTGATGGCACTGGTATTTCTGGCCACTGTGTGATACAGTGTTGGACTGGATGGGCCTTTGGCCTGATCCAACATTGGCATCTCTTATGTTCTTAATGAAAAAAGATGTTTTGGTGATTATTTTGTTGGTGAAAAAAGCACCCGCTCCAAACCCACCACAAAAATCAACAAACAAGTAAGAAAAATATAAAACACAACCGAAATTATGACACTGCAAATTTCAAAGTGCATGTTTCAAATAAAAGTCATTTCATAGGCATTCTGTAGGAATGTTTACATATTGTGTCAGTTGTAATTCAGAGGTTTGGATGGATTGGTGCACATGATTACAATTTAAGGATACATTTTAATTAAATTAAGAGAACTAAACCATAGTTAGAAACCAACCAAAATGTTACTAGACCATCTTACCTGCATGGCTAGAATGTTGTAATGGTTAGAGTGGTAGACTAAGGTCTGAAAAGACCCAGGTTCTTACTGGGTGACTGTGATCCAGTCAGACACTCATCCTAACCTATCTCACAGGGTTGCTGTGAGGAAAAAATGGTGAAAGGGATAGTGTTGTAAGCCACACTTGGGAGTCCTCATTGAGCCGAACAGTAGGGTATAGATGAGGGGGGAAAATTCAGGGTGCCATAGAATGGTTTATTATCATCACTGTTAACTTTTTTTTTTACTCTCACTATGATGATTTGTGGGTTTTAATATATTGAGGTATTAGGTAATAAAAATTCCATGATATTATAGCAGGAAGCTTTAATTATTTCACCTATTTTTAGCCTTCCTCCAAGTAGCTCAGGATAGCTTAACCCATTTTCCTGTACTACCATTTTATCTTCACAACAACCCCGCTAGGTTGAGCATAAGGCACCAAGTGAGCTACTGAGTGAATGGGGATTCGAACCTGTCCTTATCCAGCATTTTAATCATTACACCACACTGACATATATCTCTAATCTTGACCAAAACCTTTTGCTGAATAATCTCTAAGTAAGCTTGCATAGGATTGAACTGCAGAGCCAGCACATTCTTATACATATGTGATAGTAAGTGAACTCAATGAAGTTCACTTATGAGTTAAATATTTATAGAATAGTTTGAAATCATACGCACCTATGGGTAGTTAAACTTTCCCCCCAAATGGGATTTCCAAGTAAAGAGGCATAGCATAGCAACGAAAACCCTTAAAAGCAACTTTGCTGTAGTCTGCCGAGCCTGTGATACCATTACTTCCCTTATCAGTGTCTCAAAAGAGGCTCCTATTGGGGGGGAATGGTGAAAGCAGGCAATTTTCGTCTTGCCACTTCACACCCTCTCGTGGACACTCTCGGCAGTGATAGTACTCCACCACCCTCCCCCACCGGCCTCAACAGGCACCCCAAGTTCACCACCGGAAGCTCTCGTGTTCCCACGGAAGTGACGTTATACCCCTTCCCCCCCAGCCCCAGTCCCCCTCCTCTGTGGTGGCGGCAGCGGCTGGGCGCGGGAGCTGGTGCAGCGGCGGGGGT
>NW_015162474.1:1474580-1491327 GCF_001447785.1 Gekko japonicus | reverse complement strand
AATATGGCGGACGGCGTGGACCACATCGATATCTACGCCGATGTGGGAGAGGAGTTTAACCAGGTAGAGGAGATTCCGCGCGCCTGGTTTCCGCCATGGCCGCGACGCTTCGAGTCAGGCGGGGGGGTGGGGACTGTAGGGGTGGGGGCGCCGGATTTCTGTGCGTGTGTGAGAGGGAGGGAGGGAGAGCGGCTGGGCCTCACAAGGCGCACGGAAACCCCTCCGCCATTGTTGACTGTGGCGTCTCGTCAAGCGGCCCGTGAGTTTTCCCGCCCGGCGCTTCGAGTAGTTACAGTGAGCGCTCCGGCAGCAAGAAGGCGGTCGGCTGACTTGCGTGCCTCCGCCTCACACGCGCGCCCATTTGCTTTTCTCTCTAAGGCCCCAGGGGCTGGAAAACAATGAGCCTGAGATGGAGGCTCTCGTAGCTTTGCAGCGCTTGTAACACTCCCTCCCCCCCCCCCCTTTTCCCTTGAGAGGAGAAAGGTTGGAACGCGGCGGCACAAGGAAGCAGCAGCCGCTTTCTTGGGAGTCTACAAGAGAGATGTGTGCGAGAAGCTAAATCTCTCTCCTCCAGGTATACTCAGATGCTACGCACTCACCCGGGGTGATTGCATTGGCAGATGGGGTCTGAACAGTACTACCCACCACCCCCACAAACCTGACTGTGTTTTTTCATTACACCTGTCCCATGATCCTTGCAAAGAAGCACGCCAGGTACAATTCAACCTACTAAAATAGTTGCGTTTTTACAAGAAATTCGTTAGCTGTATGTGTCAGAAAGGGTTTCTTCACTATATGCTTAGTGTTGCTTGGTTATGCGGGATAGCTTGAGTGAAGACCAATACTTTTTGTTGCCAAAAAGACTGACCCCTTTATTCTTGCAGAGCAGACGAGAAACATGCGAAATCCCAAACTTTTTTTATGTTGGATAACCGTGTGGGCAGTTCACAGCAGCTGGGAGTATATGGTCCACTGAGTTATATGAGTTGGTGCATTGCTACCCTGATAACATATTGTACTATTCTTCCCCTCTTGATTGCATTCTCCCATACCATTTTGGAACGGTTGTGTGAAAATTTTTGAAAGCACTCATTGAAAGCAAAAGATGCCCATAAAGGCATTGGTATGGTCTATCTTAAATATCTGTTCAGAAACTTGGTGCTTGTTTTAGGTCTGATTAAAAAGCCATTTCTTTATTTTTAAGGTGCTTATAAAAGCCAAATCTGTTAGGTAATGATTTCCAAAACCTGTTTTTCCTTCACTCTTTTCAGGCTTAATATGGTGTATTGCTAGTATGTTAAAAACAACATTACAGGTAGCCCTGCTCAAACATGAAAACAAAGTCAAAATAAGTAATATAGGAGAGGCTCTGGTCACAGAAGTCAACTCAGTGTCATGGTCCTCTGGGTTCAGATGCAGTACCACTGGTTTGTGGAGCATCCATACCTTATTGGCTGGGAGAATGAGCCTCAGAAACATTTGAAGGGTATTGTTGGATGCACATTTATTTAATTTTGGCATTTATAAGCTGCATTCAGGGCTGCGGTGGCTCAAGTGGTTAAGACGCTGAACTGCAGACCTGAAGGTCAGCCGTTGGAGACCTGAGTGCTGCATGATGGAGTGAGCTCCCATCTCTGGCCCCAGCGCCTGCCAATCCGCAGTTCGAAAGTAAGAAATTGCAAGTAGATAATTACGTACAACTTCGGTGGGAAGGTAACAGTGTTCCGTGCGCCTCGGCGTTTAATCATGCCAGCCCCATGACCACGGAAATGTCTTTGGACAGCGCTGGCTCTTCGGCTTTGAAACAGAGATGAACACCGCATCCCTAGAGTGGGATTTGACTGGCTTTCAAGCAAGGGAACCCTTTACCTTTACTAAGCTGCATTCTCTACTGTCACTCATAGTGGCATACAAGTTTAAAAAATAAAGCCATAATTTGTATAACAGCAGATAAAACTCTAGTATTGAACCAAAAGCAAAGGAGTAATTGTAAAAACATTTGCCAAGCCAACAGAGAAAGTATTATAAACATATTGCTTGGTAACAGAATAAACCTTAATGAAAACATAAAATTCTGAAAGTTGTTGACAAAAATGCAGCATTAGAAATCCAGTTAGAGCATAGTAACTAGCTTTAAAATCTCATAAAACAGTTCAGGCTAGAAGCATGCTGTAAAAATGATGGTAAAAAAACAGCCCCTTAATTTGTGTGAAAAATGTTTTGGTCTGGCTTCAGGCAAGCCTGAAGAAGAAAGGCATTGCACAGGCGATGCACCACCACAGAGAAAGCCATGTATTTGGTCCCCACCTGCTTCACATCTGGAAGAAGGGGCACAGAAAGCAGGGCTTGTGAGGGGGACCTTCACTTGGTAGCCTGGGCAGTATGGAAGAAGGTGGACCTTTAGGTAACTTGGCCCCAAGCCATTTTAGTGCCTTTAAGTTAAAGCCAGCATTTTGAATTGTGCTTGGAAACAGATAGGCAACCAGTGTAGATCTTTCAACACTAGGGTGACACAATAATGAAGTGGGCCACTGAATTGTTCTCAGAGGATCTAGTTACAGAGAAAACTCAGCATCCTCATTGTTCTTCAGAAAGGAGGATATTGAAAAACTTCCACGTGGATTCATGTGTGTGGAAAGGTACAGTCCCTACATGTGATCATCTGTGCTACTGCAGGTAATACAGATTTTGAATACATAACTCGAAATTAATACGTAGTTGGGGTGGGGGGAGGGATCATTTTGATACAAATACATCAGTAGTATTTCCAGACTCCAGATTTTGAAAATTGCAGTATGTTTTTGAAGTTCATTGTAAACATTTGTATTTGTTGCTATAGTCATTTCCCATACAATCCTAGAGATAAAAGTGGTCTCTGGCAGATAATTGTCAGTACCATCATTGACTAAAATTCCCAGAAATCTTGGAAGGAAGACATGATAATATTGCAATTTATTTTTTGAATAGTAAATACACTAGTCAGGTTTCCTCCTGTTGGTAGATACTTTGATTAGTTGTCTCTTTAAAGTTAGACTAGTTATGTCAACTATAACATGCTCATATGTCTTCTCTTATCTTAATAATAGCATCAGGAAAGCTCTGGTGTCTATTTTAATTGGATGTTTTGATGAATTTTCAAATTGGCAGTGCACTGAATATATTCAGTAATAAAATTAAATATATATATATATTCAGTAAAACTATTTTGTGCAGGGATGCATCTTTGGAAGTTACTCTAATATACAGCAAATGTTACTGAACCATGCAGGCTGAATCTGGCCACTGAATACAAGAAGATGATGTTTTTACTAGGAACATGAAAGAGGAGGAGTGACTAATCACGTGGATTGCAAAGGAATTAAACTGAAACAAGGATTTCTGGTTTGTGGATCAGCGATGGCGGTCGCTCTCCCCAGACCTTGGGGGAGTGACTTGCACACCAGCTGTATGGGGGGGGGGTGCTTTGCAAAAGGCTCCAGGCCATAGGGCTTTTGAGGGGCAGCCTCTTCGATGGCTAAATGCCGGAGAATTGAGGCTTCCCTCCGCCCTGACGGTCCTGCCGCTGTGTGGCCTTCGGGCACAAGCTGTTTCGACCGGGACAAGCGCTGGAGATCGAGTGGAATATCGTTTACTGTGAGCGAGGTCAGAGAAATGACCAACAATGAACGTGAGTTCAAAATAAACGGAACATTTTAAAAGCGAACTACCCCTGTGGGAAAAGCGGAGTGCAGAGAGGGACACCTCTTATGCAAACGGGCAGATAAGCGTAACAAAGGGACGGGGGGGATGAACAGCGATTTTGTGTGGAGAGACTTACTTGAGCGCTGACAGCGAGGTGATGATTTTTTGAGTCAGTGTGAAGCGTTTGGAATTGTAAACAATTGTATAAAATGGCGGCCTCGCAAAGAAAGTTTAAAGTGAAACCGGCAGGTAGTCAGAGCCCAAAACTGGAAGAGGGAGCAGACATCATGAAAATGTTAGCGGATATGCTAAAGCCGGTGGTGGAGCAACTCGATGGTATTAACCAGCAACTGACCTCCCAGCAGCTACAACTGGCAGAAACAGCGAAAGGTGGAACACACGACTGTGAGAATTAAAGAGATAGACACCACAAACAAAAAAATGAAGAAAAGAATGGGGGAAGTTGAACCAAAACAAAACTTCCAAGAAAACCGTTTGCTACAGCTACAAATGGAAAAAGCTAACATGATCCTCAGATTCCAGGGAGTTCCTGAATCGCAAACGGAGGATCTGAGGAAACTGCTCAGCGAGATCATAGCTCCAGTAATAGGCTTAACAGCGGATGAACTGGTAAGAGATGGAGACTGCTTATAGGGCATACTCCAATTATATATTAAAAAATAGCCTCCCTGGAGAAATTGTGGTCAGATTCTCAAGAAGACAGACCAGAGATGCTATTTTTAAAGCGTCTTCAGCAACTCCACTGAAAATGGGGAATATAAGCATTAAAACTTTAAAAGACATTCCATTTGAAATTCGCCAAAAGAGGAAAAGCTATAAGGATTTAATTTCTTTTCTTCAAAAAGTTACATATGATTTCAGAGACAGAAAACCGAAGTAAAGGCAGAAGGACTCTGAAAATTGCCTTTTGAAGCAACTAACACGAAGATGCTCAGAAAGTTCTCTCACACAACTAACATAATAACATTGAAGCCGAGACAAACAAGAACTCTACAAGTATATTGTTATATTAACACTTTTATTAATAACATTTAGATTAACATGGATATGATCTCCTCCTCTTGGGTTTTTAGTATAGTGTGGTTATCTATCCTTTATCCTTAGATGTTAGCCCCCTCCCTTATATTTTCTTTGTAGTTTTGTAGTCTTATAAAAAATAATAAAAATATCCCTCCGGGGATGCAAAAAAAAGAAGAAGTAATGAGTACTTGTGATTAACCACTTACTATAGAAGCTAGTCCAAGGAGCTTCCAAGTGAGTTCCTCTCTTGCCAGGCTCTTCTTTAACTTTAAAGATTTGTTGGCTTTTTGAAATGTATAAGGGAAGCAGAAGGCTTGGGATCAGCCTCAGTTGTACAGTGTTGTGCACCATGATACCATAGTTGAAGTTAGTTTCTCCTATGGCCTCAGACCCTAGGATTCTCAAACTGCTAAGGTAGAAATAACCTATATTATGCTGGTGGTAGAAAGCTGTAGGAAGAGGGAGCAAAAGTGAGTTATGGTTCACTTATTTACTTCATTTATACCCTGTTTTTCTCCCCAGTGAGGACCGAAAGTCGCTTACATCATGCTCTCCTCCATTTTAACCTTACAACAACTCTCTGATGTGGGTTAGGCTGAGAGGGTGTGACTGGCCCAAGTTGACCCAGCAAGGTTCCCCCGTGGCAGAGTGGAGATTTGATTTGAACCTGGGTCTCCCAGCTCCTAGTCTGACCGTCTAACCAGTATGCTGCTTACCAGTATTTAAAATAATACATTATACTGGATACCAAAATCAAAAGAGTTATGCCAGATAAAAATGTTTTGAGAATTGTGGGCACCCTCCCTGACATAGTTTGGAGTTATCTAAAATATATCTCTGTCATTTTCCAACAGCCCTGTCAGTTTGGTTAGTGGGACAGGGCAATTTGCCCAAGGCCAGTGTTGGATTGATGCGTGGCTCTGGATCCAGCTTTCTCAGGTTCATTGTGCTGTACTGGAATTATTGTGCTTGATTTGCTTTAATTTAGTTTCTTAAAGAACAAATGTTTGAATCATATGTTAGTGTTCCAACTGAATGTCAGGACTTACAAAAGCAGCATTCCAAAACTAGTTTTGTTGCTACAGAGTATGGAGTAAAATACTTTATTGCTGTTCTAGGTCACATGCTAGACCATTTTGGTTACTCTAATGTGTAAGGACAAACTACACTTGATGTATAATTCTGTAGTTCTTTTTCTCATTTTTTAAAAAACACATAGTATCTGTAGACAGCTGCAAGGCTGATTGGTGGTAGAGGCTGCTTAACTCTGCTAGCTTGATTTTTCTTTCCTTGATAGGCCCCTTGATTTTCCTTTTCCCTTAGGCCGGTGATCTCCAGCCTGGTGCATGAATGTATTCCCTGCTGCCTGCTTGCTTCTTGGGGTTAAAATTCAAAGATGCTTAAATGAAATGGGAGAAAAGGAGCTTTGGGTTGCTTTTTAGCAGCTGATTGACCACCAGAGAACACAGGTCAAGGCACAGACGTCCTTGTGTGTCTGTGTTTTCCTGTAGTTGTGCAAAGACACACAGTTTCTCCCTTTCTTTGGAAACTAAAACCAGATGTGTCTTCTGCAAACCAAGGCTGTTCCCAGCTTTCTTCCACCTCCTGGGAGCAAGAGGTGCTTCACAAGAGATCAAGTGGTTAAGACGCTGAACTGCAGGCTGTGGAAGGTCGATAGTTCAGCAGTTTGAGACCCAAGTGTGCCGCATGACGGAGTGAGCTCCCGTCTCTAGTTCCAGCTCCTGCCAACCTAGCAGTTCGAAAGCAAAACATTGCAAGTAGATAAATAGGTACCACTTCAGTGGGTAGGTAACAGCGTTCCGTGTGCCTTGGTGTTTAGTCATGCTGGCCACATGACCACGGAAATGTCTTCGGACAGCGCTGGCTCTTCGGCTTTGAAACGGAGATGAGCACCGCAACCCTACAGTCGGATTCGACTGGCTTTCGAGCAAGGGAACCTTTACCTAATAACAAAGAGATCAGTCATATTTGGATTTTGCCTTTATAAAGTACTGTTATTTTGAAACTTGGATTGCATTTCCAGACCTTAACCTTTAGTGTTAGATTAAAAATCACTAGAGCAAAAACACTGACAAACGTATTTTAATCTAGTATCTATAACTTCACTGTTTTTCAGGAAGCAGAATACGGTGGGCATGACCAAATAGACTTGTATGACGACGTCATTTCTCCATCTGCCAATAACGGCGATGCACCAGAGGACCGTGATTATATGGACTCTCTCCCACCCTCTGTTGGAGATGATGTAGGCAAAGGATCAGCACCAAATGTTGTCTACACATATACAGGAAAGAGAATTGCATTGTATATTGGAAATCTTACTTGGGTAAGCATTAAACGGCTTATTGCTATAGTTAATTATTGTAGCAAGGTCATTTGAGTTGGTGAACATTATCATTAATATTCCGTTAAATTAATGGACTCTCTGTTTTTGAGAAATAGAAACATAATTTCATCATATTATCAGCCAGGATTAGAAAAGAGCATGCCATCTTCAAACAGCCAAAGCTAATTTTGATAATGAGATCTCTTACGATGGAAAGTATATATGTATATGCTCTATTGATGAATTATTTTAGATGATTGTAGAGGGAAAGAAGTCATGTTCTTTTTTAACTGTTACCTCTAAAAGTAAAGTGTCAATTATGAATATTTTACAGTGGACCACAGATGAAGATTTAACTGAAGCAGTTCATTCACTTGGTGTAAATGATATTCTGGAGATAAAATTTTTTGAAAATCGTGCTAATGGTCAGTCAAAGGGGTAAGAAAGTTGAAATAATTGTTATCCCTTTTTCTTTTCTACTGCCAGCACTTGTAATAGGAAATGTAGCTTAGTGGTATCTTGCTTGCCTGGAAGGTGTATCGCCTAAGAATACAGAGACAAATGAACTTGAGAGAGAAGTAGTCATAATAGAGAAGTTTTGAGAAGGAATTAAAATGTCTTCAGAGGTAAAAAGGAAAGCTGTTCCTGTGTATGGAAGAAGTTGGCCTGTGAGAACTCCTGTGAGAATTCTCAGTGTCATCAGTCAGGGCTATTATGTAGCTATAGTATTCAGGTCATGCTTTAAGAAGCTGTAGTATTGAGAATATATTTTATGTCTGTATTTGTTCTTACTACTATAAATGACCTGTTTTGCTTTATTTTTAAAAGGAATTTGAGTGTCAGCACTTTCTTTCTTCTTTCTACAATTCTGTTCAAACATTGCAGTTTGGACAGTTGTGCCTTCCCCTTCTCTTTTCCACCTCCATCATGGGTGAAGTTAGGAATGGGTTTTGGTCTTATGTGCTTCATCCTCAGCCCCTGCCACCCCATGCAGGGGTGGAGCGGGGGTTGGACTAGATGGTGTGTATGGCCCCTTCCAACTTTCTTCATTGTTAGTTACAACTAAGTTTCATCCCTTCTATCTCTACTCTTGGCACCGGAATAGTCTTCAAATAAAAGTGATATTTCTGAGCTGAAAAGTTGTGTTCTGCTGTGGAGAGAAAGATGGGGAACAAGCATATGAGTGAGAGATGCTAGTTTATGGTGAAGCATAATGATTGAAAGTTCGATACATAACCTTCTAAATGATCTCTGAAGAAGTATTTTTTTCTACTATTATTTTCTTCAGGTTTGCTCTTGTAGGTGTAGGATCTGAAGCCTCTTCCAAAAAACTAATGGATCTATTACCTAAAAGAGAATTGCATGGTCAGAATCCAGTTGTAACTCCATGTAATAAGCAGTTTCTGAGTCAATTTGAACTGCAATCAAGGAAAAGTAAGTGTTGCTTTCAGCTGCTTTTCAGTGAAGGCAAGGGACATTTGGGAGGAGAAAAACCCTTAAACTTGGCATGTGTCAGATGTGGTATATATGGTTGAAGGGGGCATGAAGTGCTTGAGAAATTTTACTTATTGAAAGAATGCTTTGTTCAAGTTACTTCTGATGTATGTGTTTTTTTAAAAAAACTGGGAACTGTATATTATTGAATGGGAAGGATGGGATTTAGTCTGTACTATCCTCACATGGTTAACACAACATTTTCATGCTAGATTAGAACAGAACCTGTTTAATAGTATAAGAGTAGACATGCTGGATTAGACCAGTGGCCCATCTAGTTCAGCATCCTGTTTCCAGCAGTGGCCAATCAGATTCCACAATCAGGACCCACAAGCCAAATCTGCAGAGACTGCTCCACAGCATCTGACAGTCAGAAGCATCTGAACCCAAGGACCCCACTCAGCTATGATAGCTAACAGTACACCTGTCTTCCATAAATCTGGCCAACCCCATTTGAAATCTATCTTACACTAGTGGCCATTGTCATGTCTTAAAGCAGTGAGTTTCACAAGTCAATTACCCTTATGTGAAGTAGTATTTTCTTTTGTCTCTTTTGAATCTATTGCCCATTAGTTTCATAGTGTGTTTCCATCTAGTTTCTCTACACCACACATAGTTTTGTAGATGGCTTCATGTCACCCCTCAGTTGTCTTTTTTCTAAATTGAAAGCTGCATATGCTTTAGCCTTGCCTCATAGAGTGTGTCTTGCAACATTGTGATGGTTCTGGTAGCCTTTTTCCTGTGTATTCTTTTGCTCACCAAAAGTCATCCTACAATAAAAGAACAAGCAGCAGGGGTAGACAAGATACACTAGTTTATCCTGTGATCTTGACTCTTAGAATTGAGTTTTGCAACCTTTTATGCTGATAAATCCATATGTTGAAATGGTGAGTAAGGATCAAGAGCCCAAACTATCAGAAAACACTAAGAACTAAAAATCGTGTAGTAGAGAAAACAAAATTCTTCTGCTGTGATGGTAAATTGATAATGAATAAAAAAAATTCAAATAAATGATTATTTATCAAAGAATTCAAAAAGGGGACCTGACAGTTTTCAATTGTGGTGGGGACTTTTGTTTAACTATTTGGTGGCTTTGTTCCCTTGAGGTGTATTTTATTTCCTGTTTTAGTATTTAGCTCGAGGCATTTAATAAAGTGATATGGGCTGAATTTTCTTTTGAATTAGGCTGTCCTACCAGAGTTCTTGGGGTTTTCAGCAGAAAATTCTACATGTCTGAAGATACATGAAATGGTAGCCCTCTAATAATGTGTTCTAAATTCTGCAGATTTTGAGCCATGGTAAAGTGTAATTATTAAGATAAGCACCATAAGCAAAAGGTTCAGAATGACCCTTTGTTAGTGTGCTTCTTTTGAAAGTACTTGGTGATCTGTAGGTAAAAAAGGCTTTGTAGATCTAAAAGGAAGTAGTAATAAAGACCAGCACACTAAATTGTATGAGTGTTTCTGTGTTGGACGTTTGGGCTTGTTTTCTCAAACTGTAGGTATATGTGGGGGGTTTTTTGCGAGGGTGTGTGTCCAAGAAGTAATTTGTGTTGTATCATGTTGATCTGCTTCTAAAAGATACAAATTTCACTGGGTTCTCTTAAGCCCTTGGGCTTGCCTAAGACAGCTGTTCACATCTTTGCAGAAACTATTCCTGAGTGTACAATAGTAAGTAATAATGGGAGAATTTTAGACAGATGATCTAGTTTTCAGATTTGAAAGCCTTTCTAATTTGATATTGTATGTCATACTTTTATTTCACTACTGCAGCTACACAGTCAGGCCAGATGTCAGGAGAAGGAAAAGCTGGTCCTCCAGGAGGCAGTTCACGGGCAACCTTTCCACCAAGTAACAGAGGGAGGGGTCGTTTTCCTGGTGCTCTACCTGGGGGGGACAGATTTCCTGGCCCAGCTGGACCAGGAGGACCACCACCACCCTTTCCAGGTAAAATGTTTTAAATGTTTGGTATTTTGCTACATTTATATTTGGATAGATGTTTGACTCAAGACGTAATTTATGGTTATCTGATACTGAAATGTAGAAGTATTTTCTGAATAATTTCTTAGATAACCAGTTGCAGTTAGGGTCTGATAGAGTTGAGCTGAAAGAACAAACTTGATGTTATCGCTCCTAAAAGTTGCCTTAGGTTTAAAGTTGGATAGAACATTTTTGCATTGTACAAAATGTATAACTTTCTCATTACTTTCCCTTGTTTTTATAAAAAATACGAACTTACTAGCTGCTTTTCTAAAAAAGCTACTTGCATATACATTAAAAATAGAAAGCTGATCTGCTTCTAAAAATACAATAAAAACCCAAATATATTTATTTACTTCATTTATACCTCACCTTCCATCCCAGTGGGGTCCCAAAGTGGCTTACATCATTCTCCTCTCCTCCATTTATTCTCACAACCAAGTAGGTGAGATAGATTAGGCTGAGAGTATGGGACTGACCCACAGTCACCCAGCAACCTTCCATGATAAAGTAAGGCTTCAAAACCTGGCTGTGACATATCCTACTCCAACACTTTAACCACTATACTGTGTATACAAAGCACAAATGTAAAGTGTTTTTCTTGCTCATTATTGCTAAAGTATCAATCACAAATAGGAATTTGTTTTTTCCTGACATGTAAAGTTCCTTCTTGCCATCATATACAAACAGCAGAAGTAAACTGTCATACCGTATGCTTTCCTAATTAAAGGTGTAACATCTGTTAAGTGCATAGATTCTTAAAGGAAAAAGTAAACATCAGTTACCATGTTTCTTTTGTATATTAGAACTGATGCTGTAGGTCTTGCTGAAAAAATTGTCGGAAGGATTTTAATTGTGAAAATTATTTCCCCCCCTTTTAGCTGGACAAACTCCTCCACGTCCACCTCTAGGCCCTCCTGGCCCACCAGGCCCTCCAGGTCCTCCACCACCTGGCCAGGTTCTGCCTCCTCCATTAACTGGTCCTCCCAATCGTGGTGACCGTCCTCCTCCTCCAGTTCTGTTTCCTGGACAGCCATTTGGCCAGCCTCCATTGGGTCCACTCCCCCCTGGTCCTCCACCTCCAGTTCCGGGCTATGGCCCACCACCAGGCCCTCCACCCCCGCAACAGGGTCCTCCTCCACCCCCAGGCCCTTTTCCCCCTCGTCCACCTGGTCCACTAGGGCCACCTCTAACACTGGCTCCTCCTCCTCATTTGCCTGGACCACCACCAGGTGCTCCCCCACCAGCCCCACACGTGAATCCAGCTTTCTTCCCCCCACCAGCCAACAGTGGTATACCTACATCAGACAGCCGTGGTCCACCACCGTCAGACCCATATGGCCGACCTCCACCATACGACAGAGGTGATTATGGGCCGCCAGGCAGGTGAGTGCCTTTTTGTATTCATAGACTATATATTCTCATTTAGGGCCTCTGCACTCAGTTGATTCAGGTTATTTTGTTTCCCTTTGCTTTAGGAAACGTTGAAAGTTACTTGAATGTGAGATTGCAACTAAAGCATGATTTCTCAGACTTTTGGGGCTTGGGGTCTTCTTTCTAAATTGTTCTGTTTTTTGTGCTTCCAGAACGTACCATTCATGTATTCTAAAGCAGATTGTACAGAGACCCTTGGATGCAGTGGTATGCATGTAGCCTACTACTGTGTGCAAAGATCCGTGATTCGGGGGGGGGGGGGGGGGATCAGCATTTGAATTAGCCAAGACATTTATCAGCTCCTCTTGAAAACATCATTGGAAAACTAAAGGTACAGTTCCCAAATGAGTTGTAATGTTAGGGCAAGTTGTGACAGCAGTCATTCTAACAGAGACAATGCTAATCAGTGGGGATCATTCAACCTACCTGTCTCTTAGGTAAGAAGAAAAAATGGTATATCTAACTCAGAATCTTTTCCCTTCCGGGATCCTGGTGTCCTTTTTCTTGGTGTTTTGCACCTGGTCAGGGGATGCTACTACATAACTTGAGAACCAATACATGAAATACAATCTATATGGTGTTAGTGACATGTGGCACCCATCTATGGATACCTAAACCTGTGGATCAGGGCCATGTAAATGCTGAACAGATTTTTCAGCAAACTTGGGGGATTCCCCAAGTTTGCAGAAAAATCTCAAATCAAAATTAAAATATATAGAGGATTTAAACCCCCCCCCAATACATTTGTGTTGTCAATGCATGTGCAAACAACACTCTTACTAGATGAGGAGCCATTCCAGCCTGTCCTCAGAGTCAAAGGACGAGGATGCTAGCAGCCATTCTGGGCCCAGCCATGGAGGATTCTGGCAGCTGCGCTGGGCTCAGCTGCAGCAGCGGAAGATGCCAGCAGCTGTGCCAGGCCCAGTAGTGGTGATGAAGGATGGTGGCAGCGGTAGTAATGAGCCATGCCAGGTTTGGTGCTGGAGGGGTATGGGATTCCCCCCTGCAAGCCCCCTCCCCTGAGCCATGTTGGGAATCAGCAACAATGAAGGTAGGGATCCCCCCCTATGAACAAGTCCCCACTTGTGCTTAAGAATTCTAGCTATATATTTACCTTCATTTGATCATACTTATGTTGTTCACATCACTCATCTTATATCTTGTGCACAAATATATACTGTTGGTATTTTCTTAACCGCCCATCTACCAAGGTTACTTCTCCCACAAAACCTTCAGTTTAGTTACTTGGCAATATAGCACAATATAAATGTAGTGTAACTATCCATTCTTTTCATTGGACAAATCCTCTGATAGGAAAGCCTTCTGTGTGCTATGTAAGTCTTGAGATGCACTCCTTTTTTGTCTGCTTCACCCACTGCCGTCCCATGACTGCTCTCTCAGCGTGTGAGTAGTCATGTTAAAACACCTCACAGTAGCTTTCTTCATCAAGCATCCTTGCTTGTTCTAATCCCCCACCTGTTTTCCAGTTTTCTTTGAAGAAATCTTGTTCATTTATGCCCGTTGCTGTTTCTCTTTCTTTGATGCTGCCTGTCTTGTGCATGTTATATTGTCTCAGATAGTCAGTTATGTGAAATTTAGTTGTATGTTATGTTGGCTGGGAAGATTTTGTTGGCCTGATTATTTATTGGAAAACTAGTTTATTCTTAAATAAGTTTATTCCACTTTTTACTTAATCCATTAAATTAATGAGTAAAATCGTATGTTTTAGATTTCATAAAGCAGCATTCCAAAATGTGGAACTTTGGGCATAATTGCTTGAAAATACCTAGAGAACCCATAATGAAACCAAATTGTTATCTTTGTATATCAAGATAGCGCTCTGGTAGGCAAGGGAGGGTTGAGGGTGGAGAAAGCAGAAGTAGAGTCTCTGCACATGATGTCCAATATTTTCATGATGATCTCAACTACAATCCATAACTATATTTAAATTGTCAATTATATATCATAGGCGTTTCACTGGAAATAACATGTCCATAAGAGAACAATTACATATGCCATTGTATTGGAGACAATCGAAAAATAATACTCAAAACGCAGGGAGGTATGAACTTTTAGACATTTCCTCTTATGCTAAATCGGCTGTAGGATCTTGATCCACTTCTTACTCTTAAGAGGATAGCTTTGCTTATCATTCTGCATTTTTCTTCTACCAAAAGAACTAACATTCAAAAGAAATATTTCTCAGATGCAAGCTAAGCCATATAACTTTGCAGTGCTGAAAGGAATATGAAGGATGTGTAGTCTTAACACCATATCCTCAAGTGTGATCTTCATTCTAGGTGCCTTAGTCAAGTTAATTAAGTTATATTATCTAGATTAATATTTGCTCCATGTAAAAGTAAGGAGTAGGTGGGTAGTATGTCTCTAGGCATGCAAAAGTTGGGTATAGGAAAAAAAGCCTGTCTTTGTCAGATCCAGATGTTATGTTTTAAGCTGCTCTCTGCAGATTTTGTGGGTTGGAATCAACATGAGTAGACAGGGAGAGGGCATGAACATACTGTCCCTGACCTGTGTATGATTGTGAGTATGGACTCTGTGCATGGGTTGTATTCCCAAAATCGTATTCTCAGTCACTGGGATGAAGCCTGTGCATAGACTCTGAGCTCACAGTCTGACGATAGTGCATGGGTTGGGGGTGGTACTAGCATGCTCTTTTCTGTTCCCCCTCTGCACATGTTTATTTCAATGCATGTATCTAGAGAGCACTACTGACAGATGAAATTGTGTTCAAGAGGGAATTTTCAGAATAGTTAGGTATATTTCTGCTACTAATGAAGAGTAATTAAGCTGCTAGTTAAGTGTACAGCCAGCACATCACACCCATTTTTGTTATTAAGGATCTAGAGCGTTTGTAATGCTTGACAACATTTACTTATGTACTCTGATTCCTAGCTGTTGTAAATGTGCTGAGGGTCTTCAGTGATATTCATTGGGCAGGCCAGTTTCTTCTGCCTCAATTATATATATGCTTGACACAATACCTAGCTAAATGTAGAAGCTTTGTAAACATATTTGAAAGCTCTGATGATGGAAAGCACTGCTTAAGTAGACCATCTGACTGAAGGTTTCAACACTACTTACAGAAGTACTGCTTCTGTGATAGTGTACCTTTTTCCCCTCTAGCCTACAAGTGTTGCATTTTAAAGATCTTGATTTAGGGGGGGAAACCCTTTCTGTTATGTGTTACTTTGCTTAAGATTGCAAACTATTGTTACTGTGTAGCCATCATTAGCTGGAAGTAAAAGTTTTGAACTCGTGTGTGTTTGCAGAGAAATGGATGCTGCAAGGACACCTTTAAGTGAAGCAGAATTTGAAGAAATCATGAATAGAAATAGGGCTATCTCTAGCAGCGCCATTTCAAGAGCTGTTTCAGATGCCAGTGCCGGTCAGTATGTTTTCTTTAACTATCCCATCCATAATCAAAATGGGTTGGGTTCCATAAATTCCTTCTTCTAGTGGCAGAGTGAATGCATCTTTCTTCTGGACCAAGGCTTCTAGTCATGGTGGAAGACTCTGCTGCTAGCAGAATGGATTCTTAGGACCCAGTCCATAGTCATGAGATGCTTTCTGTTGGGAATCTAAAACTGCTAATGCTGGGAGGGATATTATCTTTTGAGAAATACAACTTTCTGAAGGCCCTATCAGAGTAAACTAGGCTGAGTTCCCAGAAATGGATGGTAAGTCTGTGACTGGACTACATCAGTTCAGATTGAAGGTTAAGGCTCTCACTCTGGAACGCTCTCCTACAACATATGGATTGGATTGGATTAGCACTCGTCTTCCTGACATCTAGTTTTCTATGTGGAAGAGCATTCAGTCATATAGACCATCTCCTAAAACCTGCAATAGTATGGTCAAGGCACAGGTTTATCACTGCATCAGTGTAGAAGACAACAATATGGTGGTTGGATGTTTAGAAACCATATATATACACAAATAAAAAACATGTTCCTTAACATGTGTTTTTCCATCTTTCAGGAGACTATGGAAGTGCTATAGAAACTTTGGTGACTGCAATTTCTTTAATTAAACAATCCAAAGTGTCTGCTGATGATCGCTGCAAAGTACTTATTAGCTCTCTGCAAGATTGCCTTCATGGAATTGAGTCAAAGTCTTATGGTTCCGGGTCAAGGTAAACCCTTTGTATATAAATGGGTAAAAGTTTTTTTGCGAAAACCTTACTAGGGAGTACTATAATGAATCTGACATGACTCCTAGAATAATTCACTGGTTCTGTGAAGCTTCAGTTTCTTGATTAGGAGAACACTGCCATTGTGTGTTGATTAATGTCAAATAATTAGGTCTGATACAAATACTGTTCTGTGACATTACGGTATCTCAGAACCTTATTAAACCATTGAAATAGCAAATCTGTTAAACTGTTAAAATTTATTTCTGCTGTTGTAGTTTGAGTTCCCCTCGCTAAATTAGAGTGAATGTGCTTTGGGGGGGGCATCATCTGTGCTCATAAATAAATTTTAAAGTTTATCTACTACACTCTGAACACCAGTGCTGAGTTACTTGCTGAACCTTTAAAGAAGTTGTCATACCAGGGGCTCACTCTGATAGTGCCCTTTGTCCTAGCCGTGGGCTATTTGCTGCACAAAGGAGGGAATGCCACATTCAACACAAACAGTTCTCTTTCTTTACTAGGTCCAAGTGGAGTGTGTGAGGAGGCAAGGAAACAAAATAACACTCCTGTACTCAGAGTAGATAAAAGTCAAAATTACACATTTTATTAGAATTAATG
>NW_015162474.1:1391692-1474514 GCF_001447785.1 Gekko japonicus | reverse complement strand
GCGCCACAAATCTCGTAGCAGAGATCGCCATGATGATTATTACCGGGAAAGAAGCCGAGAACGTGAGAGACATCGTGACCGCGATAGAGACCGTGACAGAGAGCGGGATCGAGAACGAGAGTATCGTCATCGTTAAAGGAGGTGGGTATATCAGTTTCAGACTTCAGGATCAAGGTTTGGGTTTTTTCTTAAATCAACATTAACTTAAAATTATGTTTCAGAATAAATATCTGCTTTGTAAAGCTCTATGATATCCTAAATACACTTCTTATAGGCAATTTCAGGTAAGTATTAAAAAAAACCTTCCTGTTTTTCCATCCTGTCTCCCTTTGCTTAACTGCATTAATGTCTTCTAGCATGTCATGTATGCTTTGTAATGTTGCTTTTAAAATGACGATCTGGCAGTCTCAAGTTTGGGTCTGTCACAACAGCTTTCCCATAAGCATTTGCTCAATGGAAGGTAACAAATTTTGTTTGGGCTCTGAGATGCCCATTTATCAGTGCAGTCTTGCCTCATGTTTTCCATTCCTCCACAAATATTTTTGCATGGCAGTAGTATGCCAAAGCTGCTGCTAAGTGGTCTTTGATAGCATCTGAAAATTGGGACATTGCTGCCATTACTGCAGTGCCTTAAGTCCTGGCATTGTGGTGGCAAGGAGCATAACAACTATTCTTTTGAGCTTCTACACTAAAGCAGTATCACGTAGGATGCTGATCATTGGTCCCATTAGAGCTTAATTGTCGAGTTTCAGACCTGTTACACCCACCTCAAAGAAACCCAGACCAAACATTTGGTCTTGGATGGAGGATGTTGGGCAGCTATATCTATGTGTTAATTATAGGCAGAAGTTGACGGTGTGTGTCTTTATTTACTTAAATTCCTGTATCTCTTATTTGGAATACAGTGGGGTTTGAATTGGAATTTAGATGGCCTTGTATGAGCTGTCTGTGTTCTTGCTGTTGCTTATTGGGCAGAGTGATACCAGAAGAAAACAAAGTTACACAAATGTACATTTCTTGGCACCAACAAGAACATTTTAATCTGTATGATTTCCTTTTCAAGAAAAAAAGAAGATATGCTAAGTTAACAGGCTGTGTAATGGCATGTGATCTAGCATGCTGTAGTACCTCTTTAGTCATTCTTTCAAAACACTTACTACTTCACAGAGCATATAAAAGTATCTTTACAGAATGCAGTCTTTTTTTCCTCCTCATGGCCACTGAGGTGACTAACAGATTAATAACATAATAAAACCACATCTTAAATAGAATAGAAATACATTATTAAAATAGCGATACAATACAATACATGTACATAAAAATGACAAAACATAAGCAGGAAAGAACAGTCACTAAGTCCCTGCCTGGAAAGGCAGTCCAGAAGGTTATCATGTTTGATGTATCAAAAGCCACTGAGAGGTCCAGGAGAATCAGTGGAGTTACACTCCCTATATCCATCTCCATCTAGGTGACCAATAGCTGTTTCAGTCTCATAACCTGGCCTTAAACCAGATTGGAATGATCCAACATACTCATCTCTAGTCCTTTTCACTCCTTCATGAATGGTAATGGGGCTACAACTTCAGTGTGCTTTTAATATCCTGTTGATAATAATTTCATTTCATTTTCTGTACTGTATTATTGTGTGGCACATCAGTAGTGGTTGTGTAGCATCTTCTGACTGCTACTTTACACTGACAAGTTCTTGTTCCATCTCTGAAAGCCAAAGTTTTCATTGTTAAATTAGAAAGACTTTTCTTAGATGTCTATATTTTGTCTTGTGGAAATATAGAATAACTTGGCTATTCCCTCAACGATAGCCTGGAACTCTAGAGATATCAGAGGACCAAACTAGACATGCAGTCACAGGTATGCTTTCTCCCAGGTTTTAAAAATTAACCAGGAGCAGGCTGGGCTGTAAGTTAAACAGAAGAATGATAATGGGAGGGAGGATGAAATAGCGTACACCTTCCTCATTTTGATGGCTTTCTGATCAATATCCACATACATCCAAGTAGCTTATCAGCATCCTGACTTGATTTTTGGGAAAGACACATGCAAGTTCTTAGAAACATTGGGGGGGAGCCTAAAATTTTGACTCAAAATAGTTTCCATTTCATATTCCTTGGAAGAGTTTTCTAATTCTTCAGAACTGTGGGTTTTCTTTTGTTCGTCTTCATGTGAAGAGAAAAGTACTTGAGACTTTGGTTTCTGTTCCTAGAGGGTTTTTTCCTTGCCAGCTTCATTCTTATGTTTGGCAATGTATTTTCTTGTTGCCTTTTCTAGATAGGCATTTCCCGCTTCCTTATTTATGAAATCAACCATATTTGCCTCATCTTCTTCATAGTTTTTTGGAACATATTTCTTCTGGACTGTATAAATTTGTTAGAATGAATCACTTAGCATAACAAGTAGAGATGAAAGAAGTAGCCCCCATCGCTCCCCCAACCTTAAGCTTGGACAATCTGTGTTCTCTTCAGAGAAATCACAAGTAAATCTTGTTGTTAACAGCCTGATTACAGTCCCCTTTTCATTCATTCTTCCCTTGCTTCCAGCTCTGTCCCATGCACGTTTGCGCACACTGCATTTCCCCTCAGCCTAACACATTAGAGAGGCTAGGTGAGGCAATGGAGACAATTAGGTTTGTCACTAGAAAGACTCAGTAAGGTGAGATTTATGATTGACTTCATAAATTGTTGGAAGAACTGTAAGGCACTCTGTACGTTAAATGGAAAGTGTACATCAGGATATTCATTACAAGTTGTATTTGCATTCTTTAACAATAGGCTTAATTATTTCCTAATTAGACAGTTAACTTCACTTACATTGCTATTATGGACAGTTTATTACAGCTTTTCTTTTTCAAGTCCTTACAAGTTTATTATGATATGCCATCTGTACCACGAATACCCTGGTAATTGACCTTTCAGTACATCATTCATTTGGTATTTCTAACTTATCAGAAATGCTACCGTGGATATCACTGTGAACAAAAGCATTTATTTATTTAAAATACTTTGAGCTTTTCCCGAAAGAACAGGGTCAAGGTGGCTTATAAATATGTAATCAATATTAAAATCAGAAATGGTTATTTACCATCCCTATTCCAAAAAGAGGTAATGACTTTAGTTATACAGTGCTATGCTTTGCAGTAGATCAATAGGATAACTTCTCAGTGTGCATAGGGGTTTGATATTTACCTGAAGGATATGAGCAGTAAACTTCCTTTCATCTAGAGTCGTTTTGGTCCATGAGCTCTGCCTTATGTGTAAGGGAAGGCATAGTGACAGGGATACTCAATGCAGGTATATTATAGAAAACAACCAACAACAACAAACAAAAAGGCTTTCAGGTCTTAGGCATGCTCAACAGTGTGTCTTGGCTAGTGTGTGAAACTGTAAATTTACAATCTGTGTTTTCTTTCTTCAGTGATTAACATCTTGATGCCTGAGATTAGAAAATGATCCTACAAATATTTTTAGAGCTTTACTGTTTCATGTAAACATACAAACTATTGTTGGAAATTTATAATTACAGAAATATTGGGGTGGTTTAAGACTGAAGTTTTTTCTTGCGGGCTGCTAACATATGATAGTTAAAATGTTGCCTTCTCTTTAAGTATAGTATACAGTTCAGTTCTTAGAATGTATAAAAGCCCCAAACTGAACACTTACAACCCACTTCAGTCTTACCTTTATTTTTATTAGGTTGGGACTAATTCAAGGTGGGTTTAAAGTGGAATCAAAACAGCCACAAGAGTGAGTGAAAAGGTAGCTGGAAATGTTTCAGCAATGGCAGCTTCTTGTAGCAAAAACAATGAAGTCTTGTGGCATCTTTGTGTTCTTTGAATCTGATAACTGTTCTAAATCTGGAATAATATAAACATGTGTAATTCTACAGCTTCTTGATGATAAATCCAAGATTTATTTATTTTTAAATTGATTTTAGGCTGAGTCTCTTTTTCCTTGGTTGAAGTCAGGATATTTTCCATTTTGATAGCTACCTATCTTAATCATCTATTTGACACCAGTAGGATGCAAGTTCAAATGTGTGTTCAGGAATAAAATGCGAAGCGTAGGAAACTGACTTTGCAGTCATGTGCTACTGTGCATCTTAGATTATAAAATGTCAGGTCACAGTCTTAGGTTCTTGACAATTAAGAGAAATTCATGTGAATTAATAACAGAGTTTATGGCAAAAATGTTTGAAACCAAATCCAGAGCCACCTTTGGTTTATATAATGCCTATGCTTTCAAGTGTGCATGTTCTTTTTAGCATGCATATGAGTGCACACTAATTTCACCTCATAAGAAAATATGCAGTACTTTGTCTAATGGTCTAGGGTACTACTTGTCTAATGAAAGGAGAAACAGCATAAATGGAGTGCTGCATTTTAGCATATCACTGTAAAACACAATTTGTTCTTTAAAATTATATGTGGCTTCTGTAAAGTGTTTATTTCTTATAGATGTATTGGGCGAACACATAAATCACATGTGCTTTTTCAGTCTGGGTTGTATAATAATTTAGGAGATGGCTGTGAGAACAAAGTCATACTCTGTGGTGATTATGTAACAACAAGCTAGATATTTTTGTGTAAACGTTAGTTTTCCAGACTTAATTTGTCCTGCTGCTTCTACAACTGCAGCCTGAATTGAAATTTGTATGTTATGCATTTCAAATTTACCATATGATCTCCATTAAGTATACTACCATATAGATACTTAAGAACAAACTTTTATAGCTAATGAATTGAAAGTCATTATTGGGTTTTTTTTAATCCATATGTATGCCTCAAACTAGATTTTTATTGTGCTAGCCAGAGCTGCTTTTATTTACTGTAATTGTGGCAATAGTAAAATTGATTGCAGGGGATAGCTGAACACTTATGTAGGTTAGCAAAATGATCATTTCCCTCTCAGAAGCTTAATAAATTGGTAGTAAATACTACCAAGCTAGAAAACAAAGGTTCTAAACACATATTTGGATTAAATTGCATTGTCATCTACAGTTAGGTAAATTCACGAACAAGGGTTAAATTGGTGCACAGCTTCTCTAAAGTCAGATGTACCCTTCCAGACTTCTTGTTTGGGTACATTAACTGATCCCAGATGGTTTTAATGTACTCATTCTTGGTCAGTTCTTTAATGTGTGTTGACAATGTACTTTGGCTACTGGGTTATTTTGAATGTGTTCATGAAATTCTGTATCTCTGTTATGTCTTTTTTGTATATTGTCAATATAAAAATACAAGAAAATAGTGAATATTTTAAAATGTACCTATTTTCTTGTACCAGTTTGCTACAAATCCAATCAACTTGTGTGCAAATCACCAGCAGACCATGAACATTTTTATGTTTGGCCATATTACATATCTAGAGCAAAGGTGACAACAGTATGAATATGTAACAGTATATTTGCATCAAAATAATCACAAATCCTAGGACTGCTTCAAACATGTGATGAGCAGACACACTGATTTCATGCTTTATCCTACGCAAGTGCTTTTCTGTGTGGAAAATCAGTGTTTGAAATTTTCTTAGGATCTGATGTGTATCTAAATTAAAATAGAACTAATTGGTCAGTTTTAGACTAAATGAATGAATGCTGCATGTTATGACTGTTGATGATGATTTCTTTTTAAAACCAAACTAGTAGATGGGTGCAGAATTACAAAGGGACAAAATACGCCGGCAGTTATCAATATGTATGTAGAGTTTGTTCTCCGTTTGACATGTTTTTTTGTATATTGTTCTCAAACCACTATAAGCAAAACTCTTCAAACTCTTAGTTTTGAGTGCACAGAGCCGAAGAGTACTTTAAGTCTGTTTGTGCAAAACTTAAAGTATGCCTTCTTTTAAAAGTGAGTGTTTATAAAATTGTTGTTTTCTATATGCAAAAAGAATACTGTGCCTGAAAAATTGTTACAAAACCATTTGTTCTTGTAGAGGAATTGATTGAAAACTCCTACTCACACACTCCTTAATGTGTGTAGAATATGTGCAGTAGGTAACATGATTGTTTTATCTCTCCCTTGTACCCATGTATTGGCCCTAATGTATGACCAGGAAATGGGTGTATAAACCCAATTTTTGAGATCCATAACCCCTCAAAATCATGAGGTAAAATAGGTGTAAATAAATAAATCCAGTTTTTGAGATCCCTTACCCTTCAAAATCATGAGGTAAAGCAGTCCTCCTCTTTGCCACGCATACATTCTACACGCATTTAAGTATGTAAGACTAGGATGTTCATATATTGTTTCGGACAAATGAGCCTACTATATTTGAATTCAGTTTTACTTTTTGTTCATAATGTTAGTAAATCCTAATTGGATAAGATTGGGTAGCTGTATTAAATGCCTAATCATGTACAGATGGATTAGCACTACTGCTAGATTAGTTAATATTGCTACCCCTCTTTTCAGGTACATTGCTTGTTTTAGAATAGATTAAATTTCTGGAGAGGATGGTTCCTTTGCAAACTGACAAAACAGCAACAGTTATGTTTGTCTATGAAAAATCTTTCCTATTGTATTTAAGTGCTTTGCTGAACAGCACTTCTTTGAAGATAGCATTCCTCATAAAAGCATATGGTTATTTACATTTCAGAGTGTCATTGTAGGAAGTCATATGTGTTGCCCTTATGCTATATCAGATTTATTTATGGTGTTTGCTGCAGTCTTTCTACTTGAAGCTGGTAGTCTACAGATTGTCTTAGTTTTATGTTGTAAAAATGTATAATTGCATAGTGAATAATAATCCTGTGCATGTGTTAGTAATTTTGCTGTTAGATTTATGTTGTGGACTTGATATTAATCTGGTTTTCTCATTGTGCCTGTTTTGCATAGTCACCTCTGTGAGTACAACCTGGCATCATTCAGTAGATGCACAGCAATTTGTGTTGCTACTTGTGGGATGATTCTTTGGGGGAGACAATCACATAGTTGGGGAAGTTTTATTCAGCCAATTAACTGCATTGAATCTCTTGCTTACTGTGGTTTGAGAACTACCTTTTTAAAAACTCACTAATATATTGAAATCTGAATTACATTGGTCTTTGTCATTCTTCAGCATAAGAATGAGTAACAGTTCAGGAAAACAGTGTTGATAAAATTGTAAAATTTATGAAGGAAAAATGGCTTTTATAGTAAACCCTTAATGTAAAGGTTTTTGTACAGTGAGAGGTCTTTATTGCTGTTAAGGTTTGAAATAACATGTCTGTATGTATTGCAACCTATAAATTTGCAGACTTCAGGCAGAACAAACAAAATAATTTTATTTCAGAAAATAAAATATGATCCTGAATAACTTCATAACTATAATCCTGTTTATTAAGCAAATCAATACATTTTCATTGTATGTGCCCACAGCACAGATTAATAAGTTTAAATTGCTAGTATACCTACTAAACTAACTGAATGACTAGAGAATATTCAGCCACATGTAGACGAAGAAGAGAAGAGATTGGATTTATACCCCGCCCTTCACTACCCAAAGGAGTCTTGGAGCACCTTACAAACTCCTTTCCCTTCCCCTCCGCACAACAGACACCCTGTGAGGTAGGTGGGGCTGAGAGAACTCCGACAGAAACTGCTCTTTTTCAAGAACAGCTGTGCCAGAATTATGGCTTGCCCAAGGTCATCCAGCCAGGTGCAAGTGGAGGAGTGGGGAATCATACTCTGTTCTCCCAGATTAGAGTCCGCTCACTTAACCACTACACCAAACTGGCTGAATGTATTTCCCTTCCAAAAATCCAATACTGAGTGCCATTGAATATTATGGTTGGGCAGAGGGGTATAAAGTTGCATTAGTTTTTGTCATGGCTCAGTGTGAACATTTACAGGATTGTAATTTTACAACATATAAAAGGAAAAATGTTCACATTTATAGCAAAACTGAATTTAGATATGTTTAAACACAGTAGTAAACTTAAATGGACACACAGCACTGGCTTGCATCTACAGCAGAACCTCTCCTAAAAAAACAGGACTCCCCCATCTCCTTGTGCCCTCTAAAAGGATATTCCCTAACGGTATAGGATGGGGGGAAAGGTATGCAACTGGGAAGAGAGTTGGTGGAGACTAGTTATACTCCCCTCCTCCTTTCTGCTCCTTTGGTTTTAACCCATTGTTGCATTAATATAATTGAAACATTAAATGATGTGCTAAAAGGGTATAATTTGGATGTTAGCTTCATTTGAGAGAGGTTTTTATATGGGATTTTAGTTAACAATTACGAATAAATGTAGAAGTTAGTGAATAAAGTCAAAGAAACAGCTTTTGTTCAGAGGTGGTAATGAAGTTTAGGAACTGCAGGTGGACATTAGGGTTGCATGAGTCATCTTCCTTGGCCTTCCAGAGATTTTCCCTGCCTAATAGTGTTTGGCATCACATGTTGTCATCACCAACCAGAGGCTGTTCCTAAATTCATTTTGTCCTGAATTTAATTCTGACAGTGAATGAAGGAACCTTAAAAGGGTTTGCTTAATCAGGTTGACAGTGATCTCTTAGAAGCTGATGCAGATAGAGAATGGAAGGAGAACTGGCGTGAGATTGAGGGGGAGGGAGCATGTGGTCCTGCTCCTAGTCATGGACTGTTGCTGAATCTTTACCAAACTGTACTGAAAGTCCTTGGTGGTTAGTATCAAGGGTTATTTAGGTACTTAAATTAACTGCTGTGGTTGCACATCATCCTGACAATTCAAAAGAGATTCTGGTTTGGATGTTACAATTTTTAAATTGCATACTGCTCTAGAGAAAGATGCACATTGCAAAATCTGCTGTTTATGAACATGTGATGCAGATTTATCATGCAAGTTTTAGAAGGCATATTTTTGTATGTGAGGTGATAAGGAAGTCCAACTCCAGAATTTCATTAAAACTGTGTTGTCACTGATACATCCCAATAATTTTGATGGAAATGTTGGGGGATATCACTGAGCAGCAGTAAGCTTGTACATCTGTATTTAGGAAACTGTTATTATAAATCATTGCAGAACATTTCTGTTTATGAGCAATAGTTATAGCCATTTTATTACAAACATTACACCATTTTACCACAATCCATAAAATATGAACGCTGAGTTGTAGGGCTTATAGATTCCCTACAGTAGAAAATAGCAAGTCTGCATTCACTAATCAATGTATGTTGAAATAGTTTTAAAGAACAATGTATGTTCAACTACTCATTAACCTCTGGGAGTCTGTCTGCATAATGAAATCTTAAACTTGGCAGTCCTTAAAAATATGTGTGCGCTATCATGGATAAAAGCCACTATTTATTCATAATATATATCATGGTTCTTTCATTCATTTTCTTCCTGTACAATACCCTTTTAGAGATAGTAAATGCCAGTTGAAAATGCTGTTTCAAAAGCTTCAGGTTCTAATATGCAGTCTTGCAGCTGTCATTTAACTCCTCTGAAACATTAAGAAAACCGTGCTGGTGCAGTCCTGTCTCTCAATTGACCATTGACTAGAATGCGCCTTCCTTATTACATGGGCTTAGGCAAATTTGGCTGTGCCAAAAGGAAGTCTAGCTTCCTTCATCAAAATGAATGAACCGGTTTCCTGCTCCTGCATATTGGTGGCATTTGTTATATAGTATATAATTTTATTTATTTATTTATTGAATTTATACCCTGCCCTCCCCACTGAAGCAGGCTCAATGTATATATTGAGTGATGGGGAAAGAAACAAATTCAGGAATTCTCGTATCTAAACAATGTTAGGAGTGGCTTTATGACAGCTGCATACTTATTTAAGTTTTGAAATTGCTCATCCGTATGTCTGCATTTGAAATGATTTATTGATGTGTGTACTTTTGCAAATAGTTTGAGTACAAAATTCTTCACAAAGTTTTGAAAATCATCTGCTTTGCAGTTATATTCCACAGCTTAATTCTAGGCCCATTACTTGAAAGTAGGTTCCATTGGGTTCACAGTGTCTAACGTCTGAGCAGGAGTATTTAGAGTTGCAGTTTAATGTTGCAAGGCTAAGCATTAAACAGCTTAATGCTACAAAGCTTGAATTTCAGTATTATTGAAATTACTGGAACTTGCTTTCAAGTGAAGTTAAAATTAAGATGTGTATATGTAAAGTTAGTCCAGTAATATTTATGCTTTTCCTGTAATTTTTAGGAGTAGGTGGTTCTTCCAGTGGATGAATTAATGTTTAAAGAAAAGCAGACTTGACTAGAATTAATCTTTCTCCCTTCCTCTTCAGCTTAGTTATTGTATCTGTATGTTAAACATTTTACATGGCTCCATACCTTAAGCAATAATGTGATTGCTGTAACTAAACAAGCATTTCTAAGTATAGACAACTTAAAAATAACTATGTGCATGTGCCTGGGATCCCTGACACATGTACACAGGTGTTTGAAGATGCAGGTATGTTAAGTGTATGCTGAAGGAAACTCCAATTGTTCCTTCAGCAGTATTACTCTTGTACTGAAGAGTGGACGTACTCTTGATCTCACTTGCTATAATGTTTTTATGAATGGGGAAGCTCAACTGGTTGGTCTCTTGTGAGCAAGGAGCAGCTGGATAAGGATTAATGTATTTAGGACTGAGGTGTTAATTTAAAAAATGATATTATTAGAGCTGGTTCATATTAGAGCTGAGTGACAGCAACTTCTAAACTGTCCAGATGGAAACTGGCTATCTGAAAGTCCTGTTCATACAATGAACTAAACCATTTAGCCATAACTCCCTCGCTGTTCCACATTTGTGGAAATTCATATGAACGAGCTCTGGATTGCCTGTAATTTCACTTTCTAGTTTTTATATGGATGAGGGGGTAATATTGATTTCTTTCAAGTTATCTTAGTTTAAAAACACTTTAAAAAAACCAAATGTGGTTTCTGAAAACAGTGTAACAAATTATTCTTAGCTTACTTTTTTTGTGATTTTTTTAATACAAAGAAAATGTTCTGTTAATTATTTCCCAGAACATTAGATGTTTGTGATTTCTAGTGGTTAAGTGGTATTCTGCACTGCTGTAAATGAATGGTTCTAAAAGTGTCCTGGAATAATTGTAGTTTGATTATTGGGCAAGTAGATGCTTTGTCTATGTTGTTAGACTCCATTACACTGAAATAGATGCACAATTTGTATATGTGTAGTTAAACCAACAATTTTTGCTTACTGTGGGACCTAGCAAAAATCTACATCACAAATTTTGACACATTACAGCTGATGGAAGAGGAACACCTCAACAGATAAGAAACTTCATGGAAAGAGGCTTGTCCAGCAGTTTGCTTCATGTGATCGATCAGAGCCTGTAAAGATTCATGGATAAAATGAACAGGAATAGATCTGAATAAGGCAAATCTGCATACATGGTAACCAGTAGCTCTCTTACATTTTTATGTTGCTTAGCTGTTTTATTTGAAGGAACCTGTGTGATTTAAAATGTATAGCTTCTTGCAACTTTATTACTGGTTATATACGTTTGAAAATTAAAATGTGCAAGCAATGGAAAAAAGTCAAGTAAATGCTTGTTTTTATAGTAGTTGGTTCTTGTTTAAATGTTCATATGATAATGTCTGTAAAGAGCACCAAATTGATTACAGTAGATGTAGTGTTGTAATAAACTGTTTAATGGGGCTGATGTGTAAAGCTGTTCAAGTTATTTGATGTTTACACCTCAGGGAGTGTCTTGTGTTCAGCAATATTTAATGGTGTTGTCTCTAACAAAACATTGCATATTTTTTGCATATGCATCAACCTATTGTATCAGAATAACTGGCATTTGTGTCCAACACCTACTAGAGTAGTAGTTCCTTTTTTTAAAAAAAATGTAGTTTTCTTGCATAGATGGCTTGTGAATTCACTGAAAAGTGTGTGAAACTGTAAAAACTGTAGATTAACATTTTCTAATCCAAATGGACTGAACTTTCTTTCAAGGAACTGAAGTCTGAAATTGAGTTCTAGTATGCAGCTGCCTGTTTATTACAATATGCAACACTAAAAAGTTCATTCAAACATACAGTTGGAAAAATAATTGGCCATTTGCAAATGATGCGGCAGTGTTTTACACATTTCCCAGTGCTTTACCTGCTGTCACAGGCAAATTTGTATATAATTATACATTGGTAAAAATGACCGAAAAAAACAAATGTCCCCCCCCCTTTTTTTAAAAAAAAATAATCAAGATTTCTAATAGGCTTAGTTTTTGTTTAGGTACAAAACTAGCACTCACAACTGTGTAAGGGAAAAATAGATTTTGAATGTGCTCCTTAACACACGAAGACATGATGCTTTTAGTGGTTGGGATTTTGCAGGTTTTTCCTAAATAGATTGTTAAAAGTTGGGTGAAATGTCTGTTCTATGCCATAACATAACTAAAGAAAACCTTCTGGCTTCTAAATTATGGACAGTTAATACCATATATTTGATTAAAAAGTTGCTTGTTTGCAAACTAATTGAAATGTACTCATTGGAAAAATGCTTTCAAAAATTCCCAGGTTTTGCTAGTACAAAAAAGTTTTATAATTATTTCAAGGCATCAGTTTATAAAAAAAATTATTTCTCTACAATTCATATAGTTACAGGAACTGAATCTACAGTTTAGAGTTAACTTTAAATGAATAATCATGGTCTGTAAAAACAACTGAGGTACGTAATATTTACTCAAGACATGAAGGAAGGCATTTCATAAACTTTGTTGCACAAAACTTGAGTTTGCTATTAAGTATACTTGACAGGGAACTGTAACCAATCCCACCTTCTTTGCAAGTTTATGATAGATGTGTTTCCACAA
Source organism: Gekko japonicus (assembly GCF_001447785.1). Taxonomy (NCBI): domain Eukaryota; kingdom Metazoa; phylum Chordata; class Lepidosauria; order Squamata; family Gekkonidae; genus Gekko; species Gekko japonicus. The sequence goes on along the minus strand of NW_015162474.1, from coordinate 1,461,748 downwards.
AACATTTGTCTCAGTCACAGTCTTCAAAACCTATTTAAGTGTGTAACTAGAAACAGTAGGTTAGGTTCCTTAAGAACTGTAAACAGAGTTATGCTTGTGAAATGAGGGTTCTCTCCTTCTAACTGTAGCCCTTGCAGCTCCCAAAAAGCTCACCCTTGAGAGCTGGGAAACCCTCCTCATGATGTTTAGGGCAGTGCAGGTGTCTGCAGCTGAGGGCAGTGGCTAGAGACACAGGGAACACAGACACACATCCTTTTCATATGCACATGGAAGAGCTTTCCACTCATGCTATGACATCACTGGACCCAGGAAAAGAAGAGATACACAGTACCAGAGATTGCAAAAAGGCACAGAGCTTGTTTGTATGAATAACAAAGTTAGAGTCCAGTGGCACCTTTAAGACCAAGAAATTTTTATTCAAAGAACCGAGCGTGTCATTCTTTTGAGCTGTTTAAAATATTTTCACTATTTTGCATGTAATTTAACAAGCCACCCCTATATATACAACCATGATATGTAATTCCATTTCATTATCTGAGGAAGTGTGCATGCACATGAAAGCTCACATCTTGAATAAAAATTTGTTTGTCTTAAAGGTGCCCCACTGGACTCTAACTTTGTTGCATTGCTTCAGACCAACACGGCTGCCCACCTTGGTCTGTATTAATAACAGTTACAGCAAAAAATCCAAAATTTGTATTCTAGAATACAAGTTTGTAAATCAACGATAACTTCTGTGAAAAATAGCAGAAAGTGTTAACAGTGAAGCAGGTCAATGTATAAACAACGTAAGCAGTCAGTGTATGAACAATATAAGCAGTGACGGTTCACAGACTGATTGTCCTGTTTTGATATCTTCTTCAGAACTACTTTGCTATATCTAGTATGTGGCCTTGTTAATCTGTAAGAAACAGAAAACCAACAGTTACAACCGAAGTGCTATATACATGTTTACACATTCCACCAAAAGAATTATGAAACTTCCTGTTTCTATCAGTCATTAGAAAAGTAATTACTATGCATGAAATAAAAATCTGTAACAAAGTAAAATAGAGACCAGTTAATGGGATTACATATACAAAAAAAGAAATATATGAAAAAACCAGGAAAAGTTAAGGAACTTGCTATATGAGTCCATAAAGCCACGGATTCAAATTTGCATATGCAGCCTTGATAACAATGAGGCCATAAGTAAGAGCCAGTTGCATCAGCCAAACTTATATATGGGTTGGGGGTCCACCCTTAAAGGGCCAGCAGAACCTACAAAGATAACATATCCCATTGACACAGGTTGATATGAGGAAGAACCCAACTAAATGCAATGTCCCAAATTATACAAAAGCAGACAAATCCAAATGGTCATTACGGCCATGTGGAGATAGTGAGTTCAAAGTAAAAATCTCTCTAATCATTATTTATCTGTGTTTTGAGATCGATAGGGCCTAGGTTGTATCTTGTCAGTAACCAAAAATTTAAAATCAGTGGGTTGATTATGCCTTTCCATAAAATGGAAAGAAGCATGAAGATTGCAATTCCTGATCTTGCTATAGTGTTCAGAGAAACTGTTTCTCAAAGGACATGTAGAGAATCTGTTTCTCAAAGTACATATAAGAGATTACAGGGCAGATTAGAATATAAACACAGGAGGATAAACAATTAGAAAAATGGTTTAATGCAAAAACCTTTTTAGTGGAAGGATGAATAAAAGTTTTTGTTTGAATTGCCTGCACACAGTCAGCAGATCCATTACATTTGTAATGACCCTTCAAAATAGGCATAGTGTTTGCAGTTTTAGGACCAGCTTGTACAAGTAGATCCTTAATAGACTGAGATTTCTTAAATCTAATAATAAATTTTGTTTCACAAGATGGAATGCTAGTGTCTAGTAATGATAGTCTTAATCTGCAAGGCAAGTGGAGAAAATTGCAATGAAAAAAATACTAAACTATCGTCATTACACTTGGAATGATGTGTAAATAAATACTTCCTAGGTTTACTGTTGGCATGGTTCCTAGCTGATGTAACAACTCTGATAGGCTATCCACATTGAAATTTCTGAACTAAGGTCTCCACTTCAGCACAATACACAGAGGCAGATGTAGTGCTGCATTTAATGTGTAAAAAGGAGCTGTAAGGAAGATTTCTAATTAACCATGGTGGATGAAAACTTGCATAGAATTCATATCTGTAGGTTTCATATACGGCATAACTTGTAATCATCCTTCATACACATAAACACGTGTATCTAGGAAACAAATCTGGCAGGGGTCACAGGCATGTGAAAATGTAATGTAATAGTCGGATGCAGATTATTCAACCACTCCATGGCATTGTACCTTTTTGTAACCTCTGGTACTGTGTACCTCTTCCAGTTTTCAAAGGGGTCTCCCGCTTCTTTCCATCATTGGACCCAGGCCATAATGTGTAAAATGACCCTGAGTGCATGCTTTTGCTACAGTTGGGAACCCTCAAATTGCTCTCAGAAGGCTGTGTCTCTTATACAACTAAAGGCTTCTATAATTGCAATTATCAGCCTTCCCCCCCCCCTCCCCCACAGCTCAGGCAATTCAGTTGGTTTACCCAGTTTCTGACCATTGTGTTTTCCTGAATTGTGTACCTGGTGTGTGAATTGTTCAGTATTTGAACATCTTAAATGATTAACCTTTTAATATGAAACTGCTTTTTGATTTTTGTATGCTTGGAGTCCAGTCCTGCTTTGTGAATAGGTTATGTTGATTTATCACTCTTAGAATGTGAAGATTAACTTCTTGTAAGAATTCTGTTTGGGGATGGATTTTGCAATTTGCTAAATAAGGATGAAAATTCCTGAACTCACTTTAGCCTCTGGCCTGTTTATGCACTGAAGGATGTCCGGAAGCTGAAATGAATCAAAGACAAAATCAGGAACTCGTGGTTCACCTATTTTTTTTACCCTGGGATAAATGATGATGCATGTTTAAGCATTTCTTCTTTGTAACAGGTGGCTGGGACTGCAGAGGTCCCTAGAGTAATTGGAATTACTCAAGATAATCAGCAAATAGGACATAGATGAAATGTCCTGGAATTGTTTATCCATTTAGACTAGGTGATTGTCCCAACTTTGAGAAGTCCACTGTGGTATTGCTTCTGATTATTGCTGGGTGTGTGTGTGATGGCAAAAGAACCTGGATTAAGGTGCTAAAACCTGAAGAAACTAGAGGTAAGTTAGATGTGTATATGGAGTGAAGTTTTTATTTGGACAATAGCTTCAAATATTCAGGAACCAAAATTAAAAATTTAAACCATAATTTAGTTTTCTGTAACTTACATGTTAGCACTGAACAAGGGAGATACTTTTGGCTACAAATTATTCTACATTTTCTCTTCAAGAGATTTACCATTGCTGGCAATGGGTCTGCCCAAAAAATCTTATAAATGATTTTTGGTAGTTTTTTGATATTTGCAGGCTGAACTTTTATAACAAGTATAGTACTAAGTAATCCTGATTAGCTGTCTTTGGAATGATGTTTTTCAATACTTTTTTAAAGTCCAAAGATTTTTTAAGCACAGAGAAGAAAATGTCAGAAGAAGGCATTCCACTTATGATTAGGTCTTGAAAAAAATCTTAATACCTCCAAACTAGTAAACATTGCTAAGAAATTTCCTGAGTTCCATTAGGAGAACTCAGACATACATGAGACAATATCAGACATACATGAGACAATAAACTAAAATCTGGGAAATACCTTGGCTGCTACTGAATTGTATGTTGATAAATTGTATTTAATTTGCTTCTGTTAGGGGCAATAACTTGCAAGAAAGTATCCAATAGTGCTGTATATAGGTATTCATAAGTAAAAATAATAGCATTTTATGGGCTGTTGTGTTTTTTTAATTCTATATTAAGTTATGATACTAATTGCTGGGGTGTTTCTAGGGGAAAAAGCAGTTTCAAATTGATTACTAGAGAAGGGTGTGCTGCCTTCTGCTTTCATTCCCATTTTTAACTGTTTTACTAATAACTTGCTGTGTTACACTACACCTCAAAGCTGATGGCCTCCTAAATGAATGTTACATTGTCCATTTCTTACATGATAATTTATGTTTGGAGTGATCTTGAGTGGGAATTATGATTAGTTTGGAACTGCTGAGGTTCGGTGTTAGATAACTTTATGCCAAGTCTCTGTACTAAGATGCATACTCAAGTCCCCATCAGATAAGTACTGCAGGTTTTTAATGTTGTATGTGTTGACTTCAGTTTTTAAAATGCCATGTAAATACTGGACTACTTCATTTTTTCACTCATGTACAGTAACCATACTTTCCAAGTTTTATATACAGGCTCTTAGTCACATTGTTTACTTGGCTGGTGTAGAACGCTGTACAGAACAGACAGCCTTAAAATGCAGCTTTTAACATTAAAGCATCCTCTGTAAAATGTACATTTTAATAAGATTTCAATTGTTTGTGAAATAAAGTCTTGGAAGGAAGTCAGTAGAAAAAACTGTAGAGTTCTTGAAATAAAAACATTAAAAATTCCTGATGGGGTGAGCAGCAGCAATATTGATTTCTAAGAGGAACTTAAGGTATTTTTACAAGCACATTAAGAAGATCTTATTTTTTATTTTTTTTTAACATAGTATTGGGACAATCACAGCCATGGGTCTGAAAAATCTATGTGCACAAGTTGATTTCTGCATTTCATCTTAAGCTGGTTTCTCTCCTTGAAGTCGTTGGTTCGTTGAATATATGCCATTGTGTCCATGTAACACATGTAGCATATGCTTTTTAAAAAGTTTTAATGATGACTTTTTTTTTTTGCATGCTTAAGATCCAATTGTAAACCCGGAGGATGTAAAACCAAATACCCCTTTTGTCTTTACAGCCTGCATATTTACTTTCCCACCCTGGTAATCCAGTTTTTGAACTGAAAAACTGATCCAGATGCACATTCTACATTCAGAGTGTTTGCCTTTAATGCTGAATGCTAGTGATTCTGCTCAGTTTTGAGCATTTCTTGTTTTTTCTTCCTTCATAAAATGACTGCAAATCATAGCAAATAATTTCCTCTCTGCAGGATCATTTGTAGATATTAAGCATCATCTTTGAAAGCTCTGGCTGAAACAAACTAACCTCAATCACTACTGAAGGAGGTATACTGTATATAATTAACTTCTGTGGAAGTTATTTTTGTACAGTGATACTGAGTCAAAGCAGTAAAAGGCTTGCATTCTACCTTGATGGGTTTGGCGTAACTGAAGAGACCTGCTTAATATTTTCTTTAATAGTTTGACTTTCTAAACCTAATGGAAGTGATTGCATTTACTGATTGCAAGATTCAGTTTAAAATATTTTCTATCCTTTTTGTTAAAAAATTTATGCAGAATGCCCATGGACCAAGCAACTTTCCCTTAGAAAGGTGTTCACGTGATCTTGGTTAGATTTTTACTGTATTGCCTAGTACAGGGGTCCCCAATGTGGTGACATGGTGGGCTCACACCAAGTGTTTTTTTTCCCACCTGCAAGGTTTCTGATAGGCTGTTGGAGATCTGATTGGCTGTGCAGATTTTTAAAAAGTTGCTTTGTCAGCAGCTGCCACTACAGCACAAAGATTTGTGTGGCTGAAAGTAAGCTGCAGCACCACTTTGGCTGGCTCTGCCTCCAGCAGTCATTTTGTGACTATACCCACCATGCTGTGTCAGAAGTCCAAAGGTGCCCACAACCTCAAAAAGGTTGGGGACCCCTGGCCTAGCATCTTGAATACCTTAAACTGCATAGATACTAAATTATAGGTTAATTAAATGGGGTTTGAGTTTTATTTTTCTAATGGCTTTCTAAGCTTGTGGCCCAAAGATCAATCTGTACAGTGTTGAGTTTCTGGACACTAATATCTTCACAAGGTAAGAGGGATCACATATGTGACGTAAGAGGCCTAATCTTGCCTCAACATGTGGTTTATCAAAACCTTCCATATATATACTTTTAATCCTTTCATTATATTACCTTTCTTTCCAGCCTTTAGGTGACTGTTAAGAATTTGCTGTCCAACTATTTGTTGGTTTTTAAACTGCAAAAGAAGTTAAATTGTATTGAAGAAAAATAAATCACATTTTTATGCAATCTTAAGTCTGCCTTTGAATTTTTTGCCATTGTTTTGCCGTTTGAGGTATGCATTTGTAATCTGATAAAATATTCAGCTGTTATTTTAATTGAAAATACTCTACATTGATTAATTTTGTTGTTACAGAATGAACAAGGGAATGCCTAATTGACCCCACTATACTGCTGACAATGTTCAGTGGTTACAGCAGTATAGAACATAAGAACATAAGCCAATGTTGGATCAGGCCAATGGCCCATCCAGTCCAACACTCTGTCACACAGTGGCCAAAAATACCAGGTGCCATCAGGAGGTCCAGCAGTGGGGCCAGGACACTAGAAGCTCTCCCACTGATTCCTCCCCCCCAAGCACCAAGAATACAGTGCCTCACTTGCCCCAGACTGAGAGTTCCTATCTATACCTTGTGGCTAATAGCTACTGATAGTCCTCTGCACCATATGTTTATCTAATTCCCTCTTGAAGACGTCCATGCTTGTAACCGCCACCACCTCCTGTGGCAGTGAATTCCATGTGTTAATCACTCTTTGGGTGAAGAAGTACTTCCTTTTATCTGTTCTAACCCGACCGCTCAGCAATTTCATTGAGTGCTCACAAGTTCTTGTATTGTGAGAAAGGGAGAAAAGTACCTCTTTCACTACTTGCTCTATCCCATGTGTAATGTCACCCCTCAGCCGTCATTTCTCCAAGCTAAAAAGCCCTAAGCGCTTTAACCTTTCTTCATAGGGAAAGTGTTCCAATCCTTTTATCATTCTAGTTGCCCTTTTCTGCACTTTTTCCAATGCTATAATATCCTTTTTGAGGTGTGGTAACCAGAACTGTACAGTTTGGATTGTTCCTATACTGGGATTAGTCCTAATCCCATTTTGTAACACAGACTATTCCATGTCTGTATATCACTGTTTCATGTGGGTGTTGTGGCTTTTCCTTCATTTTTAAAACCTTCCATCACAAGGCATCACTGTTTCTCAACCCTTTTAACCTCTTATTGTTCTCACACAGAACATCCCAGTGATCCCTTTCTGTAGCACATCCCAAAGACACCCCCCGCCGTTTTGACTCTAGCCATTTTTCTTCCATTGACACTGGAAAAGGAGGTGATACTGGAAATGAAAACATTAATATAAAAGCCTAGTGATGGAAATGCCAGTGATCGAATGCGGCATTACTAGCCTACTGAGCCACTGTCCAACCCTTAAATCCAAATAGTTCACTCAAAATAATTGCATACCAAGAATGTGAAAAATAGGTTGCTTACCTGTAACTGATTATCTTTTAAGTGGTCGTCTGCAGTCACACCCATGGGATTATGCGCCTGCGCTGATCCGAATTGGTGGTGTACAAAGCTCACAATGGGATTTTTGCGCCTCACTCCCTGGCATGCACGGGAACCTCATTGCGCATGCCCAAAGAGGCGGGGCGTGGACATCCCGCCAGTTCCTTCTGACCGCCGTCATGTCAATAACCAGAGAAAAGTACTGAAGTGACAGCAGTGGGGAAGGAAGGGCGGGTGGTGTGACTGCACAGATGACCACTTGAAGATCATCAGTTACAGGTAAGCAACCTGTTTATCTTCTTCGTGGTCTCTGTGCATCACCCATGGGAGATTGAAAAGCAGTGGCTCATTTGGAGGTGGGTGCTGTCGTACACTTAGTGCTCTGCTGAGAAAAGGACTAGACGACCAAGGTCCACTCTGTGGCGTTCACGAACATCAACAGCATAGTGTTTAACATGTAGTGCATGGAGGAGACGCTGTTGGCCATCTTTTGGGCTAGGAAAGAAGTTCGTCAAGAAGATCTCTGAACTGAGATGGAACTCGGAGACCACTTTAGGCAGGAAAGAGAAGTCAGGTACCAGTCTCACGCCATCCGGTAGGAAGACAAGTAAGGGTGGGTCATGACGAAGGGCCACGAGTTCGCCCACCCTTCTGGCCAAGGTAATGGTGATGAGAAAGGCAGTTTTCCAGGCGGCATGTTTCAGTTCGCAGGTTGCCATTGGCTCAAAGGGTCGTCCCATCAGATGACGCAGCACCAGTGTCAAGTCCTAGAAAGGTACCGGCAAACAGATCAGCGGATATAAGTGGAGCAGACCCTTCAGGAATTTCTTTGAGATCGGGTGAGAGAAGATAGAGAGACCCTCGATACCTGAATGGTAGGCAAAAATAGCCAACAAGTAGACTCTAATGGAGGAGTGTGAGAGGCCCTTTTCCACCAGCGAAAGCAAAAATTCCAGAATTAGGTCCAGCTCCACAGAAGCCAGAGGTACGTCTGAGGGCTGTAAAAAGGCTAAGAAACGAGCCCACTTCCCGCTGAAGGAACGTCGGGTAGAGTCCTTCCTGGCATTGAGTAACACAGTAGTAACTCTGAAAATGTCAAACTTCCACGAGATAGGCTGTTAGTCTGAGCTTGTGGACCTCGTGGAACAGAAGTGCACCATTCCCTGCTAGGAGCAGATCTGGCACCTGTGGAAGGGGGTGGTGGTCTCTGTTCAGCAAAATGAGATTGGCAAACCAGGGTTGTCTCGGCCACCCGGGGACGATCAGGATGCATTTTGTGTGAACCCTCATGAGCTTTTGGACCGTCCTCAGCAACAGCGGCAGAGGAGGGAACATGTAAAGGAAGTTGTTGCTCCAAGGGTAAACAAGCCCGTCTCCCAAGGCCTTGGGATCTCGTGCCCCTCTGTAGCAGAATAGGGCACACTTCGCATTGCACCAGGTGACAAACACGTCAACGTGAGGCGTTCCCTATCTTTGGGATATGGGACGTAGGTAAGTCCAGTTCAGCTCCCAGTCGAGATGCTGAGAGAGACCCCTGCTGAGTAGGTCTGCATGCACATTGGTAATTCCAGCTATGTGTGAGGCAATGGGGAAAATGTGCAGAGGTATGCACCAGGCCCAAACGTCCAGAGCCAGGTGGCATAAACTGCGGGAGACCGTTCTACCCTGTCTGTTGATGTAAGAGAGGGCCATTGTATTGTCGGTCAACACAGACACACATTTCCCCGTGAGAAGGGGCTGAAAACATTGGAGGGCTAGCTTAATTGCCACAAGTTCCAAAAAATTGATGTAGAAGTCAAGGCATCCCACCTGTGACTTACAGAGAGGCCGTTGAGGTGAGGTCCCCATCCCCACAGCGAGGCGTCAGTTGTGAGGGTGAGACCAGGAGTGAGTGGATGGAAAGGGACACCCCGTATCAGTTTGTCCGCCAGTGTCCACCAGAGAAGGGAGTTGCGTGCTTCCTGTGACAGAGAGCGACAAACTGACTGGCTTATTCGTAGGGGCTTGATGTGCCTTTGGAACCAGAGCTGAAGTGGATGCATTCACAGTCTTGAGAAACGAAGGACTGCAGTTGTAGCTGCCATGAGGCCCAGAAGGCGCTGAATGTTGAAAGCATACGATGTGTCGTGTAGCCGAACCTGTTTTGCAAGGGCGGCTAGAGTGAGGGCTCTGTCCCGGGGCAGGAAAGCATTGCCTTTTGTGGAGTTGAGTATTGCCCCTATGAACTGCACTCTCTGAGACAGAACCAACTGTGACTTTTTGTGGTTGACCCGGAGAACGAGGCAACGAAGGACATCAAGGGTGGTTCTAAGCCAGGAGTGCCTACGGAGGGCGACTGCGGAAGACATTGTCTTGGAAAACGTGTCCAAGGCATGTTTGGAGGAATTGATGATCTGCTTAGAAAGTAACAACCCTTCCTTTTGCAGCTTCCTGGCCTCTTGACGTTTGTCATCGGGTACTGAGGTCAAGAGATCAGTAAAGCGCTCCCAGAGCTAGTACTCATAACAGCCCATGCAAGCAAATATAATTGGATGTTTTAATTCCTAGAGCTCCAGCTGAATAAAAACGTCGGCCCAGCTGAATAAAAACGTCGGCCAAACGAATCCAACTTTCCCCCATCCTTATCAGAAGGTGTAGCAAGGGACACGACCATGGAATTGGGTTTAGGATGGACTTGGAGAAATTCAGCCTCTGTCTCCTGGACCTTATACATATGATCCAGCCTTCTGGAAGACACAGGGATAGAGGATGGTTTATCCCATGGAGCCTTTGCTGCCTGGAGAAGGGCGGTCGACATGGGGAGGGCGACTGCTGTGGAGGTGTCGAGTTGCACGACATGGAAGACCGCATCCAACACCGACGGAGCGGGTTTTTTAATTGCTTATTTAAATGGACTACAAACTACAACAAAGATAAGGGAAGGGAACTACAGTTAAGGAGAAAGAAAAGATAACTACTACTAACTAAAACCCCAAGAGTAGGAGATCATTAAAACAGCTTGAGTACAAAGTCTTTCCTTAAATTGCTAATATGTTTTGAACTTAGTCAGACATGCTAAAATATCTTTTAAATGTTAAATTTAACTGTTAGAAAGAAACCCCAGAGCATCTCATTATTAAAAGCTATACTTTCAAAGGCACAATTCAGAGTCCTTCAGCCTTCATTTTTTCTTATCTTGTCTTTTCCTGTTTGTATGGACTTTTAGGGGCAGCCCCCCCCCCTTTTCAGAAAGAGAGTCCTCTCCGGAAGACCCCGAGTCCAACTCGCCACTGAACTTGCTGTCCTTCTCCTCTTTATCCACCTCCTCTGGCTCACCCAACTGGATTCTCAAGAACTCCCGTGCTTTGGAAACAGAGTCAATCTTTTCTTTTTTGTCCTGAATTTTGAAGGTTACGCCCTCTGGAATTAACCACCTGTACACAATTGCATTCGTTTGGAGAAAAAGAATTAAACCACCTGTACACAATTGCATTCATTTGAAGAAAAAGAATTAAATCTTTGTATTTTTTTCTCCTTTGTCTTATTTCAAATGGGATATCCTTCGAGATCCTGATAGTATTGTCCCCAATTTTCAAGGGTGACCCCGCAGTCGCTCTCAGGATAGAATTCCTCACATGCCTCTTCGAGAATCTCATTACTATTTCCCCAGGCAGATTAGTCTTCTTTATGAATACGGAATAAGACCTGTAGGCCACATCCATCTCGCTCATAAGGTATTCCGCCTTCAAATCTGTCACTGGGGCTAGTACTTCGCTCATCATTTGCTTCAGATTCTCGCCTTTGGATTCTGGGACACCTTTGAACCGAAGGACCAGGTTTGCCTTCTCCATTTGTAGCTGCAAAAGTTGTCCTTCTGTAGAGACTTGCTTCTTTTCCAGTTTTTGCACCTTTTTCTTCACTTTTTGAGTACTGGCGTCAACTTCTTTCACTTTCTCAGCTGTTTGCTCTGTAATTTTAAGAGTCTCATTCAATTGAAGCTGCTGAGTAGTGATGCATTGGTTCATCGTTGACAGCTGTTCCTTGAGATTAGTCATCTGGTCCAGCAGGGGGCGCAGGGATTCTGCCAACATTTTAGCCAACTCGGTGGTTTCTTTTGGACGAGGGCTCCCAGCTACTTTCGCTTTTTAAGGGGTTGGACTATTGACAGCCCTAAGGAATGTTCCATCCTTTTGACCAAATCTCCGTATGAAGAAAGGTCTTCTGAAGGTGAGATTGGAAGTTCGTCAGACACTGTAGGCTTGGGTGAAGGACCCCCTGTTGAACTGGTCCCATCCGAGTACTCGGCACCAGAATCTGAGTCAGAGACCTCCGATACCGGGGGGGTTCAGCTGCCGAATTGGCGAATCCAACTTTGTATACCACCGATTCAGATCTGTGCAGGTGCATAATCCCATGCGTGTGATGCACAGTGACCACAAAGAAGATCAGCTAAGTTACTTGCCTGATCAGATGATGAATAAAAACAGAAATTTGGGATGTCCCTAGGAAGTCTAGAGGATTGTATTGGGGAGGAAATGGCAATTAAGGAAGTGGGATAGCACCCCCCCCCCGCTTTAAACCAGGGGTGTTAAACGTGTGGCCTATGGCCAAATCCAGCCTGCACAGGGCTCAAATCCAGCCCCCCAACTTCCTTCTGCTTCCTTTCCCAGGGCTGCTGCAGCTGCACCCATGCTTGCTTTTTCCCAGGTCTCTCAGTGGCTCTTTGCTTCCTGCCTCTTGCCTCCCCCCCCCCCCAAGAGCACTCCATGGCTGCTTCATGCAAGAGAGATACAAAGACAAGCCTCTGTCTCTTTCTCATGCATAGAGCTTCTGCTTCCTTCTCTGGGGCTGCTGCTCCTCTTATGGGGAGGGAGGTGAGGAAAGAGAAAGAGAAAACAAAATTGGAGTCTCATTGCAGCTTCAAGACCAACGTTTTATTCCAAGTATAAACTTTTCTGTGCAAGCATACTTCTTGGGAGGGAGGGAGAGGGTGGGTGGATTCTTCTGACAAGCACAATGTAGATTGAGGAAATTATTTTGGCAGGAATTGTAGTGCCACAGAGTAGACCCTCAGAAGCTACAGTTTTTTCTGAGGGAGCTCCACTGGAGATTGGCAACTGTAGGAGACCACTCCCTTTTTTTTTTTTTTTTTTTGCTAAGACCTTCTAAGTGGGGTGTTCCCAAGAAACCTGTAGGAAAACATTGGAGAGTTGCCCTAAATAAAGAATGAGGACAGCTGCATGCTCTCTTCACCCTTCAGAAAACTTCGGACTACCCTGAATCATACACATTCCTGGTGACACCAGAAAGGGTACCTCTGTGCTCCTACAGGGGCCATAAGTGGTCTAGGCATTACCCAAGTAATAGACAAGCAAGGGTTGCTAACTGCAGGTACGGAAATAAATTCCTGGAGATTTGGAGATGGGGCCTGGGTAGGGCAGGGAGCTTGGCAGGGATGTGCCATAGTCTTCAGGGGAACTGGTCCATGTTGTCTGGAAATCAGTTGTAATTCTGGGTGATCTCCAGGTCCAACCTGGAGGTTGGCAACCCAATGGAAAATATGTGCCGAAAGATCAAGGTCATGAGGGTACTACACCGAACACCAACATTTTATCTTCTATTGGTCTAAAACGAATACATAAGTTACCACAACGTATTTTTAAAAGGACTTGAACTCATATTTCCAGCTAGAATGTTTTACAGAGAACAGTAACTTTAATATTATGATGATAGATGCGATTAGTCCAAAATTTACATTAAAGATAACTGAATGTGCAACTCTGGGTGATTCAAAGCTTATGGGGAGAGGGGCAGAAGCCATGGAGGCATTCCAAATACTTATTCAGGGCATCTTTCCAATACGATCCTTTAGGCTTCATCCAACACAGAAGTGTTTGGACTGAGCTTCAGTGCACATCACCTTGTAGAACATAGTCTGTTGAGTTTGTGAGCATATGGTTTGGAGCGGTCCCAAGCTTCTGGGGAGGGTCAAGGTACCCCAGTTTATCTGCATTTGTTCTGGGGCCAGCCTGCTTTGGAGCACAGTGACCAGCATAAGTCCCATTATAGGGATAGTCCCCTAAATGTGGGGATGTACGATTTGCAGTGGTCCAGAGATTATTTTTGAGTGCAGGGCTTTTTCACTACTGATTGTATTTATGAATAATTAACTAGGAAGTACAAAGGCAGAATTGCAAGGCAAAGTCAACCTTGTATTAAGCCATTAGGTTAGTAAAGGATCTCGGCAGCAGGCTGCATGGCAAGACTCCTGAAAATATAAAAAATACTAAATTCAGAACAAACAGATTCTTCATAAAGCAGGCCTGTGGAAAAGCTCTAGTGCCCAGGTACCGCAAAGCTTCTTCACTAGTTTGTTAAAGAAAAAGTCCTGTTGTACTTTAACAAATAAACATAATTTCTCATGGGCTTCAGCTATGGTACGGATGAATGTATTATAACAAGGATGGTTACCCACAGTTCAAAGACGTGCTTACTGCAGACATCCAAGCACCTTGAAAGATATTGCTATTGCTTCATCAAGTACTGCTGCAATGCTTCTGGCAGGTGGAAGTGTTCAAACTGCTGTTAAATATGAGCACAGTGGTCAGGAGCAGGTCCCTCATATCTATAGAAGTCATCATAATTCTTCAAACAAAGCAGTGGTTTTCCTCTTTTCAGATAAACTGTGCCTGCCAAAAATGCCCTCCACATCTACTCCATTTCCACAGCCTGTGCCTTTCAATATTACTCTCTGTAGCAGAGTTGTTGAACTCATTCGTTATGAGGGCTGGATCTAACACAAATGTCACTTTGTCAGGCCAGGCCATGTGAGCCATAACATGTAACTCAAGATACCAGAGATATAAATTTTATAAAGGTGATTTCAGGTGGCAATGGCAGGTGAATGACAACAGTGAGCTTGATTGGATTAGGTGTGATATGCAGAGGGGTAGTAGGTGTGGATACTGGTAATGAGACAGAAAACCTAGGTTTCAGTTCAGTCCAGGATTCAGTCCAGGAGCATGCAAAGAATAAATGAAGTTAAGTCTGACATTAGAAATTGCAACATTTAAAAAACTGGAGGAACGTTTTAACCTTCCAGGACATTCAGTTGCTGCTGTAGCAGTTCTCTTAACAAAGGAATTTCAGAGGGAGATTAGAAAGAGAGACTGCTGAATGGCAACTGATAATGAAGGTAAAGACCATGCATCCTCCTGTATTGAACAGCAACCTAGTTTTCCTGTCTCATTACCTATGCCTGCTATTGTCATTTAGCATCTGAAATCACTCCATTCTCCAAGATATAAGTATCTGAAGAAGTGATCAGTTATTCACAGAAACTCATACCCTGCCACAAATTTTGTTAATCGTTAAGGTGGTACTGGACTCTTGCTCCTTTCCACTAACAAAAGATTTCAGGCTATGCTGTTAGGTCCCCCCCCCATCTGTTACTGTGTTGATTTTAGACTGGGCAAAGTGCACTCAGTGCTAGTGATGGTAATGAAACAGTTAAAAAGCAAAGGGGAGGGGGGGTTAATGTGAAGAAAGGCAGCCAGCGAGGTGGGAGGGGAGAGAGGGAGATGTGTTGAACTGGAACATATGGAAACATAAATGTATTTTTAAATATTTAGCCACCTACTTCCAGTCATTAAACAATGGAATCTAATCAAGTGTTGTAATTCCTAATCAGGGTCTTTTGAAGAAAATAAAACCTTTCAGAATAAGCCAAAATAATTTCCTTTTCTCCTTTCCCCTGATCCCAATGCACCTTCTTTTTTAATGTGTGTATGTGATCAAGTCTAAACAGCAGAGCAGGGCAATCTCAGGGTAAATTGCGCTTGTCAGAAGAATCACCTTCACTCTGAAGAAGTGTGCATGCACATGAAATCTTATACCTGGAATAAAACTTTGTTGGTTTTAAAGGTGCTATGGGACTCTGACTTTATTCTCTCTCATTCTCTTTTTCCCCTCCCCCTCCCTTCCTCCCCAAAGGAGGAGGAGTGGGGAGAAGGCCTCAGCCAATGGAGGGAAGGGAGGCTTGGCTTTGTATTTTCCCTGCATGATTGAGGGAGCCTTGCAAAAGCAAGCTGCAACACAGCAGCAACCCTAACAGAAGGAAGCAGGAGAGAGCGATTGAGGGGAGCCAGGTGAAAGCGAGCTGCAATGCAGCAGCAGCCCCAGAGAAGGAAGCAGGAGACAGCCAGTTGCTCATAGGCCGGATACAAGCCCTGCAGGGGCTGGTTTCAGGCTGTGGGCTGTATGTTTGACACCCCTGCTCTATAGCTATGTATCTAATTTTGTAATTTTATATATACAATTAAAATACGTGGTGGCTTAGAGGTTAAGACGCTTAGCTGCAGAGCGGAAGGTCGGTAGTTCAAGACCCTAGTGCTGTGTGACAGAGTGAGCTCCCATCTCTGGCCCCAGCTCCTGCCGACCTAACAGTTCGAAAGCAAGAAATTGCAAGTAGATAAATGGGTACCACTTTGGTGGGAAGGTAACAACGTTCCATGCACCTCAGCATTTAGTCACGCCGAGCACATGACCACGGAGAAGACTTCGGACAGTGCTGGCTCTTCAGCTTGGAAACGGAGATGAGCACCGCCCCCTAGAGTTAGATGCAACTGGCTTTCGAGCAAAGGAAACCTTTACCTTTATTTTACTATACAGGTCTACAAATACAAAATACACTTCTTTCATCTGATGAAATGGGCTCTAGTTCACAAAAAATGCATGTCTCAATAATTTTTTAGTAACCAAATCAGTAAGAAATCTATTTTAATTTACTCTTGTAACTTCACCTAGTACTAAAGCAGGGACAAACTGAATTATATAGTGGTGCTTCATGAGAAGTACTTGGACCACTGGGATGGATTTTGCTGATGTCAAAAAGATGGTGTCATTTGTCATATAGCAAAGTAGCCCTTACAAAGGACTATTGATCTCCCACCAACACATTGGGCAGGGGGTTGGACTAGATGGTGTGTATGGCCCCTTCCAACTCTATGATTCTATGAATAATAATGATAACTCAGCACCTGAGCTGGGAGTTCTAACTTGTTCCACATGTATAACTACTAAAACAGATAATGTTCCATTACCATGCATATAAAGGGTGGAGAGCATCCTTTTATTATTTTATTAGATCATTGGAAAATATTACTCCCCCAGTTTCTGTTCATAATACTAACAAAAATTTGCTACTATATTACTCTTGAGTACATTCTAAGTTGCCAAGCAGGATAGGGATGAGAAGGAGATAAGAGATCAAGACTTCGAAATAAGGGGAGGGGAACACAAAAATTAGGTGGAAGGGGAGAGAAATGAATGGAAAAAGTGTGGGAAAGAGGGAAATAAATTAAGTAGAGAGGGAAAGGCTGTTTTATCTTGTCGCAACACACTAACTACCACTTTGCAAACTCTGGCTGGGCAGGCAAAACATTGGAGCTGGGAACAAGGAAAAGAACAGAGGACAGATTTAGAGACAACCACCTTGTTAGCAGGCTGCAAGCTGGGAATTACTAAAGCAGCCATCAGCCCTGCTCTCTTGTCTTGCTCCAATGCCAGCTTGGTTGATGGGCTCAGCATGATTTGTTAGTAGGGTTGCCAGCTACAGGTTGGGAAATATGTGGAGATTTTGGGGGTGGAGCTTGAGAAGGGTGGTTGGGGAGGGAACTTCAATGCGGTATAATGCCATAGAGTCCACTTTCTAAAGCAGCCGTTTTCTTCAGGTGAACTGATCTCAGTCACTAGTTGGAGATGTTAGATTCAGGTGGGTAGCTGTGTTGGTCTGGAGCCACAGAATAAAGTTTGGGTGCAGGGGCACCTTTAAGATGAACAAAGTTTTATCTAAGGTGCAGGGATCATTTCCTGCAGGAGCACACAGGAGCGGAGCTCCGGCAGTAAAGAACCTAGGGGGCGGGCACATGCAACAAGCTCCACCCCCTGCTCCCAGCAGCCCTCAGTCAGAGCAAGAAGCAGCCAGGTAAGTTACAGAGCTCCCCCCCTGCCCCCCCCTCCAAAATAGTCCAGTGGCACCTTTAAGACCAAGTTTTATTCAGGTACAAGCTCTCCCTCCTTTGCCAGGACAGATCTATGTGTGCCCCCCCCCCCCAATAGCTAGCAATCCAAAACAGTCCTGTGGAGCCTGAGCTGTTGGCGCTGCCTTCTGACACACTTCCGGGGATGTGGTATATGCAAATGAGTTATGCTAATGAGTTCCTGCACCTCTTTTTCTAGGAAATGACCCCTGCTAAGGTGTAAGCTTTCCTGTGCAAGTACATTTCCTCAGACAAATTGAAACAAAAATTCTTCAAGCCTTACAGGAAGGAGGGGAGTTAAGATGTATAAGTGAAGCTGAGATTGGATCAAGGCAGTAAGATCAATGAGTTAGCACACAAACGAGAGAGCTAACTACTCGTGGTTTTGAGTCTTGTTTTTTCCTGTGCTCAGACCTCCCTGCACCCCTAGTGGCTGCAGTAAGAACTGCATTAGGATAAAATAGATCCTGGTGGGCAGCTGAGTTGGTCTTTAGAACAAATTTTGAGTCCCGTAGCACCTTTAAGGCCAACAAAGGTTTATTAAAGGTATGAGGTTTTGCGTGCATGCACACTTCTTCAGATACACTGAAAGGGAAGCTAAATTCGCATACAACTTAATGAAGATGTTTTGACACATACAAAGACCAAACAGCAGTAACAGGCTAAGTTCATATAGTCACCGTTTGTTTGGATTTAATTAGGGGAGAAAACTGTGAGGCAATAAATATGTCAAAATAGGAGCTATATGTGTAAAAGTGGCCTTAAATGTCAAGGGTAATAAAGTGATTCAGTTGTTAATGCACCATTTGTTTCAAGCATAAATAAATAAGATAACTGGCTGTACGGGGGTGAGGATGCAGCATGATGCTGGCTTCAGGGGCCCTCCAGCTGACTTGGTCCCCCGGAATTGTCCCTCCACTGGTCCTCTCCTCGCGGAGACTCTGACTCTGCAAGAGCCATCCAAGGCCTGTTTCCTAAAGGAAATCCTCAGCGCGTTCAGTTGGACATCTTCCACTAGCCGCGTTCACTACATCGCAGACGTCATCCTGGCTTGAACCGCTGTCGCGAGAGCCCCAAGAGTTTTCTCCACAGTAACCGCCTTCCGCTTTGAAGAGAATCCGTTTATCGTTATACCACGTGGCACAGGCCCCTCCCACTCTCCCGTCAAGGTGGGCGGCGCTGAGCAGGGCGGCGGAGCGCTGCCAACTGCGTTCCTCTCCATGGCCGGAAGTGGTTCAGGCACAGCGTGAAGGGGGGGGGGGGTGCGAGCGCGGTGGGAAAGGCTGAGGGAGGGAGCATTTGGCTTCTTACGCTCCGTGGCGCTTCAAGCGTGAGGGCAGATGGGGGAGGCCTCGCCTTAGGGCGGCCTGGCTGCTCTCGAGCGGCGTGAGGAGGAGCCTTCGTTTCCGGTGCAATATGTTCAAGAGAATGGCTGAGTTTGGGCCTGACTCTGGAGGGAGAGTGAAGGTGTGAGCTTCGTTCGGGCTCGGTGGGCGGGAGAGTAAAGCGCGCGTCCTAAACGGCTGGGTTGAGTGACAGGTTCAAGACCAAGAGTTATCTTGGGAGGGAAGGGAGAGCGACTTTTTCTCTCTCTCTTGCTTTCTTCTTGCACTCCCGAAGGCCGCTGCGTGTGCGGGTAGTTTCTGTGACACCGTCATCTTTTAGGGTGGTTGCCTGTCTCCAGGTGAGGCCTGGAGATCGCCCAATATATCGATTACAGAGATCAGTTCTCTTGGAAGACAATGACAGGTTTGGAAGGTGAACTCTATGGCATTATAGGCCTTCTCCACACTCTGCCCTCCCTAGGATTCACCCCTTAATTTCCAGGAATTGGCAACCTTAGCTATTGCTCATTTAGAGGAGACTTAGTCAATTAGTGTAAGTTTCAATGGATGGGTTAGTTCTGTGCAAGCTATAAATGCTTAATTGTTAAAGTAAGGCATTCGATGTCATATTTGTTTCTAGTATTATTGCATTTTACTTTGTGTTTTTATGTATATTATTGGGCAGTGCTTGAAACAAGATAGGAACTGTCTGTCTGGGGCAAGTGATGCACTGTATTCTTGGTGCTTGGTGGGCAACAGAGGGAGGACTTCTAGTGTCCTGGCCCCACTGCTGGAGCTCCTGTTGGCACCTGGTATTTTGGTCAGTATTTATGACAGAGTGTTGGACTGGATGGGCCATTGGTCTGATCCAACATTGGCTTTTCTTATGTTCTTAAGACTTGAGGATGATGCAGAAATACCTACAGATGGGATTAAGACTTTTTTGAACGAAAACGGTACAGTTCTGAGATGCATGTCCATCTTAGTACAAACCTTGATGAAGGTTTGAAGTGTCTATTAATTAAATTTGATTACGTACACTTAGGCTTGGGTTCTTTGGATTCCATTTTTAAACTGAACTAGTATTTCAATTTTATTTTAATTTTCTTTTTTTCAATCAGCTTCTCTTCCCCAGATTTCTCTTATTTGGTTTTTAGAAACAACAATTGTAATTTGGAATTTAAATTTGTGTTAAATAACATTTGGAATTGTTTGTGTTTCAAAGTTCTTTCATAGTTTATAACTTTTGCAGGGTTTTGTATTTACTAAGAAAAAGTATGGCTCTGAGTCTTTATATTCTCTTGTCAAGGAAATATGGTTTTCTTAATATATAATGGAAGAAAGAATTAGTTTCAAAGTGCTGGAAAACATGTTGAATGAAATGTCAGATTTTATAGCAAGTTGAATTCTGAAATGATTTTTGCGTGTTTATCTTATTTAAAGGGTGTTACTATTGTGAAACCTATAGTTTATGGGAATGTTGCACGCTATTTTGGGAAGAAACGGGAAGAGGATGGACACACACATCAGTGGACAGTTTATGTTAAACCTTATAGAAATGAGGTAGGCAAAAAAATTCAACTCAAATTCATAAACTTAGGTTTGTTTTATTCTGATATTGTGCTTGAATATGGGGCTGGAATCTATCAAGCCTCCTTCTTGAACACAGGGGCACATCCTTAAGAGGAAAATGATTTCTGAGAGTTCTATCCCATTGCAGACCCCACACTACATGTCCTGTCTTTCCTTAACCTCACTGTCAGGAGTCTCTTGGAGGCTAGAACAGGAATGGAGAGACAGGAAAATCTGTTCTGCACACAGAACTTCCCTTGTGTTTGGTTGGCTGGCTCTTCTAGCAGTTGTCTAATTTGAAATTAAGTATATTAGTTGCTCCAAACTGGGAAATTTGTATCCTACAATAAATAAAAGGATGATTGTTTAGGAAAAGGTACAGTGAATACCTGAGAAGTACTGCAATCTGAAGTTGGTTGACTGGAAATTCCCATTGGCTGGAATGCTTTTATTGGAATGCGCTATCTTTCTAAATAGGATGATAGTTTAAGAAGCATCTTAGGGAAAATCAGACAGATCACACACATGTTGCAAGAGCCAGAAGCTTAAAAACTGCTAATTCTATCCAAACAAATCAAGGGTCAACTGTGGGGGGTGATGGGGACTAGGAAAGAACAATGAACATTGTAAAGTGTTTAAAGAGGTTGTAAGTAATTGGTGGCTATATTTGTTCTAGGATATGTCTGCCTACGTAAAGAAAATTCAGTTTAAGTTGCATGAAAGCTATGGTAATCCATTAAGAGGTACAATTTATGTTTTATTAATGAAACATGATTTTCATTACTCGTACACTCATACGTCCACTTACAATTACTATTCTTCTCTTTTAGTTGTAACTAAACCACCATATGAAATCACTGAAACCGGATGGGGTGAATTTGAAATTATCATTAAAATATTTTTTATTGATCCTAATGAGAGACCTGTAAGTATTCTAATTCAAATGACATGGGCCTTTTTCATATCTCATTGTATTGCAAGTCAAACTCTGTTTTGGCAGAGCCCATATGGAAAAGGGTGTCTTTAACTTGAATAGCTGCTTGTGCAGAAGACTGTTGGGGTGGTGCACTTTTTCTCTTTAAAATAACATTATAGAATGCTTTCTGTTTAAATTCTATATTGGAAGCAATTATTAAATGCCCACAAGCTTGGCATGAGATAGTCTAGCATCCTTGCTAGGAAGGACTTGGTTCAGCCTTGGTTATGAAGTTCTTCAGTTAGTACTTTATGCTGGGTCAGAGAGGGATCATGGTTTCAAGAGCTGATGTGGGTAACACATTATTTGTGTTACTTGAGATTATTGTAATTTCTGGTTTTTTTAATTCGTTAAATCCAAATGTAGAGCTGGCTTATGTGTAGCTGAATTTAATAGCTGAGAAGGTAGGGGAGAGGGAATTATGATATTTGAAGATAAGAAGAAAATACTTTTTCATGTCTATTGCTTCCAAGATGAGTACAGTAACTTGTGATATCAAGTGTGGGACAGTTCTGATCTACTAGAATTCTGAAAGATGCAAACTTGAAAACATTACTAGTGCAAGTGCCCTGTGACTTATCCATCTAACTGGATTCGTTAGATCCTGTGCAGTCCAATAATGTTTTTCACTGAATGCTTCTCTAGTTAATCACTGCACCTATTGTGTAGGATGTTAACACTTTCTTGGTGACACGCAGTTTAAATAATGTCTCTATAAGTTAAATAATTCATTTCTCTCTCTTGCATAGGTGACCCTGTACCATTTGCTGAAGTTGTTTCAGTCCGATACTAATGCAATCCTGGGGAAAAAAACTGTAGTTTCTGAATTCTATGATGAGATGGTAAAAAAACAAAGTATAATGGAAAAATTTGCTTATCTTAGCATAGAATAAAAATAAGTTGCTTTTTGTCCTTTAGATTTTCCAGGATCCTACTGCAATGATGCAACAACTCCTGACTACATCTCGTCAATTAACACTTGGTGCTTATAAGCATGAAACAGAATGTAAGTCGAATTGCAGAATTTGTAAAGCTATGTGTTATACTGTATTTTAGGTACCTGAGGCATCAATTTGAGGATCAACAGCCAGATTTATAATTCTGCATGCAGTTGCTGCGGAAAATGACCAGGTCTGCAATCTGGCTTTATAGAAATGCTGCGGTTCTTAAAATATGATTTTTAAGCATAACTTTTGTTTTTCATTAAGTTGCCAATGTGGAAGTAAAAACTCGGGAGAAGCTAGAAGCTGCCAAAAAGAAAACCAGTTTTGAGATTGCTGAACTTAAAGAAAGATTAAAAGCAAGTCGTGAAACTATAAACTGTTTGAAAAGTGAAATCAGGAAACTTGAAGATGATGATCAGTCCAAAGAGATATGATACATACAAACCTTCTAAAGAGCCGATCATGGAACTGATTCAGATTTTGTAGCAGCAACTGCATATAAGGGATTTAGACATTTCTTTGCAAGGGGAAATCAACATGTGCCATTTCTTTTTAAGTAGTATTTTCATAATTGAAATTAAAGATGTTTTATCTCTTATTTTAAATCATACAACTACCTCAGAACTGAAAAAAATATTCTAAATTGCATTTGAGGTAAAGAACCTAAGCATTTGTATTGTTCTTCACTGAGCCGTATATGAAATCTCTCTGCGTAATTGGTGTTCATATATTTAGTAATATTGTTCACTTTAAGAGCTACTCAGCCATTGACCTAGATAGGAGGAAGTCTTTGGTGCATAGGTAAGTAAAGTAACAGTGCCATCCCACGCAAAGTTATGTTCCTGACTTCAGTGGATTTAAGATTAGAATGGCACTGTGAGTTTCATGTGGGTTTCTGTTCAGCATTTTCAGGATCATCTGATAAAGTATCTGTTGGACAAAGAAGAGTTGCTGTTGGGTTTACATAGGATACACCTGACAGATTATAAATTTTACAGTTTTTGTGCTCTGTGTGAATTGCAGATACCAGCCTGTGAATAAAAGTATTTTGGGACAGTCTTATTTCATGTTGCTGTGGTTTAAATTTCTTTCACATGTGTATCTCTTCAGTACCAGAAAGTGATATGATTGCGCAGCAGCAGTAAGATTATTTTAAATCACGAATCATAAAGTTGAGATTTATCAGGTAAGCTGGCAATTTGCTTTGAACATACCATTGTTAGTCTGTAGAAGATCAGAGAGTGACCCTAATGCCTTTCGTCCACTGAATGAGTGGGAAACTAGCAATAACTAAACTACCTAGAATCCCAGCAATGAGCAGCAGGCTCAGCCAACAATGATGGCTTGATGGGCAAAAGGTGGACCACAAGTCATTATCTCTGATCAACTTGATTTTGGGTCTGATCTAGCCTGCCACTTAAGTATCCGTATCAGGGATCACTTAGCATGATGCACAGCCCAGTCTTGGGTTTCTGTGGCAGTGGCCACCAGCTTTCCATATAACAGCGGTGGCACAGGTCAGATCCCCATGGACATCCCACATAAAACATTATAAAATAATTTAATAAAAAGACCAAAACCAGGGAGGAGCACCAGTAACTCTTACCAATGATATGCCAACCAAAACAAAATCTTTGCCTGCTGATGGAAGACAGCTGAGCATGCTGGAGTCCATATCCAATCCAATCCAAAGCCTTTTATTGGCATATAAATAAAAATACAGTAATCTAAGTACACACAGAGTCAAATTAAAATTGCCGAGTAACATCACAGAGTATCATCATAAAGAAAAACCTAATTCATCATATCATTTATCAGGCCGCAGGGCCATGGCACTGCAGAGAAAGGAGTCTATATCAACATCCACCAGTCAGGCAGTGGTGTGCTAAGTGGCACACACAGGTGCAGCCAATCACAGCCTGCTGATGTGGCCACTGATTGTTGTCAGTGCTACTCCCCACCTCCAGAGTGCCATAGAACAGGAAGGAAAACCCCCACAACAGTGCACCCTCAATAGAGGCATGTGCCTTGAGTGTTCCTTCATAGCCCACAGGGGAAGGGTGCCACCTGTCCTCTGAAACACCTTAAAGACTAACAAAATTTGTGGTATGGTATGAGCTTTCGTGAGTCACTGCTCACTTCAGATACAGCTACAATATGAGGCCATCTGTCCTATATGCTGGAAAATTGAGTGATTTCAGAAGCCAAATGACAGTAAGTGTGATTGGATTAGGTTTGATATGCAGAGAGGTAGTAGGTGTGGAGACATCAGCATTGGTAATGAGACAGGAAACCTAGGTCTTGATTCAGTGCAAGTGGATTCATTATCTCGAGCACATTGGTTTTCTGTTGTTACCAATGCTGATTTGTTCATGCTTACTACCTCTGCAGATCGCACCTATTCCAATCACATTGCTATTGTCATTTGCCTCCTAATGTCATTTGGCATCTGAAATCACTCCACTTTCCAATATATAGGACAGATGGACTCATATTCTAGCTGTATCTGAAGAAGTGAGCAGTGACTCATGAAAGCTCATATCCTACCACAAATTTTGTTAGTCTTTAAGGTGCTACTGGACGTGATAACTTGGTTTGATATTGACTGTAAGGCTTTCAAAAGAGCAATTGGACAGTTTAAAAATATGAACTGAACAAAGATATTGCTGAGTATTTTGAAACTGAAAAGAATATAAAAAAAATAATTGAAAACTAAAGCTTGAGGCCCCCAAAAATGAATGGGATCATTTATTATGGGCTGTAAAAACAAAAAATCTTTTGGACCTTAAGAATTAAATACAAAGTTCCCCATACCTTGCCATATTCTGGCAGCTGTTTGGGAAGCCTTCTTCATGACTACATTTGCAAATAAAAATGGAGATATACCAAATAGTAGACTGAGATTGTCACCAGATATAAAGGAATGGCCCCCAGTAACAGCTAATGAGATTAAGATCTTGATTAAACAACAAAAAAGGGGAAAGAACCTGGCCCTGAACTAATACCAGTGGAACTGTTTTAAATTGATGGGCACAGATTCTGGCCTCAGTTTTTACTGATATAAACAAGATGGGATGTATTCCTGAAGTTTGGTGCACTGCAATAATTGTACCAATTTACAAAAAGGACCTGACGGAACCAAAAAACTATTGCTCAGTGAGTTTGTTATCCACTGTTAGAAAACCCTATGCTGCAATGCTTTTTGGAAAACTTAGATCACTGGTTGAAGAAAATAACATCCCTAGGAATGAGCAGGCCAGCTTCAGGAAAGGAGCAAGTACTATTGATCATTGTCATATCCTTCAATATCTAGTTGATAAATATACGAGTAGATCTCAAGTCAGCATTTGACACAATTTCTAGGCCCAGAGTATGAGAAAAGTTAAAGAATTATGGTATTGAACTTCGTCTCTTATAGGTAATGCAACAGCTATACAGATGCCCCACTGCCCGGGTCTGGTGTGGGGAACAAGGGCAGTTATCTGGGGTACTTTACCTAGACAAAAGTGTTAAATGGGTGTATTCTTGCCCCCCTGCTGTTCAATTAATAAATAAATTACCTTAGACCTTGTCTCCTGAGGAATGATTTCCATCTCCTGTATTTATCCAAGCGCTAACTTCCAATTCTCTTGTATGCAGACGATGCAGTGATAATGTCTATATCAGTTGTGGGTCTGATACATATCTATTGATAAATATATCAATTGATAAAAAATGAGGATTATTGCAATCATAAAGGTCTGATAGTACAGTAAAATCTAAGGTCCTAATATTTAGTAAAAGGAAAAGAACAAAAACCGTTAGATGGCATATAGCAGGCCAACAAATGGAACAAGTCAATCAATTTAAATACCTGGGAATACATTTTGACACATCCCTTTCATGGAAACCACATTTGGACTTGGCAAGGATTAATGCCCTGAGAACTGTGTAACAATTGTAAAATATTATAGAGCAGGTGGCAAATTTGTCCCCTCGGCTATAAAGGTATATAATACTAAAGCAACAAAACAATATATGGTGTGAAAATTTGGATAGCTACTGTCTCTGATAGAATTGATTCTATTCAATATGATTTTTTTCTGCACATATTGGCTACCCCCAGATGTGGTTCAGGTATAGCACTGAAAGCTGAATTGGGCAAATCATTGATGGAGGCTAAGGCATGAATTAAAGCAGGGGTGTCAAACATGTGGCCCGGGGGCTGGATCAGGCCCCCGCAGGGCTTCTATCAGTCCCACAGTGGAACTGGCTGTTTTCTGCTTCTTCCAGTTCTGCTGCTGCTGCGCCATTGTAAGTTTGCAGCTTACAGATACACACCTGAACAGCATACTCAAGATTGCAACAGCACAGACATTTTGATGCAATAATTCAGAGCAAGAGGTGTCAGTTATCAGACACAAATAAACAAAATATTGCAAGAGTGCTAATGTTTTAAGCATGTTTTTATTTTAAGGAAAAAAAATGTTTGTGTCCTTTATAAAGTTTATATCTCCACTACCTGGCATTACATTTTATGACACACATGGCCCGGCCCAACAAGGTCCCATTTATGTCAGATCCAGCCCTCACAACAAATGAGTTGGACATCCCTGGATTAAAGCATTTCTTTTGAAAGTTAAGATCTTAAAATCTGGGGGAGGATCTACCCTCCTTGGACTTTTACAAGCAGATATATATAATAGCCAATGGAATCAACTACTGGAAAAGAAAATGATATCTCTAGGTATAACAAATGATATGGTGAAGATCAAAGGCCAAAAAAAAATTAGGCTAATTAAATTGTGCATTAAGAAATTGGATATTAACAGCACATCTGTCAGGGCCTGCAGGGTATGCTCAGCATCTTATTTAGGTATTGCCTTCCCAATGCGAGTGCTAAAGTACTTTTATCAGTTGTCAGTACCAAAGCTCAGAAGAGCTTTTTCTATGGCCAGAATGAATTCTGTTCCGTTTGCAGTCTTGGAGGACAGATATTAAAAAGTGCCATATACAAACAATATGTAGATGCTCATCTGATAAAATTGAAACTATTGAACATATGATTATGGAATGTCCTATTTAATGAGTTGAGGGCCAGTTTAATTACTCCTTTACTCCAAATGATGGAAAGGTCTAACAAGACACCTGAGTATGAGGAGACAGGTGATGTTATTATCAGATACAAATGATTCTGTTACTCTGTGGCAAATTTTTAGGGGCAATAATTAAAAGCAGACAGATTCAAGCAAGGCATTGTTTTATTTTATTATTTTTCTACTCACGGCTATAGCTGTATGAGCAGTGATAGATGAATGAATGGATAGTGTGGTTAAGTGTGCGGACTCTAATCTGGGAGAACCAGGTTTGATTCCCCACTCCTCCACTTGCACCTGCTGAATGACCTTGGGCAAGCCGTAGCTCTGATAAGAGCTGTTCTTGAAAGAGCAGTTTCTGTCAAGAGCTCTCTCAGCCCCACTTACCTCACAGGGGGTCTGTTGTGAGGAGGGGGAGGGAAAGGAGTTTGTAAGCCACTCTGAGATACCTTTGGGTAGTGAAGGGCAGGGTATAAATCCAATCTCTTCTTCTCTTCTCTTTTTTTCTACTGCTGCGGACAGACTAACATGTCCTCTGGCAAGAGTCTGACAATCTGCAAAGGACCTGGCGTCATACAACCATCTTCTGACCTGGGGTCTATGGCTGGCCATAGGGGAGCATCAGTGGAATAATAGGCCAGCTTATCTCTGAGATACATGCAGCTGGTCACCACCTTTAATGTTTCCACACCCATCCTCAGTACTATGCTGTTAGTGTTAAAAGATACTGACTATACACTCTTGGAAATTTAAAACAGATTGGTGGATGATGGGAATGCCAGTCTTTAAAAATGTGCAAAAGATTTGCACAAGAATGCAATTACCCTATGCTAACTCTATTCCTTCTCCACCGGTCCTAGTCCCAGCTCCCGCCCACCCAGCGGTTCAAAAGCGTAAGCAAGTAGATAAATTGGGTACCTGCCCCTAGGTGGCAGGGGGCACTCTCCCCCGTGTGGGCAGTGTGCAGCAGGACCATCGGCAGCGGCGGATGGCGGTGGCGATGGCAGAGCGATCAGCGAGTGACAAGCCCTGGCGACCCAGTGACCTAGTAACGCTGAGTGGAGGAATCTGGGCGGAAACGGAATCGCGGAGGGGTGGTGACATGACAGCGCAGCGCGGCAGAGCCAGAAAGGACATGAGCCGGAGCTGCGGCTGGCACGGGGCCACACACCGAGATGAGGTCCGCCGGAGAAAGTCGCTGGAGTAAGACCCGATCTAAGGCGTCAGGAGGCAGAACACTGGGAACGCCGAACGCCGAAAGAATAAGAGCCGCACAACAAAAACAGACAGCCCTGCTGCCTGGGTGCCGATAGGTCGTCACTCCCCCAGATAGAATGTGGCCCTAGATAGGTATTAAAGTTGTATGTAAACTGCTCAGAGACCCTTTGGGGTTGGAGCGGTATATAAACTGAAAGTAATAAATAAATAAATATCATTTGAGCAGGCACTTCTCTATTGGTGTACCCCCTGTGCTGGTCAGAATTACAAGTCTTTGCATCTGCTTATCTGGTCCTGGAACAGAAAAGAACTTCAGGGAACAATAAGATCTTTCAGGCATCATGTAGTGTATCCAGCCTGACATGTCCAGACATGCCCGGCCTGGCTCAGGCACAAACACCACTAGCTTCATGCCAAAAGACAATGGGCCAGTAGGATCCTAGCCAGGCCCAATGAAAGGGCTAGGTCCACAGCCGGGAGGCCAATAGGTCTCTCGGTTACTGTAAATAGCCAATCGGGAGTGAGGGGTGTGTTTGGTGTGTTTGGTGGCGGGTTTTCTGAAGGAATATAAGCCGGCCTGCGAGCCAGCCAAGTGTCTTTGTTCCTGACTAAATAAAGATATGCTTAGCTGAAATCACTCTCTGTCTGCATACTTTTCACATCATTTAGAACTTGTCTATCTCAACATAGTGCCGGTGAGTTTCCTCATAAAGCGCGATAGTTCACATAGGACTCTGCTCTTGGCAGACTTCCCGGGACCTGGTGCCTTGCTGCTCAGCCGCCCTGAGCCCGCTTGCGGGGTAGGGCGGGGTAGAAATACCTGAATAAATAAATAAATAAATAACAAAGAAAGATGTTGTTTGGGAACATCTAGATTCTCTACTCTAAATTACTTCTGTCTGGGCTAAATGCTAGGATCTGAATATACTGTGGTCAGACTCCTAAAAAGGCACTGTGACAGCTGGGGGTATACAAGACAGGAGGAATGTCAGAAATCACACTCATAAATCACATCCATTGATCCCTTGTCCTACAGTCTTAAAGGTGCCACTGGACTCAAACTTTGTTCTGTTGCTTCAGACCAACACGGCTACCCACCTGAATCTATCTCCATGGATACATGGTCTTCATAAGGAAGGTTTTGTGCAGTTTATCTCACCAGCTTCTAATTATAGTCTTTCCCAACATCTCCAAACATGGAGGAAAAATTGGGGTAATAGTTAGAATTGGGGGTGAGAATGTTTCCTAACCTAAGCCCCAAATGAGGACAGTAGGGGGAAAATGCCTTGTGTCAAAAGGCAAACTTTCAAGAGGGAGAAAAAGAACCAGAGGCATTCTTTATCCTTGGAGCCCAGTTGATTAATTATTCTGTTTAGTTTAGCTAGAGTGTGGTGTTGTAGTGTTGATTATACTAAGCTAGAAGATCAAGCAGCTGTTCAGTATTAATAGTATCTCATAAACTGAAGTTACTGAAAGGGGAAGAAATTCGGTAGAATGAAATGTACAGTGCTGTTGTCAACTAGATCCAAATTGTTTTTCTTGTCCATCTTATATAACAGGCATTATGTTTCCTACTTTAATTTGCATTCTATGTAAGCCACATTACTGTAAGACAGCTGTATAGATCTACATTTTTCTTGAAACTTCATAGTGAGCGCATTTAATTATGTTGGATGTGCATTGTACACCAGGTGGCAGTTGTGTGCAAATTGCTTTCTGTTTCTCATCATTATTAATTGAACTTTTAGCAAGGAATGGGACTGTTCCCCCAGAATCCATAATAAAATGGTTTATACAGTTAAAATCTCAAATGATAATAACATATTGAGACTTCGCTGCTTATAAATGCTAGCGAAATAAAATAATTTTTAAAAACCTGGGCAATTCAGTTTTTAGTTAAGGGGGAAAAGCTATTTATTTACTAAGAAATTGTTCTTGAAGAGTGGCTAATTTCCTTAGTTGGTTACAAGTGCTTCCTTTGGGAATTCATCCCTAAATTATTTCATAGATCTAGAAATGAATAGGCTCAGGCTTATGAATCCAATTATCAGTGTGAGGGACAGCGCTGTGTTTCTCAAATTGAGGTCCAGTGATCCCCCCCCTCCAGGGGGGCTGTGTGAGTTCTTTAGTTTCTCCGTCTTTCAAAGACTGGGAGAAGGGACTATGCACTCACCGAGCTTCCAGATGACAGCGTAATAGCAGAAAATATGTTGATTAGTTGCTAGAATCCAATAGCTCAACCCTAGAAACTCTAACTGGCTGCATGGCATCGAGGGAGCAATCCTAATACACTCATCATAGTTCAGGTATAAAATTGAACTGATGTTCACTCTATTTTCCAATGCAGATACTTTTATCACAGCTAGGGAGATTCCACTTAGTGTTCATAGACAATAATAGCCAATAGCCTGAGAATTTAGGTGTTGTGTTACACTGGTTTGAACCTTCTAGGCCTTTCCCCACTCCTGTTCAGCTAGCCACTGGCTAGGAGATATTAACCAATAAAGATGTTTTTTCTGACTCCAGCAGAAAGCCCCTTCCAATCAAGAGGTGATATTGATATTGTTCAGTGACATGCATTGCAACATTAAATAATGCGGACTTTAGATTTATACTCATAATTTTTGCACAATAAATGAGAAAATGCAATAACAATTACTGTGGGGTAAAAACAAACCCTGGATATTTTCTTAATAAATACAGCCAGACTGAACTTGACTATGAAGCATAATGGCATCCCTTACTCAGCTGTGATATTAAACAGTTTCCTGGAAGTTAACCTCACTTACTAGAACTGAATAGGATTCTGAGTGGACCTGCTCAGGACTGTGCTGAATTCAGGATACTGAGTAGACCTCCTAAGTGAGCTCCTTGGAGAAAGTAGCAGGAGACAAATGAGAGGTAGATTTTTTCTATTATCCTACAGTTTCATCCCACAAAAGTTCTTTAATAAACCTACAGAACAATTGCTGTTTAAGGAAGATGAGATTTTTGCCATCAGCTGTTAGTATCTGACTATATCTGACTGTCTGAAAGTTAACAGATATTCTCATTGCTCTTTGGTCAAACCTACTGTGCTTACATGGGCAACCTTACCAGGATGAGCTAGGCTGTACAAATCACAGCCCTAGTTTGCCCATCTTCTTTTTCTACAGTTCTGTTGGATCCCCAGGCCTTCGAAATAACTCCACGTTTAATTCAAAGCATGGTTTATTTCAAAGCAATGGTTCAGGAACAAGGACATTGAAAGGAATGACTACCAATACACAGGTATAGCATGATAAAGGGATTTGAACCAGGTTGAGCCAATGAGGCCAATTCCCGCTGGCGGGAATAGAACTTGGAAACGCGCGCCTATTCCATGGGAACGTAACAGTTCAGTACCATCAACACAGGTTCAGTTCACAGGGTAGATAACCAAAACAATATAACCATAACAAGCTTAGCGAAGCTCCGACTCCCACCACCAGCTGCACGACCTTGGCCAGTTCCGCATAATACAGGGAAGCAGAATAAAGCAGTCTAAACCCGGGGGGGGGGGGGGGGAACAAAAAACCAGTTCCGCAAAACACAAAGAAGCAGAATAAAGAAGCTACAGAGACCGAGGGGGGGGGGGGAGAACACAAGACATGTGAAGCAGGTAACATCATATACAATGGCAGCTAAGCTGACAACTTCAGCTATGCTGTCTCCCATCCATTGTGTAGCAGGGACTTTTGGAAGTGATGTAAAGTCTTGAAGGACCTGCAGAAACTTCAGTGGGACTAACAGTGCAATCCTAGAAAAGGCTACTCAAAGTCCTACCAAATCCTATTCAGTGGGGCTTATTCCCAGGAAATTGTTCTTAAGATGACACTGCAGCTTGACTAAAATCCATCAGACAATAGGTTTGTAAGTATGGTTGCCAGATCTCCTTCTTCAGGTCTGTAGGAGAAAGAACAGCAGCCAGAGAAAAAATATATTTTGGGGTTGGGATGCAGCATGTGTGCAGTGTGCATGAAGGAAGAGCTTTGCTCCCTGCTTGGAAGGATCACCTAATCATGATCTGAAGGCAGTCTTTTGATAGGGAGATACTCTGGGCACCATGTATAGATTGAGCACCATGTCTAGATCATGATTTATTCTTGTTGCTGCGAGTGGTCTTTACACTGGTACCTGAATGTTAAATCAGTTTCTGTAGCATTTTAACAGACACTGCATTAATCAGGTGAGGTGTGAAGCAGGGATGTGTATTTGCTCCATTCTTACCTAATAAATGATATTACAAAACTCAGAGAGAAATTCTTGCTCTCTGTCATAGGGGAAAGAGAACTCCCATTACAGCATTTGACTGTGTGATGCACTGCCATGGTTCTTACTCTATTTTATAGGGTCTATCTTGTTGTCCCAAAATTTTAATTAAACACATATTAGTGTGAAGTTGCTATGGCTTATGGCTGAAATAAATATATTAAACAGATTTGCAAAAAGGTTTTCTATTATATTTTACATAACACTCTCAATGTGCTGGCTAACATCTATCAACTGATATATAGATCTCTGCAATAATACTATTAAGAGTTTGGTGGTGTCTATTAGTATGAATGGACCTAACAAACGTGATGGCTATTTGATGGCATAACAAAATGGAATAAATTGTCTTCAATATCCCACCTTACATCAGTGCCTCCAGGATTTCCATAAGCAGTTTTTGGCACTAGTTTTCAATCTTACTAGTCTTGAAGCCCAAGCTCTATATAGAAGTGAATGCTACCAGACCTAAAAGGTTTTATTCCGAAGTAAGGGTTCCCGTGCAGGAATTACTAAGAAGGGGGTAGTCCGAATGTCAGGTATACTTATTTCACTGTGTAGCTGTGGAGTCATCACCAGTACACATTCATATTCAAGCCAGTAATGTTACTGAATTGTCTGGTACGAAAGAAAAAGCAATCTGTATGCAATACAGCTATACGCTATACCTAATCAATGCTCAAAACACATGGGACAAACTTTATAGTGCTGATATCAAACCATGTATAAATGACAATGATACAAAGAAGAAGAAAAGGAGGTCCAAAAGAGTGCAGGTTGACAAAGTTTTCTGGAATACAAATTTGTTTCGAACAGGACCTCCTGAAACCTTATAATATTACAAAATATTTTTACAACATATTTTTACAAGAACAACATTGCAATGTACCAAAAATA
This sequence comes from Gekko japonicus, assembly GCF_001447785.1. NCBI lineage: Eukaryota > Metazoa > Chordata > Lepidosauria > Squamata > Gekkonidae > Gekko > Gekko japonicus. The sequence continues at coordinate 1,428,059 of NW_015162474.1, read as the reverse complement.
CCATATGAATAAAGACTGAGTTACATACAGTAAGATGTCTTCTAAGTTTCATTCATCATAAAGTATGATAGCGAAGATCGTATCACTTCATAAAACTCTCTACAAAATACATAAGCATCAATTACATGAAAGAAATTGTATACTACATCTCAAGACTTGCTATTAAGAATCTAAAAACTCAAGGAACTCACCATCATATGCTTTAGGCTCCTATGCCTTCCTTTCTGAATGTCTCTTTGGAATATTTTACTTTAACTGTAGAATATAGAATATAGCACTAAAGCATATGATGCTTCTTTGCAAAACATAATCTATATCCAGATTTCCCCCCCCCCCCACAAGTAAGGAAGCAAATTTGGATCACAAGGGAATATTACATGGATCCCACAGCTTGAGGATTGTTTTTCCATGTTAAAGAACAAGCCTGTTTTGAATCTTGATACATGACTACTTATTCTCCTTAGTACAGGAGGAAGCATACAATGTAGCAGTATAGCACTTTGATTGCATAGTATATGCAACTTTATCAAGCTTTTAACATATATGTCAGAAAAGAAGGCATTTATAAATTCTTGCTCTTTGGAAATCCTGCATGTTGAAGTCACACTAGATTCAATCTCTTCAGACGTAGATAGGTCTTCTCTTGCCAAATTTCATCTGGGAGGTACTGTAGATGAGTCATGAGCACTTAGAAGACACTATTACAAAATCAGTGATGAGTATTTCATGCCTCTGTTACCAAAGCCCTTCATAACTGTGAAAATAAATATGCACCAATGTTACTATTAATAGGTTTCAAGCATTATTGTTTGGTCTGCTGAATGGTGCATTCTGCGGTGAAAGCACAAACTCATCTTTTGCTACAAACTGTATCTTGTTGTTGCACATTTATTGTTAATATTTGGCATTGTTTTAATTCCGTAAGACATAATAAATTCCTAGTTAGTGAATAAAATGACAAAAAAGTCCAAAAATCCTTAAAGAACTGAAATCCTAAATCATTCTCAATGTGCCCTCATTATGTTATAAATATACGGTGTAGTAGAGCTTGGGGGGACGACGACAGTGCTCTTGTCTTTGAGTAACGTTGGAGCTTTTTATTGTAGAGAGATAGTATTCCCTGCACTGTGATCCCTTAAATTATTATTACAGCTCAGAATATGGCATGATTCATCATGTAGCAAAGATAGTATTCCCAGCTATCTGAAAGCAGCTTGCTCAGTATGAAGAATAAAATGCTCACAATGTTTGTGCTATGGTAAATTTTAGGTACAGAAGGTTACCTGCTTCCATGTGTGGTTGTAAAAGTGTATTTTTGCTGGTGACTGTTCTAGCAAAGGAAAGCATTTGACTAAAAAGTCAGAGATGTGTGGGGTCCAGAATGTTTTTCATTTATAAAACTGCCTCTCTCAGAAATGCTCCCACAAGGGATTGTGGGAAATTAACTGGTGAAGAATGAGATTTATTCCAGCATACTAAAAGAGAACATGGGAAAGAATAAGGAACAATTTATTTAACAGATATATTCCACTGTGTAAAAACAAGTTATGCTGCTTGACTGGTCTTTAGACTACAGAGCTGGCTACTTTCTAAAACAATATGGGTCACAGGTGAAAATATGTAGTCTATGCAGTCTAATCTCCATCACAAAAGCACCACACAATAGAAGTTCGTTCTTATGAGAATGCAAGGACTGGAATAATAGGGGCATGACAGGTCAAGATTGAGATGCCTTGGGAGAAAGAGAAGCTAATGTAGGCCCCAGCCACACAGACATGAGGAATTTAAGGCTGCAGTGCTGAGCACACTTACTTGAAAGTAAGCCCTTCTGATATTACTAAACTTACTTCTGAGTAAACATGGTTAAGATCAGAATGTAAGACAACAGGCAGATAACTTGAATCAATTCAGTTTTTTAAAAATGTACTTTAAAAATAGTGACACAAATAAGTAGTGCTGAGATTTATACTGTAAAACAGTTCTCTGTAATGAGATGCAGCACAATTAATTGACATAATTATACTTTTGAAAAAAATAAGAAATTTGTGAGAAGAGTAACCAAAATCCCAACTAAATTTGAAGTTAACTACTGATTAAATGTTAGATTTATTTTCCATTTGTAGATAGTATTAATTGAACATGCTTATATAATTTTAAATGGCATTAATCTTCTATATGCCTTTAAATAAATTGGGTGAGCCAAAATCATATTAATATTAAAACTCAGTGAAATATCACCAGATGTTTCTTGGAAGCCTGACTACATTTCACTGCTATATGTCCTTCCTTGTCCACTTCAAGTGCTTTATTTATTTATTTAGAAAATGCCTCTCAAGAGTGAAACAATACAACCAGGCTATTAAAAACAAGCCAAGCCATTAAAAGCAAGCCAGAGCATAAACCAAATACTGACTAGCTTGAAATGATATTACGAAACAGTCCTCAGGCCAGAAACAGAGCTCAAAACAGGTAAAAATGTTAAAGCCCCTTGGTTAAAAGTGTTCTGTCCTGACCTCTAAAGGAAAGTAAGGCAGACCCTAGGTGAACCTCAGGGAGGAAGGCATTCCCAAGGCAAGGCACTACGACTGAAAAAGCAATGTTTTTAGACACCACCCCCTTCACCTCTGCAACTAAGGGCACAGAAGATCTGAACTGGTTGGGTTGGGTGGACAGTACAGTAGAAGGCAGCCCTTCGAGTACCCTAACCTTGAGCCATTTGGTAAGAGTCAGCACCTTGAATTGTGCCTGGAAACTCCTGGGCAGCCACTGTAGATCTTTCAGCATAGGATGATACTATCCCTGTGTCCAGCTCACAACAAATAACCTGATTGTCACATTAGGGACCAACTGAAGTTTCCAGACCATTTTCAAAGGCAGATCTAATGTAGTCTGTATTCCCGTAATCTAACCTGTAAGTGATTACAGGGTGGATCATCATGGCCAAATAACGTTTATTTTAAGGGAGAAATCTGGTGAACTATGTGCCAAGGAGGAGTCCTGAGCTTCTAACCCTAGACCTTACCAATGAGCAGAAGGGAAAACAATTTGGGAATTGGAAACATACAGCAAACAAAAAGAATATTTTTAAATGCCTTAGTATTTAAACATTATTAGCAAACTTTCAGGCTGCTCTTGATTTGCATTGCAAATAATCAGATTACATAAACGTCCAAATAAAATGTCAGAGAATAAAACCCTGGGCTAGTCATGCCTAACCTACCTCGGGTGTTATGGGGATAAAATGGAGGAGGAAGGACCTATACTTCCAGAAAACTATGCTTAGAACCGCACCTGTAGGATTGTGCTCTTGGAAATAAGCGCCACTAAATCATCATGTATCAGATCTGTATGTACATGGTATTTATCAATCAGGAAACTATGAATGAAGCTGGCAATAAATCTGGATAGTGTGTGGCGAGCTAATTTTAAGGGAAATCCGAGTACATTGTTAGTTATTGGCTCAGATTTTCAACACATCTCTTATCCTACGTATTTTAAACACGGTATGATTTTGTTTAAAGTTCTGGTGTACATGCACGGGGCTAAAATTGTGATGCCCGCTGCGCGCGCGGTGGAGCGTTTGCTGTTGTAAAAGATGAGGGGGAAAATGCAGCTTCACGACTTCAAGGCACTTTGTAAACTAGCCGTGGAGATGGTCCGCCAGAGAGCTCTTGGTCGCATATAGCCGGCTTTTTGCCCGCGATCCTAAGCCTGCTACTTTAAAAGCGCCAGCCGGTGACATGCAACTCCAGTTCGGGCCGCCATTCCCTAGTTTCCATCCTCCCTGAAAAGCCGCTCCCACCCCCACCCCCGCTGTGATTTCTAAACGTCGAAAATCCTCACACAAATCTCAGGCGTTGCGTGGCAACGGCGAAAGGTGGCGCCCTCGAAGGCAAGGCCTTGGCCGCGGGTGGGTGGCTGCCTGCCTGCCGATCCCCCTCCCTCCCTCCCTCCCTCCCTGTAGGACGAGCAAGCGAGGAGCCCCAGCGCGAGGAAGACCGGCGCTCGCCGAGCTCCCCTCCCCTGCTCCGGAAGGAGTTGCCCGCCTGGCCTCGGAAGTTGTCCTGGGCACAGTCCGGCCCAGAGCGAGGCCTGGCTGCCGCTCTTGGGACGGGATCTCCGGTTCGACCCCGACCAGGCAGGCAAGGACTCTGGGCTGCTGCAGTCTCCGGCCACCCGCAGGCGGTTTGGCCTCACGAAGGAAGTGAGTGCGGCGGGGTCTCTCTTGGCGGCGGCGGCGACGACGCCCCCGGCGTCTCTCTCCTCTGGCGTCTACGGCAGCTCCTTCCGAGGGGTTCCCTTCGGTCTACGGTGGCTCCGTCGGTCTTGCTCGGGAGCCTCCGGGCTGAGAGAGCCGCTCTCTTTTGGGTCGGGACAGAGGGGCGGCGAGCTTGAGACCGTCGGTGTCAGAGGGGAAGCGAGGGACTCCCGCTTCCTTCCCCAGCAGTGGCTGTAGGGGCTCCCGGTGGACGGTGCGGGCTGGGAAAGTGGCCGGCCGTCGGGACAGGTTCCCCTGGGGAAGTTCGGCAGGATGGGCGAGGGGAGGCTTGATCGGGCGCGGAGAGGGCGGGTCGTGCTTTGGCGTGCGGAGCCTCCGCACGATGCCTCTGTGGAAGGACGGTGCAAATAAACGTCCGCTCTAACTGCGGTCTCGGCTGGGCAGCTCCCTTGGCTTCCGTGGCCGGGGAAGTGTCACCGGAGGGCTTGCCTTGGCGGCTGCCTCGGCGACATTGTTGACGTGCAGCGCTTGTCTTGCTAGAGAAAGGGACGTCGTCTTCCTCCCCTGGTGGGGCCTGGCAGGGCGCATTTCTTGTTGACAACTCTCTCGTTAGGGGTAGGGAACCGTTTGAAGGACCACTCCTCTTTTCTTGATTTCCCGGTGTATCTTCGGTGTGTTAAAATGAAACGTGCCTGGTTTGTGTAGCTTTGACTTAAAAACAGCAGCAAGATTGTGTTGAGAGTGGAAGTCAGGAGCCTTAGGTGGAAAGGGGCCTGCCCTGTTCCTGTTTTGTGAGATCTGGTTCAGTAGCAGCTTACTCTCTAATATATGGCCTTGGAAAGATTTGTGTCCATGCATTCCTTTAGAGCAATTTTTGTTTAAGGTTTTTTTCCTTCTTTCCTTGCGCTAAAGATGGCTCACAGCATGGCAAAAAATGTATTCTGATAAAAATTCAACTATTTGGATCCAAGCAGCATTTAAGCTTAATAATAAAACTTTTGTAACCTCTGTAGAAAACTAAATAGTGACACACCAAGCATTGTCGCTATAGGATCTTGATCCATAGGGCAAGTGTAACCACTCCATAAAGACCCTGTTTTTCACACCCACATTTTTTACTTGGTGGTTAATAGTAGTTAATAATTATTGTATGGCATTATGTGCAGAATAGCCTGGAGATCCTAAGATTGTCTAGCAATCAGATGTTCTAGTTTTTTAAGCATTATGCACCACTAGGTGGCAAGCTAGACTTATTTTTAAGACAGGAGACGTTTCAGAGGTGGTTTGCCATTGTCTGCCTCTTTGTCGCACAACCCTGATATTCCTCAGAGGTTGCCCTTACAAATACTAGCCAAGGCCAGCCTTGCTTAGCTTCTGAGATCTGACGGGATCAGGCTAGCCTAGGCTGTCCAGGCTACTTGGTGGTAGTTTTGACTTAAGGTGCATGTAGCTTCAGGGATATGTGGGTCCCAGGCAGCAGACAACTTAAAAAGTTTATTCCTTGAATGCACCCAGAAGTAAATAAGTAGTGAGTTCAGCTGCTGTGACATAGGCTGAACTTGATCCCAGTGACCTATTATCAGATATAAGGTGGGGAGCAGCATTCTGTACCAACTAAAGCTTCTAACTTGTCTTCGGAGGGCAACTCCATACAGATATTTTTGTAGTAGTCAAATGTAGGATCCCTGATTCAGGGATCACTACAGCAAAAGTAGGAGGGGTGAGACTTTCTGTACAAGATGAAAATGTAATAAAGCATGTTTGGCAACCATGGTCACCTTCTCTTCAAAAAGCAAGCCTGGGTCTAGAAAACCCAAGCTGCTTTACTTGCATTGACAAGGCATAAACAATGGAATGGTTCGTGAAGTTGTTGGAACTTGCAGTGATGGTGAAACGTACTTCATTGAGTAGAGAAAGGACAATAAGTTTGTTTGCAGATTGGAGACTTTTTGCATAAAACAGGGACTAATGATTTGATGACTTGTAGGTCTGATGAATAAGGAACTTGGAAAATAGGAAAAAGAGCACGTTCTTTGTAAACATAGAGTAAGAGACAATTTTGTGACCATATATGTATTCATTGAGGAGAAAATTGGAAGCCTCCTTTTAGTTTATATAGTGTTTTCTCCTTTCTTGTTTTGTTACCTTTTCTATCTTTTTGAAAATTTTAATAAAACCCTTTTAAAAAAAGACAAAGACATAAGCACATTATGAATCTAAAGTATCCTGTTCCTCCAGAAAACATTGACTTTCTTACCAGCGCCATCTTTATCTTGTTTTGATTCAGTACCAGCTTATTCACTGGCATTCTAAACATCAGTTCAGGACAACAACTGTACTTTAGCTGTACATGGTCTTTCTCTTGTTGGGTTCCTGCCAGAGCTATGTTTCTTCCTGGCAGGTCTCTGGTTAGAAGTAGAGAACAGATGGGCCATTTCTCTCACCATTTAGGGAGGTGAATACTGATTTGGGGAAAATGAGGGTCTTATCTGTTGTGGACCTTTTGAAAATCCTGTAAATCAATCCTTTTTTAGAACATTCCCCCAATCTTATTTGAGATAACTGGATTCCTGTACTGATAACAACAAAGAGGACTTCATCTCTCTTCTGGACTGAAGTATGTTTCATTTCTGATGTTCTGTATGAATAACGATGGCATGGCTTTCTAGATATTGGGGGGGGGAGAGATTTGGCATGTATTAGAGGACGTTTCGGTAACATTAGAGTTGGGCTCTGTTCAGATGAATAAACAGGTTTGTTGGCCCAGCACAGAAACCTGGTTTATTGTTGTTTCCAGATACGCCTGATCTTCAGTTTGTTATGCTTTAATCTAGACAAATTGCAGTTTCTTCTCCCTATAAACAGGGATTATAAATTAGGATCAAACCATAGTTTTAATTCTAATAAATTGGAGTTAGGTCAGTTGAAGTTAGGTCAAAGACTTCCAAAAGCAGAACAACTTGGATCATTCTCTGCACATGTGGCATGGGGTAGGCCTTTAGAAGAAGAAGAAGAGAAGAAGAGATTGGATTTATACCCCGCCCTTCACTACCCAAGGGAGTCTCAGAGCGGCTTACAAACTCCTTTCCCTTCCCCTCCCCACAACAGACACCCTGTGAGGTGGGTGGGGCTGAGAGAACTCTGGCACAAACTGCTCTTTTTTCAAGGACAGCTGTGCCACAGCTTGTGACTGACCCAAGGTCACATCAGCAGGTGCAAGTGGAGGAGTGGGGAATCAAACCCGGTTCTCCCAGATTAGAGTCTGCACACTTAACCACTGCACCAAACTGGCTTTACAAAGTATTGCTACCACAAAACCTGATCCTGAACTCTTCACAGTTTCTCATAATTTTATTATAGCTGTGACAACATTGTTGTATCTAAATACATATTGGGGAACCATTGATTCAGGTGGCTGGCTGTTTTGGTCTGAAGCAGCAGAACAAAGTTTGAGTCTGGTGGCACCTTTAAGACCAACAACATTTTATTTGTGGTATAAGCTTTCGTGTGCACACACTCTTCGGATACAATGAAATGGAAATTACCAGTCCATACATATAGGTAGAGGGTGAGCAGTAAATTAGTTTACAGAATAATGAAGATGTTTAACAGATTCAAGGACCAAACAGGAATAACAAGCTTAGTTTATATGGTTACCATTTGTTTGGGTTTAATTTTTTTTGGGGGGACATAGTGGAAGAAATATATATTTCTTGATGGGCAGATGTATCCTTAATTGTGGAATGCTGAGAATAATTAACAGACCCTGCCATTACGCTCCATCCGTCTCCTCTCAAGCATGAAGGTGACCTTACAGCATCTTCTTCTTTGAAGTGGGGCATTTGGCTCCCCTGTCCCCAGTTCAGAGAATACAGATCTAAGGGCTAAATGAAGCTAGCATATGTAATGAGATAAGAAACCAATATCCCTGTTAAGTCCTGGGGATTCCAAGTTTGTCATCACTACAAGAATACATTGGCATATAACTATGACTTAAATTTCCCCCAGTTTCTCATAACTTTGTTATTGCTTTAGAAAGTTCTGTTTAATTAAGTATTGGAGCCAGTCTAGAAAGCAACTGGTTAAGCAACTAGTGAAGAAATGAATTCATTTACCACAACGTTCATATAAAAAAGCAATGGCAAGAATGTCACGCACATGCATTTTGTCATATGGCAAAGTATATTCTGTTGTGAAATGATAAGTTTGTACTTTTCTTGGGAACACTGCAAGGCACTACTGAAAATCCTAGGCACCACAATGAAATTTCTAGGAGCCATGGTGACATGGTACCTGGAAGTTTTTGAATCCTGATGTAGTGAGCAGCCCACAAGTATGACAACATGCCAGATTTGGACCCAAGATGAACAAATGTCCATCCCTTGGTTTTAACATCTGAATGTGGTCTTGCTGTAACTGATGAAAACCATTTCCCCCAAAAATTTCCAGTAGCACTCAGAAGGCAATCTAAGTATGACATTTCCTTTGCGTATAGCATTTTGTGATAAATCTATTGGATAACCTGTTGGCCACCAATCTTACTACTTAGTGTTTTGAATAATGACTTGTTTTCACAAACATGTATCCTTGTTCACCTGCTGTATTACCAGTTTAATCACGGATTCTGAATGCATTATCTCGAACATTTTTAATAGTTAATAGATAGAGAAGCAGATTAGCTCAGCCCCCTTCCAGCCTGCATCCCATCCCGAGGGTTGTAGGCAGTGGGGCTAGGATGATTGACCCCTCTCCGACATTGGCATTGTGTAACGCCAGGTCTATTAATAATAATAAGACCACAGTCCTTCAGGACTTTCTGCAGGGGCAGAATGTAGAGCTGGCGTGCATGACCAAGACCTGGTTACGAAATGGGGAGACAGTAGCTCTCTCCCAGCTAGCTCCACCCAGGTTCTTGGTCCTTCACCAGTCGCAGACTAGGGGGTTGGGGGGCTTACTCCTTCAGAGTGCTTCCGCCACCGAAGATCATGGGTATTGAATGTGTCGGCCTTGTTTGGGAAGCCAGAGAGAGAGAGTGGTGATTTGGCTAGTGTACTGTCCACCTAATGCACCGGCTGATAGCCTACCGTTCCTGGTGGAGGCCTCGTCGGGCTGGGCATTGGAACACCCTAGACTGATAGTCCTGGGTGATTTCAGTGTCCATGCTGATGATATGACCTCTGCTCAGGCAACGGACGTGGTGTTGTGCATGGTGGCACTAGGACTCTCCCAATTTGTAACGAATACCACTCATCGGACTGGGCACATGCTTGATTTGGTCTTTGCGGTGGAGTTTACAGTGGACCGGATTACTGCTTTGGCAGTACCATGGTCGGACCACTTTGCTTCAGTGTCACCCCGAACCTGTTTGGGTAGCGAGCCTATTTAGGCTCGCCTGTGGACCCAAATGGACCCAACGTGGCTTCAGATGGTTCTCTGGGATCCGATGCCCCCTGGCAGCTCATTAGATGAGCTTGTAGAGGATTGACACAACCGACTCTTGACAGCCATCGACGAGATCGCTCCCTGATGCCCTCTGCGCCATCGCTCTAGGCTTGTTCCATGGTTTACCCAGGAGTTGTGGCTGATGGCGAGGGCTAAGATGGTTAGAGAGACAGTGGCAGCTTACTCGTGACGAAGATGTTTATGAGATCCTATGAGATGGCAGTCAAAGCTGTAAAAAGAGAGTACTATACAGCTGCGATTGCGTCTGCAAGCTCACGCCCAGCCCAATTGTTTTGAACTATCCAGTCCATTACTACTTTGCTACAAGGCAAACCAAACGCTAGGGAATTGGCCATTGGCTGTGAGGCTTTTGCGAGCTATTTTGCAGATAAAGTTTTGTTGCTCCTCCGCGGCCTCCCCGCTACAGTTGATACAGTGAGTGAACTCGAGGCTCCATGCATGTCTTCTGGTCAAGTTCTGGATCATTTTGGTCTGCTCAGCCTAGAGGAAGTTGACAAACTGCTTCTAAGTATCTGCCCTACCACTTGCTCCCTTGATCTGTGCCCTTTGTGCTGGCCATGAGGGGTTTCGAGGTGCCTTGTGGGAGATTATCAACAAGTTCCTCATGGAGGTACTGTTCCCCAAGGCACTTAAGGAAGCAGTGGTCCACCCTTCCTTGAAAAAGCCATCTTTAGATCTGGCTGAATTGGCCAACTACCGGCTGGTCTCTAACTTGCCCTGTTTGGGGAAGGTGATAGAGAGGGTAGTGGTGGTTCAACTACAGGGCTTTTTGGATGATGCTTCCATTTTAGTTCCCTTCCAGTCCGGCTTTCTCCCAGGCCATGGGACAGAGATGGCACTGGTCGCCCTCGTGGATGACCTTCGGAGGCATCTGGATTGAGGCGGGTTGGCAGTGCTGTTTTTGTTGGACCTGTCGGCAGCGTTCAACACGGTCGACCATCAGCTACTGATCCACTGCCTCGCCAACGTTGGAATTCAGGGGCTGGCCTTGCAGTGTGGAACACCATGGGGAACAGCTATCCTGGAGGCACCCACTGGATTGTGGTGTACCTCAAGGGGCAGTGTTGTCCCCAATGGTTTTTAACATCTATATGCACCTCCTTGCCCAGATTGCCCAGAGGCATGGGCTGGGTTGTTACCAGTATGTGGATGACACCCAGCTCTATCTGTTGTTGGGCGGTCAGTCCGACTCCAAACCGGAAGAGCTGGACAGGGTGCTACAAGCCGTAGCTGGTTGCCTTAGGCTGAGCCGACTGAAACTGAATCAGGTTAGGAATCCCACTCCTGACCTTCAATGGGGTTCCATGGGTGCCAGCGTTGGAGGTGAGGAGTTTGGAAGTGCTCCTGGATGCCTCCTTAACTATGGAGGCTCAGGTAGCAGTCACTGCCAGATCGGCCTTTTAACATCTTTAGCTGATCAGGCAGTTGGTTCCCTTCCTCGAACGCAACGACCTGGCGATGGTCACCTCGAGACTGGACTACTGTAATGCTCTCTAAATGGGGCTGCCCTTGTCTCAAATCCGGAAGCTGCGGCTGGTGCAAAATGCCGCGGCCAGGCTTTTGATTGGGATCTCTAGATGGGAGCACATACAGCCTGTGCTGAAGGTGTTACACTGGCTGCCGATAGCATACCGGATTTGTTTCAAGGTGCTGGTTTTTACCTTTAAAGCCCTATATGGTCATGGACCTACATACCTGAGGGACCGCCTTTCCCCACATGTCCCCCAGAGAGCACTGCGGTCAGGGGCTCAGAACCGGCTAGCCCTCCCGGCTCTTAAGGAGGCTAGGCTGTCTATGACCAGGGCATGGGCTTTCTTTGTGGCAGCCCCATCCTGGTGGAATGAGCTCCTGGAGGAGATCAGGGCCCTGCAGGACCTTTTACAGTTCTGCAGGGCCTGTAAAATGGAGCTCTTCCACCTGGCTTTTGGGAGCTGCCGCCACCACCAATGAAGAACATCGGATGGTTGAATGTGAGAGGGCCCTGGATTCTGGAAACTGCCTCCAACAGTCTAAAGAACAGCAAACACTGCAAAGACAATCAAAATGAAAACTGTGAGATGACTGCGAGCTGAGAACTCTGAATAATGGCTGCTACTGTCATACGAACAATGACTACTAGCACTTTATTATGGTTTTAGAATTGTTTTAATTGTAACCTATGTTTTAATGTGACATCTGTTTTTATGTAAGCCACCCTGAGCTGGCTTCGGCCAGGAGGGCAGGGTAGAAATTCAAAAAATAAATAAATAAATATCAGGATTACACGTGGAGTCATTCTGATAATTAATTTAGTGTGAAATTTAGGTTTTAAGGCTAATAAGTTTCAAACTGATGCCCAGAAGTGTTGATGGAATTCTTGGGAGTACTGATGCAGGTGAGATCAATGCAGCCACTCAGTCAGTCTTTTTTAAAAAGGCCATGGCCTAAGTAGCATGTGTGTCAAAGGTAGTGATTCTGCTTTTTCTTCCAAGCAGTTTGCCATAAGCTGAAGCAACCGAGTTCTGTTTTGAGAGCATGGAGACTGAGGTTGTTGCTGTGCTCTCATAGAATTTCTGGTAATATGAGTTCTGGTACGGCGCAACGATGGGCGGGTCTCGGGTTGCTCCGAGCCGCCCGACCCCTTTTTGCTCTTTCTGGAGCCTCCCAGCTGCCGGGAGGGCTCCGCCAGACCTCCTGGGGAGAGGTCTGGAGCAGGGGGCTCGTTTTGGACCCTTCCGCAATCGGCAATGCGGGGGGTGCCCATTATTGCCCCGAAGTGGGAGCGGCTTGCGGGGTAGAGCATGGTCGCCATGTTCTACACAGCTGCAGCCATCCGTTTTAATCCACACTTGGACTTAAGACTTATAATAATTACAGCAACACAGAATAAGAAGTTAAGGAAATTGTGAGTACGCATTCTTCTAAGTCTAAAGTAGAGAAGGACAACGAAATTACCCCGGTTAAATGTGCTCAGAATGGAGAAAAATAGTGGCCGGGGGACATATGGGAGCTGACTGTGTGTTTTTGTGTGTTTGTTTTTTTCGGGGAAATGATGGGTTTTTTTCCCATCGGCAAGGATTTACAATACACAATGGATGGAAGAAAGACTACTTGTTATTGTGAATGATTTTTGGAACTTAAATGAACTGGTTTGAAAAAAGTGATTAAAATGGCGTTTGTACTACGGACGGAGGAAGAAATTTATGAAAATATGGAGGTGGTTGAGATGATGGTTGAACAGTTCCTTAGAGTCCTGAAAGAAGGGATACAAAAGGGTTTTGAGGATGCATATGCAGAGTTATTGAAAAAAGCACATAGCCCCCAAGTGGAAGCTGAGAATAAGGAAAAGCAGGATCAACCTATTCTGAGTGTGGTGGAGAACCTGGGCGTCCAGCAAAAGAAGGAGTGTGTTTACAGTGTGTTGGATAACCCAGGGTGTTTCGAAGAGAAGGACCGTGTAGAGACTCAACTCCCTCCAACTAAAACAGTGAGAAGGAAGCAAATAAAAATACTCTATGTAAAGCTAGAACCTTCAAAAAAAATGGGCAAAGACTGAAAGCTGAAAGAGAAAGAAATTGGAGGAGAAAAAGAAAAAAACGACGGGCATGGAAATTTAAAAGAGACAACAAAATACGGGAGCTAGAGTTTTTGAAAACCAGAGGGTGGAGAGTAGAAAATCAGTACACACACAAAGAAAGTAGACATGTTGTGGCAGAAAAGCAGGCTACAGATGTATAGGAGGAAAAGTAAGTTATATGAAGAGGTGAAATGATTGGTTTTCTTTTGATACATGCCTAGCTAGAAAAAATGACCTTAAAATTTTTGCTGTAAAGGAATATTGAATTGAAAAATAAGCTTAAAAAAAGAAATAAATACAAGGCACTAATACAGGTTTAGGGAAATAAGAGAGAAAAGGTTTTGATTAAAGTTTGGCTGTGGGGGATTTTAAAAACCTTTGCTAGAGATGGAATAATCTGGGTTATACGTAACTATGTGTAATTTAAAGGTAGAAGGTGCTGGTAATAATATGGATGTTTAGCTATTTAATTGTATTTGTGTTAGAATATTGTAGTTAAGTTGTAATTAATTTTAATAATAGTTTAGTATGATTTAGATTGATAGAGATAAACTCTGTGATAAACAAAGATAGTTAAAGATTTAGTAGACAATAACTGGAAGGTATTGGTGCTAACAAATGTTAAAACCTTTATTTAAAGAACAGCAGAGCTAACCTTTAAGTTAAGATCAGTATAATGGTTTCAACAAAATGGTAAATTAATTCAAATGGTGTGGATAAGGGATGTTGATATTGAAAATTTAAAATGGTGATAAAATAAAGAATTTAAAGATTATATCCTGTACCTATATTAGAAACAATGAATTATTGGAGTAATTGTTAACGTAACAGGAGAGGTTAGAACCTTGCACGGTGAAGATAATGGTGATTTTGAACAGTGAACTGTAACAGGAATAATTCTGAACATTTTATAAAACTAATATGAATTAAGAGTGTAAGTTAGAGAATGTAGTACTTAAATCTTAAAGGGAGTATAGATAGAAGTAGCTACTCAACATGGAACTGATTTATAGGTTGAGTATAAGAACAAAATAACTTCTCTGTCTTGTTTTTTCTCCTGTTTGGTTTAGCCTGTGTTACTGTAAAGAAAAATGTTTTTAGGTTACTGTATGTACTCTTGTTGGTGTTCTTGTTTCTATGTAATGGTATAGGCTTCTATTATCTTTAAAACCCAATAAATATATTATTAAAAAAAGAATTTTTGGTAATGTGATAAAGCCACAGTGTAGGACAGATGATTTACCCTTACACTGCATTATTCATGTGTAGTTCTTGGATTACTGAAATGAGCAATAAATGTCAGGTGGCATTTTAGATGATATGGTAGCAACTGTCTCCTTGATATTAGATGGGGGCTAATTTAGGATGAATGTTGGATTAGTGATATAAAAAGAGATGCAGGTGTTTGGCAGAACTTAATATTATTATAATTTTGCATTTCAAATACATGTGTTGGTGAAATGTTATCCTCCATGATATTTTATATGTTGTAGGAAATATGAGAAATTCAAAAGCATTACCTTATTGAGACTGAAATTAAGCTACAGTAGGCTTGTGTAGCAGTTTTTCCAGGGATCCATTGCTCACTGAACGTTATGTATTTAATTTTGGTGGTCAAGATTCTTCTTGTAAATCAGAATCTCTGAAGACAATTAATTGCAGGTTCTTAATGAATAATTATTGTATGTCTCTACATTATCTTATATACCCCTTGAAAAGGCAGGAAACACTATTACAGTACATGATATGATTATAGAGTCTCGTTGTTAGAGTGTGAGAGAAGTCAGTTGATGCAGAATAGTGATGAATAAATCAATCAGTTACCAGTGGGCACAGAGAGCACCTATATCCCTTAATTGTTCTGATAGTCTTCCTTTGTGAGATAAATAATGTGGCTTGAAAGACAACTTGCCAGCCTTAGTTAAATCTCTGCCTTTCTGAAAGGTTCTAAATGCATCAGGGGCTTTTCCATATGGGTTTCCCCCCATCAATTTTGGCCCTGTACTGCTTCAGTTTATTCTCTGATTTCCTCATGCTTTTTTGTGCCTTTAGTTTTTGCTTCTTTTTTTGGTTATTTTCCTGCCCCCCTCTTCTTTTGAGACCTCTTTTACCCCTTTTTATCTCAAACTTTTTCTGGAAGCAAATTCTGAGTCGACTTCCCTTGTGCATAATGTTTCTGTTGGTTTTCATGGTCCAGCTGACTCCCACCCAACTCCACTCCACTTTTTAATGATGGGACTGTCATAATCAAATCACTCCCCCCCCAGAAGAGTGGTTTTGTTTATTATATTTTTTAAAAAGCAGTAGGATATCGATATGGTATTGTAATAATAGGTTTAGCAAGTTCTCTGAATTCCCAGCTTTTTTTTTTTTTTTAAGTTTCTAGTCCTTTTCCTTATGAAGATATGTCTTTTTCTTTATATTTTCATGGGGAAGGTGCTAAAGTTTTTCCCCTCCAAAAATTAAAGCTGGGAATTCAAAGAATCTGCTAAACCTATCATTGCAATGGTATGTTAATATATCAATATAAGCAGACACAAAAGATAAAAAGGGGGTACTGTGACACCACCAATGATGGCACTAGTGATGACCCTTCCTTGAAAAACCTAATTATTGGAGGCACGTGCAGAACCTGACTCCACAACTGTGAAAATGCAGAGGGAAGGCAGACGTGCGGAAAGAGCCATGCCAAAACTGATTTCAGTGCTTGTGGATTGACTGCCAAGAAAATCAGGAGTAAGTCAAGTGAGCAGAAAAGTCCAGGAGCGAAAGAATAATTTTTAACAAGTCTTCTAATGCCAATAGTTATTTCGGTTTTGAGAAATACAGAACTAATCTTAAACATTCTGAGAATGGATGATTTAAGTAGCTCATAGTGGATGCTGGAATATTAGATGAAAACCTGGTAGTCCAGACTTTCAGGATATCTCAAGGAAAGACTATTTTTATGTGCCAAGATGATTAACTAACCAAAGTGATGAGATCATGGCGACTGTCTCATTGAGAAATTGTTATTAAAAGCTAATTCAAACTCAAAATTCTTGTGGATTTCAGTTGGACAGGTTGGGCTCAAATTGTTTCTCATAACTGGAATCCAGGTTTTTCACATGATTTGTTTCTCTTAGTTTTAAGTCATACATACATATATACACTGTCAGTATATATACCTATCAGTGTATTTACAGTTTATACTTAAGAACATTTTCTTGGGAGTAAACCCCATAGAATACATTGCAGTAGGATTCTAAGTAGACCTGCTTAGAATTTCACTGTTCATATCTTATTCTGGATTTACATATAATTTGATAATTGAAATGCTTTTCAAAGCATTTTATTTCATATTATAAATTAAATGTACTTGAGCATATTGTGTTTTAATACCTCAATTACTGAAAAATATTTATTATTTAAAACATTTATTAGCTGCCTTTCTACCTTGCAGAACTTAAGGTGGCTTGCAATATAAATTCAGTTATAATTATAAAAGACCACAATTTAAAATCTTCAATTAAGATGGCCAATAAATAAAAAATAAACTAGTCAAATGCAATCCTAAATAAAACTGTGTTCAGCTGCCTCCTGAAGATGGAAAGTGAAGGGGCCAGGCACACGTCCCTGGGCAGGTTTGTTCCATAATCAGGAGGTTGCCACTGAAAAGGCCCTCTCTTGTGTGCTTACCAGACGAACATCTGTAATCAGTGGGGCAGTCAAGAGGGCCTCTCCCTGCGACCTTAATTCTTGGGCAGGAGCGTATGAGAGAAGATGGTCCTTCAGATATATTCAGATGCTATTGCTGCAGTATTGGGGTTGCATGCTCCCGGTAGTTGGCACCGACTACTTGTCCAGCATTCTGTAGTAGCTGAAGCTTCCGAGCACTCTTCAAGGGTGGCCCAAGTAAAGCATATTGCAATCTCTGATCAAAACTAATGAGAGAATCTTCTTGTTCTGAACTTGATATAACAAATTATGGCCTTGTGGTATGGTAAATTTAGACACACTAATAATGTAACCTGTGTTACAAAGATACATTCATTTGAGCAAGTACAGCAGGCTTTACTTGTGTAATTAGGGATACTTCACAAGATCAGGTTTTCATAAATGGAGATCATTTCTGGGTAGGAAGCTGCATTTACTAAATTTGCCTAAAGTGCAGTAAAGTGTTTAATTTTGCCATGAATATATGGGTTTGGTAGCCATTGCATCTTTAGCTTGACATTAGCTGTACTTGTGGAATAAACATATTCTTCCTGTGTATTCCTGCCACCTACACCCCCCCCCCTGTTTCCTTGTATGTAAAACTTTACATTAAAAATTCCTCAGGGCAAAAACCTGTCATCGTTTACTCCATGAAGCATCATGCACATTATAGCTATATGTATTATCCTACTCTCGTTGCTTTGTTTTTATACTTACGTAATACCATTTTCTGCATTGTTCAATATATATTTAATACTTCATGCCCTGTTTCAGGTTGGTATAATCCTATATCGATTGCATTGACATAACACTTTGTAATCTGCCTTGAATCTCTGTGAGAAAGGTGGACTATATAAAGTAAATAAATTAAAATAGTTGTATAAATAAAACTAGGTTGGATTAAAAAACCCCTGAAAGCTTTGTTCACAGAACAGATCTTTCCTGTCTCCGCCTGCCCATCTTCAGTCTCTTGTGCCTCTGGGAAAGTTGGATACAAGGTGGGAGGCTGCAGCTCTAATGATAAATTTGAGGCAATTGTGGATCTACTGTTTCTACTTGCACCAGGGTAATTTTGGATCCAACCCACTGCGTTACTCAATGGGATCAGTATGTAATTGTATTTCCTATGTTCCTCAGCACTGCCCTTTTTGTCCCTTTCTAAACTCTTATAAAAAGCAAATTGTAGTGGTGGGAAGCAACAATAATACCCATTGTACTACTGTTTAGAGCACTGTGATGATCATACAGTATTGTAGCACTGCACCATGAGTAGGGGGTTTCATGGTCTGCGCTATTTAAAGAGTTAATTGTGGTGTATTTAAACATGGAATACTTGTATATCCATTATACTTGTTATCTTCCTTTAATAATGGTTAAAATCCAATTTCATGTCAAATGGCTTTATTCTGTTGTTGTGGGATGCAAAAATGCTATGTTCACTGATTTTCCTTGGCTTGTGAGACAGAGGAGTCACTCAGAGATGAGAGATGGAAGAAGGTCTTGTGCTGGTTTTTATATCACTGCCATTGCATTTGCAGAATCTCATCTGGTGAAATGCTTGAGGATAATTCAAAATTTGAGCTCCTAGGGTAGAATCTATTGTAGATAGGGATTGGATGGTCAACTATGGTGTCTTTGCAAGGTCCTTTGTAGGTGAAATTGCTCAGAACTGATCCAACTTGGATGTGAGTTAGAATGCAGATCAAACTGTAGTTCCTAGGATTATGAACGCCACCACATCCAAGTTGGACCACTATCTCTCCTGGTTTATTTTTGATATCTTCTTGGTAGAAAGTTCGATGTGTGCTTTTTTGTAATAATATATTGGTCTCTGAAAGAGGAGTGCTAAAAAAGCATTCCATGCCTAAGGATGCCCCACACAGCTGTAGACCTATGTTTATCTTGCCATTCTTGGATTGGGTAATTGAGCACATAGTGGCAGAATACTATGTCATACTGAGCTGAGTTTTCCTAGGTAACACATCTGCCTCTGACCTGTTTCAAGGTACCTTCAGGCTCACTTTTGAGACAATCTTCATATACCAATGGATATATCAAAAGCCGCGTTAGCCAGTTCTGTTGGATTTAACAATCTTTTTTGTATTTTTATATGTGTGTGTTGTGCGCGCATGTGTGTGAGTGTGTACATGCACCTGGAAGTCATGGTGACTGACCTCTCCTGGGGGCCTGGAGGATATTCAGAGAGGTGGCTGAATAAAGCCTACTACTTCTAGTATTTCAAGGAACGTCTCCCATCCAAGTACTTCCAGAGTCAACCCTGCTTCACTTCCGAGATCTGATGAGATTGGGCTTGCCTGGGCTATCCAGGTCAGGGCAATTTCACATCATCTTTTAATTGCTCATTCAATTTTGTTGAGCCTCTGAAAAAAAGAGACAGGGTTAAGGGCTGTGATGATCCACTTGTTTTGATCTTTTAATTGTATCCTTTGCATTGTAAGTGAAAGTGAGCACTGGGAATGCTGAGTTGGCCCCCTGCATCATTTCTCTCACCAGTGTTGTTCGATGTTTATTCTAGACCTGTGAATGAGATGGGTGATACCCAGCCTCAAAGCTTTAGTATGCCCATTGATGGAAGGATTTGTTATGTAAGAACATGTTCAACATATAGGATATTAATACCTTTGTATTGGATTTACACATTATGGAATAAGAAGCAACACTATCACATCTTGATGTTTGGAAGAAGTTCTTCACAAAATGAATGCCAAAACTCCGGAGAAGTTCGTCCATCTTTCTGATACCTGTTGGGAATTAATATTTTTCAATGTGACTGTTTATTTTTGTATAATTATTGTGAGTTTATAAGCGTTTTGTACATCATTACAGCTTCTATATTTTTGGTTCTCTACATTAGCTGTAACCCTTCAGTTTTGTTGGCAATGCAGCATATGCAGTCTTAATGAGTAAACATAGATATTTAGTAATATTTAGTCCTCCACCATCAGGGCTAGCAAGCTGGTATTTGTTCAGACTAAGTATTAGCTAGGATCTTCAAGTTTGAGACAATATACAGGGTGGTAAGTAGGGGATTGTACTTGACTATAGATTGCATGTAGACTGTCTTTTAGTTAAATTATAATTGAGTATTTATCAAGCTGGAAAAAACACCAAGTGTCTGGCTGCTCTCTACCTGGATACAGAGTTCTTCCACTCTAAGGCTTTACCAGTTTGTTCTTTCTAGATATGATTGGTAATGCTAGCAAAGTTGAACCTCATTTACTGAAAACATTTTGTGCCCTACTTTTCTGCTTAAAAATAAAATCTAAGGCTTGTAATTATTAACAGAATTGCAAAAACAGATCAATAACATTAAAACAATTTTTGTTGTTGTTCTTCAGTCGCACAGTCGAGTCCGACTCTTTGCGACCCCATGGACCAGATCACGCCAGGCCTTCTGGTCTTCTGCCATCCTCTGAAGTTTGCTCAACTTCATGTTCGTTGCCTCTATGACACTGTCTAACTATCTCATCCTTTGCCGTCCCCGTCTTCTTTGACCTTCAATCTTTCCCAGCATCAGGGTTTTCTCCAGTGAGTGCTCCCTTCTCATTTGGTGGCCAAAGTATTTGAGCTTCAGTTTCATTATCTGGCCTTCCAGGGAACAGTCAGGGTTGATTTCTTTTAGGATTGACTGATTTGATCTTCTTGCAGTCCAAGGGACTCTCAATAGCCTTCTCCAGCACCATAGTTCAAAAGAATCTATTCTTCGGCGCTCGGCCTTCCTTATAGTCCAACTCTCGCAGTCATACATGACTACTGGGAATACCATTGCTTTGACCATGCGGACTTCTGTTGGCAGGGTGATGTCTCTACTTTTTATCATGCTGTTTAGGTTCGCCATCGCTTTCCTCCCAAGGAGCAGGCGTCTTTTAATTTCATGGCTGCTGTCACAGTCTGCGGTGATCTGGGATCCCAGGAACGTGAAGTCTGTCACTACTTCCACGACTTCCCCTTCTATTTGCCAAGGTGTGATGGGGCCGGATGTCATGATCTTAGTTTTTTTGATCTTGAGCTTCAAGCCCACTTTTGCGCTCTCCTTTTTCACTTTGAGCAAGAGGCTCTTAAGGTCCTCTTCACTTTCTGCCATCAGTAACAATCAGTAACAAAAATGCATTTTCTTGTATAGGCAGTAAGTGACAAATTGCAAAGGCAACTACAACAAGCACATTCAGCAGCTGTGGAAACTTGTTGTTATTAGATGGGAGACTTTTCATGCTGCAGTAGTAATACAGCTGCAGTAGTAATGTATGGGTATCATATAAGGCTGCCAGTCTTGTGACTGGAGCTCAAGTCTTGGCTGGCACATGTCTGGCTTCCTTTTTGGCTCAGTACATTTCATGCAGAAGGTCCCAGGTTCAGATCCTTGGCATCCTAAAGGGTCTTGGAAGTAGGAATTGCAAAAAGACATTTCTCTGTCTGAGGCCCTGGAGGCCACAGTAGACAATGCTGAGCTGGATGGACCAGTAGTATAAAGCGGCTTTCCATTTTCGCATAACTCTTTGAGCACATTAAGATACTTAATGTGCTTAACTAGGAAAGCACAATGTCACACTGTTGAGAGGTGTTTGTATGTGAGAGAGAGGCTGATTTACTGCACTGTGGAGAACCAAAAGCAGATCAGAGCAGCATTCTCTTCTGCCATATCCCAGATTCCATGTTGCTGAATAAAGAAGTGTCACCACTCACCTCATTGTCTGCCTCACTTGTGTTGCAGTTTTGTCCCCATATTCTTTTCCTTTTTATTCTCACAATTGTTTAGTTTTCACATTGTGTCTCTTCTCTGCCTGACATCCATGTTCATTGTTCCTGTATCCTGTTCTGTATTTTTGTCTGTAGCTCTTTTCTTTGGACTTAACATCTTCCTAAATGCTAGCTTTCCCCAGTTCCTTCTTTCTACAGAGGTTGATCCTCTATAGTTCTTGGATAAATGCATACTGTCAGTTAGGAATGTGAAATATTGTTTACTGTTCTGAGTAACAGCTAGAGCAGAATATATCAAGGTTGGAAAATATTTTATGTGTTAGAAGTCAGCATCAAGCCTGCATGAGTCTCAGTCTCTGTCTTTAAAACTAACATTTTCAGACGCTCAGCTGACTAGTAGCCTGGGATTTTATGCGTGTGCAAAAATAGGTAATGAGACATGAATCAAGCTATGCATTGTGAATAATGGCATACTAAAGTTGGCTGGCTTCTGAGAGAAGGCTGAGTAGATTTTATTTTTTAAGCAGAAAAAGTAAGACATAAAATGTGCTCTACTGAACCATGACTGAGTCCTCCCCACTCCTGATTACTAGAATGCTATGTATGGCCACATATTTACATCTTTTTTTCCTAGTCTGTTGCATTGCATTCCAAACACAAAGGCCTAGTGGCATCCAAAATTTCAAATCTGGAAAGTAAATAAAGCAACTCTTTTTAAAAATAGGTCTTGCACAGACAATAGGTGTAGTGGTTAAGAACTGCGCACTCTAATCTGAAGAACTGGGTTTGATTCGCACTCTTCCACATGCAGCCAGCTGGTGACCTTGGGTCAGTCACAGTTCTCTCAGCGCTGTTCTTTCAAGAGTAGTTGAGAGAACTACTCAGCCCCACTTAGCTCACAGGGCTTCTGTTGTGGGGGGAGGAAGGGAAGGACATTGTAAGCCGCTCTGAGACTCCAAGTGAAGAGCGGGGTATAAATCCAACTCTTCTTCTTCCTCCTTAAAACTTATGAAGTAATTGCCAATTGTGTCTGTAGCTGCTGTGTATTTATTAGCTGTTTTTGTATAGTTCAGGGTAAAGTCTTAATCTATGAATCCTAGGAAGTTCTACTGAATCCATGGTTTCAAGTAAGTGTGTTTAGGATAGGAGGTAGAAATGGGAGGCAGAAATGTATATAATTTCTGGTCTGTTTCAGTTGACTGCATTATTCAGCTGTACAAATCAAAAATTCAGTCTTTCCCTTTTAGCTAGCTTCTTTAATATGTAGGTTTTATGGTTTATTTAGTGAAATTAATCCAACTTTTCAAGTGCTAGATGACTTCATAATGTTAATGTTAGTTGACTTTATTTCTTTAAAACACACATTCAGCTTGATTTTTATCATGGTTGCATTGAGCTTCTCCATCACTAGTACTAGCCACTGAAAATGACAAAATTTGGATATAGACCAGAAACTGAAAACAATGTGACCTTTTATATACTGAAAAATATTAAACCTTCCTAGTAGGGTGGGATAAATAAGACACTGTATTTGAGGCATTTTTTAGCAAGCAAGAGTTTAGGATACTCTGCCAAAACTTTTTCTCAAGTGTGCTGTATACTATACCAATTAAAGAGATGTAGTTGCAAAAAGTCTTAGATTTGCTTGACCTTTTCTAGGAGGTGGAAAAGTTAAACATGTAAACATTGCAAAAGAATGCTTTGAAAACACCATGGCAAACTAAAATGGAAAATCCAAAAAATAGGGCTGACTAGGAAACAAAAGAGGAGTGGCTGTCACCGAGAATATCACTGGAATAGTATATATGAACATCATTAATTGCCATTTGAAAAGTTCTCACTTGAGTCAGTGCCAAGAAATGTGCTTAATCTCTCATTATCTTCACTGTGAACATGCTGTTCGTATTTGCATATTTTCCCTCACAAAGTCCATTTATATTACTAAGTGCTTCAACATCTAGAAACATTTTGGAGGTATTCAGGAAAGTTAGTGGTTCTATGTTTGAAGACTACTGGAATAAAACTCAGTAGCTGTTAGATGCATGTAACTCTACTTTTGTAGAAAGCAAAAGAATTTTTTTTAGTCTGTTTTCTTTTTATGCTTTTAAAAGAAAATCACATTTGAATTTGCTTTGCTCCAGCATCTCTTCAGTTTCTATCACCTGTGTTTTGTTATAGTAGCACTTCAGACACCTGTGAATAAACTTTGAAGATAGGATATAATTAACTAGCCCATTATCAGTTGTTACTGTTCAAATTAGTACTGGATGGAGCCCATACAATGTCTTTTTCTTTCCTAAATTATCTAAACTTGTAATAAACTGTTCTATTAATTCACTCAAGTTAGTTGTTGTTGTTGTTCAGTCGCACAGTCGAGTCCGACTCTTCGCGACCCCATGGACGAGCTCTCTCCAGGCCTTCCGGTCTTCTGCCGTCCTCTGAAGTTGGCTCAACTTCATGTTCGTTGCATCGATGACACTGTCTAACCATCTCATCCTTTGCCGTCCCCGTCTTCTTTGACCTTCAATCTTTCCAAGCATCAGGGTCTTCTCCAGTGAGTGCTCCCTTCTCATTTGGTGGCCAAAGTATTTGAGCTTCAGTTTCATTATCTGGCCTTCCAGGGAACAGTCAGGGTTGATTTCTTTGAGGATTGACTGATTTGTTCTTCTTGCAGTCCAAGGGACTCTCAAGAGTCTCCTCCAGCACCATAGTTCAAAAGAATCTATTCTTCGGCGCTCGGCCTTCCTTATAGTCCAGCTCTCGCAGCCATACATGACTACTGGGAATACCATTGCTTTGACCATGCGGACTTTTGTTGGCAGGGTGATGTCTCTACTTTTTATCATGCTGTTTAGGTTCGCCATCGCTTTCCTCCCAAGGAGCAGGCGTCTTTTAATTTCATGGCTGCAGTCACAGTCTGCGGTGATCTGGGATCCCAGGAACGTGAAGTCTGTCACTACTTCCACAGCTTCCCCTTCTATTTGCCAAGGAGTGATGGGGCCGGATGCCATGATCTTAGTTTTTTTGATGTTGAGCTTCAAGCCCACTTTTGCGCTCTCCTCTTTTACTCTGAGCAAGAGGTTCTTTAGATCCACTTCACTCAAGTTAGACCTGCTTACTAATGTAACTTATGCTCCAGAGGCTATATTTGCTACCATGGAAGGTTTTGGGTTTTTCTTTTCAAACATCCGCAGTGTGTTATCTCAGCCAGCTGGTAATTTAGGTTTGACAATTTTGTCAGTCACCACTGAATATTATGAAAAATAACAAATTCTCATGCAAGTAGTAGGATACTGAAGAGTTGCACAGTAAAATAGCTTAAGAATTTCACAGTTATGGTTCCAGCACTCCCCGCCCAGCTATGTTGCTGAAACTGTTTCCCTGTGATATTGAGCCATGCATAATTTCTGGGGTTTGCTGTAAAGAGTGATTAGGGTAATGCCATTTACTTAGCACCGCCCACCATTGGCAGCCTGCTTTGCCATTGCGGCTGCACTGTGAGATCACTGCAGCTACAGCCACAAGTGTGGCTGTGGAACTCCCCAGCTGCTAAAACTACAGCAGCCGGTCACCAGTCATTCTGCTCTCCTCTCCATTTGGGTTATAATTTGGCCTTTCTGTACTTCCCTTGCCTCTTTCCACACATTCTTCAATAAGTAAAATAACTTTATTTGGGCAAGCCATTAGTGGATTGCTTAAGGGAGTTCGTTTGACAGTAGACATTACGTGGCCCAAATATTGCATATGTTTGTTAGCTGATGAGATTTTTAGTTGACCATCTGGCTTTTTGGTTGATTAACAATGTGATCCTATGCAGAGTTTAAGCCCATTGAAATTGATGAGCTCAGACAGAAGTAACTGTATAGGATTGTACTATTAAAGGTATTTTAAAATGTGTTTTTATCTTGAAGGAACCAGTATTATATTACTGTGAACTCAAAATGTAATAAGGAAAAGCCCTTAATAATTGTTAAAAGGAAAAACAATTAAGCATTTCCTTCATCAAATTTTAAAATATGGGCGTTGGGGGAGTATAAAGAATAATGGAATAAAACGGGTTGAGGAATAATGAAGAATGGGATGGGATAACAACTAGAAATTTTCCCCACAGTACAGTAGCACAGCCAGGGCCGGCCCGAGGTTTTTCGGTGCCCTAAGCAAAACTAGTGCCTTCTGTCTCCCCCCCGTGCGGGGGCGGTGCCAAGGAGACTCACTGCGCCAAGGAGACTGCTGCGGCAGTTTGAAGTTGGCTCCTCGACCACCCGTTGCTCCAATGGCCCTTGACGTTCATTTGCATTGACGCTGGAGGTCAGCGCCGGTGGGGCCTTTTATTGGCTGCACTGCCGCCTCTGCGCCTGCTGGGCTGTCAAACTCCGGGGCAGACCCCCCCTCCTCTTTTCTTGTCTTTTTTTGAGGGGGGGAGAGGTTGGAAAGGGAAGGTCATGCAAAGTGGGGAGGGGGGAGCCTGGCTGGCTGGCGGAGAGGCAAGCAGCGGAAGCGGAGCGGGCGGCTGTGCAAGGCAGCAAGGCTTTCTAGCCTGAAGCGCTGCGCAAAGGAGGCTCCGCCGTGGGGCAGAAGAGGCTACACCCGCCCACCCATTTCCACGCTGCCTCCTGCTTTCTCCTTGCAGAGTTGGTCTTTTGGAGAGAGAAAGTCTCTCCTTGTTTTCTCTGGGTTTTCTTCTTTTTGTGGACTAGATGCATGCAGGGCTTTTGGTGGGGGTAGGTGGGTTCAGTTTGGCGCCCCTAAGGGCCAGCGCACTCTAGGCGAATGCCTAGCTCGCCTAGTGAGTGAGCCAGCCCTGAGTACAGCAGCACTAAGCTTCCGCTTCTTGCTCACCTAGGTCTGGATCTTGGCAGTTTAGTGTCACAGTGAAATTGCCCTTTGCAACTGACTGCTGGGGTTTTTGGTTATGTGTGAATGAAGTTATGTATCTAACTATGATCTTGAGCAGCATAGTTCAGGATAAGGGGTATTGCTGTGTCCTCCCACCTTGACTGTGTGGGCCAGTTTGGGGAGGGTACAATCAGAGCTGGGAAATGTGTACTTTTTGCCATGTATGTCCTGACACTAATTTAAATCCCCCCTTACATTTTCAGGGACTCTGCCCCCTTTTCTTTTTTTAGGGTAGGGGATGTTATCTGCAGTTTTGCTTCTTTAACAGAAGGTGCTAACAGAAGGTGCAGCCCCATCCTGTTCAGGCTGAACACCATCTCCCTGACCAGGCCGGGTTCTCATAGTGTCACCATCTTATCTGAACTGAGTTTGTTGGCCTCGTCCAACCAGTTAGTGACTCCAGACTCACTGTCTCATCTAGATCAGATGAAAAAGAAATTATGGAGGTGTGTGGGAAGTTTTTAATCTTTGAAAAACGTGGTAAGGCCTACATTTATTAAAGCTGTCAGCTTTGAAATGTACGTTCTATTTTTATACAATTTCTGTTGTGGCCTTACACTGAAAAGACTGTCTGTTTATATATCTACAGACAGTAGGCAGGCAACAGATAGATTAATAATTTGTTCTTCAGTTCTCTGATATAGATACCGTGTTTCCCCGAAAATAAGACACTGTCTTATATTTATTTTTTCTCAAGAAGACACACTAGGGCTTATACCACAAATGCATAGAAATCCTGCTAGGGCTTGTTTTTGGGGTAGGTCTTATTTTCGGGGAAACAGGGTAGTGAGACTGATTTTGTGCAGCTAATGTGCAGGCTTAATTTACTTCAGCACTATTAAAGCTGTGTATGGTGTTTCTTTGTAGGAATTGTTGGAAAATTTGGCAAAATAGTTACATATTCAGAGATTGCAATGAATCTTTGCTTCACTGGAGAGGAGGCATTTTCTTCTATGTAAAAATCTTTATTTCACAGTTAATCTACAAAACAACAAAGACACCTAAGGTATCTTTACACTTTGACCACACGGTCTACAACAATGGAGATTCTTCTTCTTGACCCCTAGAAGGAAATCATCTGAATGCATTAACCAATGATTGTTAGTAAATAGACTTCCATTTTGAGGGCTTTGTTTCCATTGGCTTTGTGCCAGGTTTCCTCCCAGGTCAGTCTAAACAATAGCACACAAGGTAAACACACATTAACCCTATAATGACTGAATTTTAGACCTTGCAACACACACATTTCCAACAGGAATTTCTATTCTTTAATTTTATATTTCAATTCAAAAATAGTAATCTTTACTAACAGTTCTTACTGTATCAAGGCCACTTAAAAGATCCTTTAGAATTAGAGCAACATGTTATGAAAGGGATCTGCAGGGGATTGTTTGATAGGCTTTGTCTATGTACTTAACCTTTAAAATAGATATGGATTATTTTGAAAGAATCCAAATGAAAAAATAAACTGGTTAACATTCACAGCTGCAAGCACAGTGCTACGTCTTCTGCATTTCAGTAAATGCAGAGTTAACCTTAAAAATGCACAATTGTAGTTCATGGAATCATGAAGAATCATGGAGAAAAAAATAAACTGGTTAGCATTCACAGCTGCAAGCACAGTACTACGTCTTCTGCATTTCTGTGGATGCAGAGTTAACCTTAAAAATGCACAATTGTAGTTCATAGAATCATGGAGAAATTTTAAAACTTGCAGGCTTTGTGTATTGAAATTTCCTTGTTCATAAATATTTTTGTGAGGTGGGGAGGTTTTCTGTGCCATGTAAAGTTATTTATTTAGTATAGTAACATCTGAGCTGAACAGGGTTGCTGTCAGTTCTAGCCCCGTGCTGGTGTGAGCTACCAGCCCTGTCCCCAGTTCGCTGTCTACCCAGCGGTTCGATAGCTTCGGCGAGTAGATAAAATGGGTACCACTCCTTAGAGAGAGTGGGCACACTGAACCCCCCCCATGGGGTGGAGCGGTGTTAGCCAGCGAACGGAAGTCCAGCTCGCAAGATTGGAAAGCCTAGAGAGATCTCCTCGGCATGAAGAAAGCCTGTAATGGGCCATTCCGGCCAGGCAGTGGCAGTGCAGTGCTACAACTCAAAAGAGTCTGGAGAAAAGCTGACGCCATCAAACCAGGCCGAGGAAAAATGCCGTCCGGATCACGTTTCATCTTCAACTGAACGAAACCCTCGTCGGCAGAAAATGTGTGTGAATATGTTGTCCTCCTCTACCCCACAAATCATTGTTAGTCCTTCGTAATATTGAATAATCGCTCAGAGCCAGCAAGCTCTGCAGGACTGAGCGATCAATAAATTGAAAGATGATGATGATGATGATGATGATTATTTATTATTTTCCCCTTTAATATTTTTCATTTTCATCTTACTACTGCTTCTTATCATGGGAATACTGAGCCATCCGTAAAACAACTTCAGAGTACTAGTTCAGCCACCTAAAACACTTCTGTGGGGAAGAGGCAGGACATGGGTACGTAATTTTTCTTGGTGTGTACATTGTTAATATCTTCTTCACAGACTGTAAATAATGTAATTGTTTTGACTATAGGTACCCTGAGAAGTTCTGTTTGTTCAAGACAAGTTGTTTCTTGCATGTCTGCTACAAAGTGAACCTTTCACATAGTTGGCATGATCAATAGTTTAAGCAGATAAGTGAGAGGACTCCCCCCCCCCCGCAGAGATGTGGGTATAGTAGATGGGATAGTTCTGTAGTTAATATGACTGAGAAAGCAAGTGAATAAGTAATGAGAAATGAGGCAAGTTTAATTTTCCCGGAGCACAATTTGTGCTCATGCTAGAGGTCTCAGCAGTTTGCATTTACTTGTTTGCAAACAGGCTGGAGTATTAGTTTGAGCCAGGTATGACACAGTTTGCTTTTTCTGTTACTTTCATCAAATATAGGCTAAAGTGGAAATTGGAATAAGTGTTGAAAGAGTGAGAAGGAATTCAGCTGTTCTGCAGTTGATAACTTCATGGTGTCTTATTTGATGAATAGGATAGTTGATGGATAGTATGGGATAAACTATAAAGCAAAAAGCTGCAAGAAAAAAGTTTGTCTTGCTGATCTGTCTCTGAGAGCCAAAGGTCTGCAGCCTTTCACAATTAAAGAGCCAACCCGCGTCAAAAGATATCAACAAGGAGCCACTATCAAAAATGCCCCTTGTGAAACTCAAACTGTACAGTGTTACTCATAATTGAGAAGTAGATCATCCATAATGTTTCTTTATTAGTCCTTTATTAGAAAGAGCTACACAAAGGATCTCACAATCCGTAGTAAATATACACACTATGCAATTGTTTTAGTGCACTGGCATGCCCTAGTGTTCTGTACATAATACTGCTTCTGTTACCTACTTTCCCCCTAACGTTTGGACGTTGCACAATAACTCTGTTACTGTTAATCTTCATGCCCTAAATCTTCAGTAGGCTATGGAAATTACAGAGAGAGTTCAGAAGCGTCCTTGGTCAGTAGGTCTGACAGTGCTTCTTTCCAAATCTTTGCCTACTGATTTTGCCTTTGAGTGAGATGTGATTGTGCTTATTGCACTTATGCAATAATATTATTGACAGGCAGAAATAAATGGTAATTCTGTATGAAATTTAAAAGCATTGGAAGCTGGGGGCAGAAAGGAGTGGAGAGCCTGGTAAGATTCCTGGTGTAGGTTTACATTTTAAATTTAAAACATTTTCAGGCTTGTTTGTGGTGCCTGCATAATGTGGTGCTAGCTTCTAAAGAAATGAGGTTGATGCCTAAAATGGAAATAATTTTCCAGATTGAATTTAAAGGACTGGGCACAGTGAAGTTGCCTTGATTCTAAATCAACTATATAGAAGCCTGTGTAAAGACTTATATGTTCTACTCTGATTACTTTTCAGCCATGGTAGGTAGCCTTGGAAGTCCAGATACAGGGGCAAGAATATCTACAAAATGCTTCATGAGTATTTAAATGTGGTGATGTAATAATTCAAGAACAGTGTTCCATGTCAAAATGTGTATAGCCATGCTTAGAATATCACATGGAAGCATTAGAAGGCATAAGAGTTAAAATGGGAGGTTTGATGCAACTTCTTGTGGTAAATGTGTCTGTAAAGCGTTTTCGTCCTGCCCTTTGTTTGTGGAGAAGCTGCCTGGGCTCCTAGAGAAAGGGTGTGAGTGTGTGATCCCTTGCCTATTGTGAAGGAACTTCAAGTGTGTCTTATGTTGGCTGAGCCAGGGAGCTACCCATTGGGAAGTTGTCCAGCAACAAGAGAGACCCAGTTACCAGTTTAGCAAAATTGTAGTTCACTTCTGTTACTGCTTTAGCAAAGACTAAACTGGAAGTTGCAATCACTACCCCAAAAAGGGTATGAGAAGGAAGTACTTTATCTTGACATGTTAGCAAATGAAACAGCTCTGCTTACCGGTATCAAGGGACTTGCAGTTGAAGAAAAGATACAAAGAATGCCAGATGCCCATGGACTGTAAAGGTATTTTCTCTACCCTTGAAAGTATTAGTTTTTCTGAATAGTATGTGTGTGCAATGTGCCATATCTTTAAATGTTGTTTAAAGCTTGGAAGTTGAACCTCTAGAAACTCAGAATAAACTTAGAGAATTTTTATAGATAGTAATATGGATGTTCTCCCTCTGAGGTGGAGGACATCTCCATGGGTTATTCCCATCATTACTTTAGAGAGGCAGGAAACACTTTCCCCCCCTTCCTATTGGCGCCTTGGGAATAGCCCAGCCCCTCAGTTCTATTCCTGTCTCTTAGGGAGTAGCAGCTACGGTCAAGGCTCTGTCTTTCTGACTGCTCTTACCCACTATATGTTTTCAGCTTTCTTCTTTTTCTCCTTCCTACCTCCTACCCCTGAGTCTTAACCTTTCTAAATCTCTCTCTTTCTACCTCTGTTTCTCTGGTGAGAGTCAACAGACATTGGGGAAGTTCGTTTCTCTCTGAGTGCTTCTGAGGACTGTAAAGATGGCGGCGGCAGCAGAGCACTCTGACGGTTTCTCCTCTGCCGAAGATGGAACGTTTGCTGACGACGACTGTGGGGCCAACTTGTCTTCGGGGCTTGATTGCGCCACCCCATCGGACCCAGCAGAAGTGGCGGCGGCAGCGCAGCATGCCGAGAAGCTCCGTCAGCCGCAAGAAGATGCAGAGCCTGCCAAAATCGCGCGGACAAAGATGGGTGGTGGCCATCTTGGATCGGTGGTGCGGAGCTCTGGAGGCCACTTGAACCTTCTGCTGGGCACTCATCAGACCGAGGGAGCTTGTAAGACCTCCGCTTCGCATCTTCGTGGGCCTGATCTACCCTGGGGGGGGGATGCAGACATCTCTGGGGCCCTGCTAAATACCCCAAACCTTATGCATGTGTTCAGGCAGGCCATGCAGGAAGAGATTTCCTCATTCTGCACTAAGGTGGGCATTATTGGCCAAGGTAGCTCCCATACCTCACCGCCTCAGTCTTCAACCCCCTGGCCTACTAAGGCGGCCCAGAAAACGCCTCCCTGTTCTCATAGACAGCAAAGGGACCATTGGGAGGAGGAAGAGTCTTCTGTCTCTCCCATTGAGGATAGGGAGGAGGGTGAACTCTTCTCTGATGAGGAAGAGGAGGAAATGAAGAGGCCTGAACAGTCCAGTAGATTTTTTAAGGCAGAGGACTACCAGTACTTTCTTACTAAACCAATCAAAGTCTTAGAAATTTAGGACACTCCTGCTACTGATGAGCAAGGTTCTGCTAAGCCCAGATTTAAATCTCCCTCCAGAGGAGCTAGTGGAGAACTGTGTTTTTCCCTTTCCTGAGTACTTTAAGAGACAGCTGAGGGTGGCATGGGACAGACCCACAGCTTAATAGACAGTTTCCTGGTTTTGTGAAAAAGTTGTATGCTCTATCTTCCTATGCAAATGAGCTTTTGCAGGTACCACCCTTTGATGGTCCAGGGGTAGCTATTCAGTCCACAGGCCTAGTATCCAAGGATGGACACGGTTCCATATGTGACCCGATTGATAAGAAGGCGGATGCTGCACTTAAGAAAATATATGAAGCCATTACTATGATGGTGAGAGCTGCAGCCACAACCTCCATAGTGTGTGGAGCATTGATCGTCTGGATCCGCAAGCTAATCCAGCTTTTGCCTGAGAACAACAGAGGCTTACTCAAAGGGGGCACTCATATCCTGAAGGGAACTTCCTTCTCTGCTGACGCCATGTTGGACATCTTGATGTTCGCGTCCAGGGCTGTGGCTTCTACAGCTGTAACCAGGCGGTTGCTCTGGCTGAGGGCTTGGCAAGCTGACTTCCAGTCAAAACTGATGGTCTCGGCGTATCCCTTCCAAGGAGATCGTCTCTTCAGGGATGCCCGAGACAGAATTCTAGTGGAGACATGCAACAAAAAGAAGGCTATGCCTAGGAATTTCCAGTATACAGAGAGGAGTGCACATTCCTTTCGCACGCAACATTCCTTGCCCAGATTTCGACAGGACCAGAGGAAAAGCAACTGGAATTCATCAAAGTCCTCCAACAGGCGGGGAGCGTTCAACACCAAGTTCCACAAGCCTTCATTCAACAAGCCCGACCGCGGGGATCATGATTCCAAACCCAAACAGGCGTGACTACGCCTTTCTTCCGGTGGGTGCATGTCTTCTCTTCTCTGTAGCCTGGGCAGAATCACAAGCAGATGTCTGGGCACAGGAAGTGGTGTCCCACGGGTACACAATAGAGTTTCGTTGCACCCCTCCAGAAAGATTTCTGGTCTCTCCTGTCAGCAAGTCAATATCCAAATGATTGTTGGTCAACAGGGCGCTCCAACACCTACTAGACATCCGAGCCATAGAGCCGGTCCCCTTGTCAGCACGGGGCTCGGGGTTTATTCGATCTTATTCCTGGTTCCCAAAAGGAATGGCGATTGGAGGGACATCCTAGATCTAAAGTTCCTCAACAAGTTCATAAAGTTCCGCCATTTCCGAATGGAGATGCTCAGATCCATCACAGAGACCTTGCTGCCAGGTGATTTCCTGATGTCCATAGACCTCATGGAGGTCTATCTACACGTCCCCATTCATCAAACGCACAAGACGTTTCTCCGTTTTTGTGTGGGAGAACGTCACTTTCATTGCCACGCACTACCGTTCAGTCTCTCAACGTCTCCCAGACTGTTTTTCAAGCTCCTCATCAATCCTGTGGTCCACCTCAGGAGTCAGGGTGTCTGTGTGCACCCTTATTTCGACAACCTGCTGGTGAGGGGTAAGGATCTGAACTCTGCCACTCAGAACACCAGCAAGACCTTACATTGTCTAGAAAACCATGGATTAGTTGTCAACTTTCCCAAGAGTTGTCTTCGACCAGCACATCAGATTGAGCATCTGGGAGTGGTAATAGATACAACATGCAAGTCTCTCTTCCTGCCACTAGACAAGGCTACCAAGATCCGAGACATGGCAGGCTCAGTGATACAGAGTTCATCAATGACCCTGATGTCCTTGGCAAAGCTTCTGGGCCTGATGATATCATGTATCGTCCTAGTGCAACGGGCTCGCTTCCACTCCAGATCGCTCCAGCAGTTCCTCAGACCGTATCAGCAACAGATTATGGAATGCAAGGTTGTCAATTGTCACGTCCCAGCGCAAGTCAAGTCTAGTCTCCAATGGTGGACAAAGATTCGGAACTTGACAGAGCAAGGTTTATTACACTCAGTCCTCCAACAAAATCTTTACAGATGCCAGCCTCACGGGCTGGGTGGTAGTCCTGGAAGCAGGGGTCGTTTCGTAGAAAAAGAGCTAGGGGAACTCATTAGCATAACTCATTAGCATATGCCACACCCCCTGACATCACCGTGCAAGGCCGGCGGGAGTGCAAGGAAGCCCCGCAAAGGCCCTCCCTGGCCCCAGGCAGGCAGGGGTGGGGAGAGGCAGGGAGGAAGCAACTTACCCTCCCTCTTCTCCTGCCTCCTCCTGGCTGAATGAGGGCCAGAAGCGGGGCGGCCGGAAGCGGGGGGCGGGGCTTCGTCATGTGCCCCACCCCCCGTACCTCACCCGGGGGAAACTGCGATCCCCCGCGATTCCCCCCGAAATGACCTCTGCCTGGAAGGAATCCCCATCCAGGGCCGGTGGTCCAGGGAAGAACAACATCTTCCTATCAACCTTTTGGAATTAAGGGCTATCCGGCATGTGCTGCATCACTTCAGCCATGCAATTCACAACCAACACATCTTGGTCAGAACAGACAATATCTCGGCCAAGGAGTATCTGAACAACCATGGGGCCTCCATGTCCTCCGAGCTATGTCAAGAAGTGACACAGATTCTCAACTGGGCTGAGAAGAACGTGGCATCAGTCTGGGCCGAACATGTGAGAGGGGCCATCAACGTTCAAGCGGATTGGATCAGCAGGGAGACCATTCTCAAGGGGGAATGGTCTCTCCATCCGGACCTGTTCAGCTTCAAAGTAAGGCATCTAGGGCAACCTCTAGTGGATCTCTTTGCATCTCCGCAGAACCACCAACTACTTTGGTTCTTTATGAGATACCACCACCAAGAAGCGGAAGCAACAGATGTCCTAACTGCTCCGTGCCCGCGGGGCCTCCTCTACTCCTTTCCACTGCTTCCTTTGATCCCAAGAACCATTTGACGGATTCGGGAAGAGAAGGCGGAGATTATCCTGGTGGCTCCCCTATGGGCCCGCTGCCCGTAGTATTCAGTTCTGCTGGAGCTGTCTGTTCACCCTGCTCTGACTCTACCGAAGTCTCCAGACATGGTTCTGCAGGGGCCAATCTGGTATCCACATCCGGAATGGTTATGTCTGACCACCTGGAGATTGAGCAGCGACAGCTCTCTCAATTAGGCTATTCATCACAGGTCTTGGACACTATTCTAGCCTCCAGGCGACAATCCACCATACGTATTTACAACATGACTTGGAAGCCTTTCATCAGATGGTGTAGGAGGGATTTCTGGTTGATGGCGACTCGCGATGAATGCACCCCATCGAGCTCCAATGGGGGCAGTTTGGTTTGGGGCGGCAGGGAGGGGGATTGGCCAGCTCCAACCCCCCCTCCCATGAAGCTCTTGGAGGGAGCTTCTAGCCTGGAGTGCTGAAGGGGCCTGTGATGACCCCTTTACTGGGGAAATCTGGTTTCCCTTTAAAAGTGTACTTTATGTTTTTCTCTACTGGGTAATCCGGCTGCCACCAGGAAATTTAAGGCTTTCCAAACCTTTATAATATAATATTCATCACTGGGTAGGTATATCGAGGGTTTAAGCTTTCAAGGAACTATGTGGTCTGAGGAAGGATTCTTTCCAGAGCTGGTATACTTGAATGAAATAGGATTTATTTAAAGAAAGCATAAATACGAGGGTAGAGCCATGTAACTAGTAAAGTAGGTATAACACACAGTCTGCTCCCTACTGACAGGGATTTTTCCTTAGGTAACTTTGTAACACTTTTCCCTTCAGGCCATATACGGTTACAGTTTCTTTATACTTCAACTTTTCATAATACACACAAGAAGGTCTCTCCTTCAGACCCCAGAACTAAACTCATCCCACCCAGGGATGGGTCTCACTCCTCTCATACACAGAACTTCTGCTTCTCTCACAGAAATCAGAACTTAACTGATCTTCATCAACTGTCATATCTAACTGACCCTCTTGACAGACGTTCAAATCCTCCACACAGCATCCATTCCAAAACCCCTCCCCCTCTCTGTCACTCACCAATCATATCACTTGCCTGATTCCAGCACTCTAGATTATCATCACAGCCATGCAAACCAAACTTTTAAAGCCACACACACACAGTTAAACATGAAATCATTACA
>NW_015162474.1:1280655-1391647 GCF_001447785.1 Gekko japonicus | reverse complement strand
GACCCACTCTGCTGGGTTGTTTTTCACCGCTATGTGATGTCCTCTTTTAAATTGATATCGTCTCTGGGATGTACCATGGCTGGGCTGATGTCATCTCTGGGATGTCCAAAAACAGACAGGCTGGGTCATCTTGGGGATGTCCGGAAACAACTCGGCTGGGTCCATCTTCCTCTCTGTTATGTTGCACCGCGGGGTTGAAATCATCTCAGCTATTACATTATCCTTGTTTGTTTCTTTAGCCACGGTTTCTTTCTCTTCTATGTCCCTTTTAACCTTCTCTTGGATGGAGGAAAGTTGGTTTGTCTTACAAGCAAGTTCATTTTCCAACGTTCTAATGACTGATGTTAGCTGCTATTCCTTTGTTTTAAAGCGTTCTAGTTCTGCATCTTTTTCTTTAAGTTGTTTACTTAATTTTTCCAATTTCAGCTGGAATGTATTCACCTTGTCTTCAGTACTACTACACTGCTTGCTCTCTATTGCGACTTGCTTTCTCAAAGCCTTATTTTCTTGCTGGAGTTCTTTAAGGTATTTTGTTTTAACCTCTCTCTTAAACCCTTCAGAGTCTTTATTTCTTTTGGCTTCAGAGAGTGAGAGCTTTTTTTCCACACAGACAGGTATCTGGGAGGCCTGTTCTCCCTCTGACTCTTGGCAAATAGCAACTGTATCAGTTGTCAAGGTCTCAAGAGGCTGTTTTGCTGGGCCTATGGATTCACTTGGAGGCAAGTCGCTTTCTTCTGAATTTATTTGAATCCTTGCTTTTGCTCCCATCACATCTCTGCCTAAGATCACTGGTAACTTTTGATTGGAGATAACTGCTACAGGGAAAGATCCCTCCTTTCCTCTCCAAGAGACCTTTACTTGAGCAACAGGTACACATTGGGAGTTTCCCCAAACACCTTGCAATGAGATATATCTATCAGGAAGCATGTCCTCTTTGGGAACTAAATCTTTTCTAACAAGAGTTACTGCAGCCCCAGTGTCTAAACATGAAATCATTACAGGGCCGCTTCCGAAGTTTCGGCTTGAGGAATCAAGCTTTTTTGCTCTGTAAGTTCCTGCTGTCCCGAGGCCAGCAATGGCGCTTAGAGACGTTACTGGACCAGAGCATACAAGGACTTAAATAAGACTTTATCGATGTGATGAAGTGATCCAGCGATTAAAGAAACAGTGAGTCAGTTTCAAAAAGAAAGACATACGTAAAGAGGGTGGTGGAGTAAATACTGATATAGCTAAACGGCACAGCTCCATAGAGAAGGGGGGGGGACTCGTGGTGGAAGAACCCTATCCTGTAGTGAAATTGCAGCGAAACATGCTGGGCTTAAGCTACTAAAAACCCACCCTACTTAAGCAGAACACTGGTTGGTTGGCTAAGACTGAGCCGGCTGAGGCTGAACCCGGCGAAGACGGAGGTCCTGTGCCTGAGTCGGGCGGTTCAGGGGTAGGGATCCCACTCCCGGCCTTCTGTGGGGCACCATTGGTGCCAGCGCTGGAGGTTAGGAGTCTGGGAGTGCTCCTGGATGCCTCCTTAACAATGGAGGCCCAGGTAGCAGCCACTGCTAAGTCGGCCTTTTACCACCTTCGGTTGATTCGGCAGTTGGTTCCCTTCCTCGGCCGTGACGACCTGGCTAAAGTGATCCATGTGATGGTCACCTCGAGACTAGACTACTGTAGAGCTCTTTACATGGGGCTGCCCTTGTCTGAAATCCGGAAGCTGCAGCTAGTGTAGAATGCCGTGGCAGGCTTTTGATGGGCCTCCCTAAATGGGAGCACATCCGGCCTGCGCTGAAGGCACTGCACTGGCTGCCAATAGCATACCGAATTCGCTTCAAGGTGCTGGTACTTACCTTTAAAGCCCTATATGGCCAGGGTCCGACATACTTGAGGAATCACCTTTCCCCATACATACCCCAGAGAGCACTGTGGTCAGGATCACATCATCTGACCATCCCAGGCCCTAAGGACACCAGACTTGCAGCCACTAGGGCCAGGGCCTTTTCAGTGGCAGCTCCACACTGATGGAACGAGCTCCCAGAAGAGATCAGGGCCCTGCAGGATCTTTTACAGTTCCACAGGGCCTGCAAGACAGAGTTCTTCCACCAGGCTTTCAATTAGGAGCTGCCACACCACTACCACCAACTCTGGTGGGTGTGGGTTGGCTCTGGCCTGATGCTTGTGCCATACCATCTCATAATGCTGAAGACCACTGAATCGGAAATAATTGTTGTTTACCGTACAGTATGCCATCTTAAGTACTGAAAGACAACTACTTCCACTAGCAGTTTAATTGTAGGACTGTGTAATGTTTTAATGTTTTAACTTTTGTATATGATTTTATGGTACTGGTACCAATTAATGTAAGCCGCCCTGAGCCTGCTCGCAGGGAGGGCGGGTATAAATTGAAGAAATAAATAAATAGAGATCCAGCTGTCCTCAACTAGGGCCAGGGCTTTTTTTACCCTGGCTTCCGCCTGGTGGAACTGTCTGCCAGATAATATCCATGCCCTGCGGGATTTACTACCTTTCTGAAGGCATGCAAGTCACAGGAGTTCCACCAGGCATTTGGTTGAGGACAGTGACGGGACAGTATAATACCTGGCGCTCTTACATATCCCTACCCTCTGCAACCCCCTCCCTCCTCTAGGTGGCCTGTGGAAATTAAAATCTCTATTCTGCCATCGTGGGAAGTGTATTGTTTTATTTGTTGATATAGGTATTTTAACATTGTTTTTAACTTGAATTATTTATTGTACTTCTCTGCTTGCAGGGAAGGGCAGTCTAACAAATTCAATTTAATAAATAAATAATACATAAATAATAGTATGATATTCTGTGCCTGCCAATGTACATTTTAGAGCAAGAAGTATTTTACCTTGTGGAAAGGTAACTGAAAATCTGCCCAAGGCTGAAATCTTGCTCTCCAGCTGAGATCCCAATGCATCACTTAAGTGATATAGAACACAGTGCGAGTCTAGCGGAAGCTTTAAGACCAAGTCTTAAAGCATGTGCTGCTTTTCTAGGGAGAATGTAATAAAAGCAACTGCCATTAGTGGCAGAAATATCAGGGTGGAGACTGGAGAGTGAAGGGTGTCATATGCGGCAAGGTTAATTAGGTCATTGATAAGAGAGCAGGTGACTTGTCTCTATCTGCCTATTTTTTTCCTTTGGCAAGAGTTTAAGTGAAAGAAAAGTGTAAATCTGTCACCACTTCTTCCTGCATGTTGCTCCAAGTAGCTATTCCTGCAATAATAATTGTCTCTCTTTGACTTAGTACTAATATTGACATGTTTCAGTCACACCCAATTCTAATTACTGCCTGCTTGCTCTTCCTACAAGTAGTATTAACTGTCAAGGTATGCCAGTATTTTAAGCTGTAAATGCCCCCACAGTATGGAGATTACCTTTTGATAGGTAAGCAGAATATTCCCTGGATGGTTTTTAAAACATTTCACTTTTTAAAAAGGAAATAAATAGAAACAAAATGTTTGCAATCAGTATCTCATCTAACAGTGTCTTCTCTGTCAAGATACCCATGTTTTTACAACTATAAGACAAAGCAGAGGTTAACAGGTGAAACAACCTGGCAAAGAAGTAAGGGAAGTATTTTCTAATATGACTTAGATGAAGCAGCTTGCTTTTTGGCTTGGCACAAGCCAGTGAGTCACTCCAAATCCCTTCCTCCAAGATCCAAGAAAATACTGTTCTCTGAAGCCTTGGCTGGATGCAAGATAACAGATGGGGGAGAAGACGTGTGCTGCAAAGGAAGTGACTTTGGGGTGCACTGCACAGACAGCAGCAACTTGAGGTGAGGCCGATCCAAGGTGGCAGCAGAAGGGTGGCATGCATCTCTTCTTGAGTTGTTGCCATCCTTCCAGTATACTTAGTGGCTACAAAAGAAGCACCTTCCTCTGCAACCGGTCTTCGATAGACCCAAGGCAGTGGCAGATTCAAGAGGAGGTGCGTGTCTGCTGTTCTGGTGCTCTATGCAGTTGCTTGAATGCAAACAAGCTTAACTTGTCATGCAGCTACCTGTTATGAACTGTAGTACATCTCTGGCTACCTGCTGCATGTCATTGAAAGTTGCATGCATGTGGAAGTTTGCAAATTACCCTGGAGTCACTCAAACAATCCAGATGAAGCTGAGTTCAGTGGGGCATATCTAGAGATGTGAAGGCCCGGAAAAAAACCGGAAAAATTCGGAAAAAACCCGTTTCCCCCCCGTTTTTTTCCCTGAAGCTTTTTTGTGTTTTTCTGAAAAATTGGAAAAATTGAAAAAAGAAAAGAAAAGAAATTGATTATGGAATGTTTTATTTTAACATGATAAATAAAATATTTTAAGACAAGGTGTTCAAATATTTTCCAAATCATTTCTAAAATATATAATGGTATCAGATTGATCTAATTTGTGTGCACTGAGGACAAGCAAGTCCTAGGTTACAAACTGAACTCTCCAATGCAAGAACAAGATGTATTTCTTCCTTTAGGAGATGTGATTGTCAGAAGAAAATAAAAAGGTTTCAGTTTTGTTTTTGCACGTGGGTGGGTATTCTGTTTGTAATAATTGTTTGGGTACACTATCTTTTTAATATGCTAGTTGTGATAATTTCATGCCAAGTAAAAATGTCCATGGTCATTTTTTATGTTCCTAAAGTAACAGAATGACTTTCAATCTAGAAAAGACAAAAGAAATGCTAATGTAGCATTTTTTTCAATTTTTCCGAAAATTTCCGTTTTTTTCCGGAAAAAAACGGGAAAAAAGCGGGTTTTTTTCCGAGCTTCAAAATTTCCGGAAATTTTACATCTCTAGGCATATCGTAAGCCAGGGGTGTACAAGTCAAAGAGTTACTGGGGCCAGAATTGACCATGGTTGCAACTAAGGGGACTGCCTTGTGAAAAGTATGACATCACCCATGTCATCAGCCTATCTTGTTTAAGGTTTATGGTGCTAGGGATTGAGCAACATTTAG
Organism: Gekko japonicus; assembly: GCF_001447785.1. Lineage (NCBI taxonomy): Eukaryota > Metazoa > Chordata > Lepidosauria > Squamata > Gekkonidae > Gekko > Gekko japonicus. The sequence continues at coordinate 1,386,683 of NW_015162474.1, read as the reverse complement.
GGTACAAACAGGCAATATGAAGATCACCTCCCCATTCCATAGATCAATTTCAGGCTCATGCAGTTTTCCTTATGGTTGTACAGGGAGGGGAGAGGGGATTTAACCCTTGAACAAAGTGCTCAGTTTCACGATTCTAAATATAGCTCCCTCCTTTGTTAATTTGTTAAAGGAAAAAATGTCCCAGGCGGCTTTGCCTCTCAGCAGCTTGCTTAAGAGCTGGCTTTTGTGGGGCTGTGTTATTGACACACAGTTGCACTGACACTGCTGAGCTGGCCCCTTCTTAGAGCTCCAAAAGGAGCAAGGTGGCCAGCAATGCCTCCTTAGTCACCAAATTGATGGAGGGAGCTGCAGGTGTTGGTGGGCCTCATGCTGTATACCAGGGCAATAATTGTGCATTTATGGTGAGATCTATCAAATATGTTTTCCTGAAGATTCTTCACTGCATGGGCTAGACCATGGGTCCCCAACCTTCCTGAACCTGTGGGCACCTTTGGAATTCTGTGGTGGCAGGTGCCTCTGAAACAGTGTTGTTTTAATCTGCCCACTCAGTCAGCTCTCCAGTGGCCAGTCAGAAGTTCTGCTGGGAAAGAGCCCCACTCACTTCCTAAGAACATTTGGTGAACGCCAGGAAAGATTTACCATTGATTTACTGGAGGTAGGCATTCATCTTTCCAGTGTAGTAATGAGAGGTATTTTAGATGTAGTAAGGGCACAGAGTGCTTCCCCCCCCCCATCGGTTAGTCTTCAAGAGATAGGCAGATAGTTTAAAAGTATGTAAGAATCATCAAATCAGTATTCTAATACAAAATTGATATGACTAATAACTTCCTTCCAGAAAAACTGAATGACTGGACATGCCCAAAGCATATGTTTAAGAGACATATCCTGTGAGTTACAATACCAACAGTTAGACACTTTTCAGTACTTTGCTAAAGAATTGCTGTGGTGTCCAGTGTATCCTAAAAATAATTTTTTTGCTGAATAAGTCACAACTTAAGATCTATAGAGAGAGCAGGTAAAACTTTAAGGCCATATCCCATTTATTCCGCAAAAAAACCCTGTCTGGCTTCTTTAATTCATTTCTGAGACTGCATATTTTATTAATAGCATCAAATATTTATAAACAAATATTACAGGTTTAGTTTTCTGCCTTAATTCAATTATAGTTTCGAGGAGTAAAAGGACTCTGGGACAATGCTGCAGGGTCATTTTGACGTCCTTGCTTATTGGGGAGACGGTTTTACTTTTAAAACACTCTGTGTACCTAAACTTGGTAGGTTTCTGCTGCCACCAGGAATTAAACATTCTAAATCTCTCTATTTTGGTATAATGACCTTGGGTCTGGGTACTTCAGAGGACTATGTGGCCCTGAGGAAGGAATATTCTGATTTCTGAGATAAGTTTAAACAAAAAATGATTTATTTAATAAAGAACAAAATAGGTTTCTGGTTATTTTGAACTGTTGCTGATGAAAGGAACTTGTAAATATAACTGGCAAAGCTTGGTGTCACAAACAGTCTCTCAAACTCCCAAAACTCCACTCTGACAGGCGTAGACAGTCTAATCTCTCTCTCTCTCTCTCTCTCATCTATATAGCCACACAGGCTGAACTCTTTGTCTTATTCACACAGAATAGACTCAAAACTCATATTCACTCAGACTAAACTGTTTGTCTTATTCACACAGAATAGACTCAAAAACTCCCATAGTCACACAGACTATCTTCTCTCTTCAGCCTTCACACACAGAATCACCTCATAGACACCCCTCCTCCCACACTCTGTCATCCACCAATCACATCACACTTATCTTCCTCTATCACTCTCCTTACAGTACTGCAGTCAAACTAAACATTTAAAGAAACACACCAAAACATGAAATCATTACAGTCATATTTAGATACCAACAGATGTTGCAGTTGTAAATATTGCCATTCAACAGAAGTTGACGAGTCATATGTAGACCTCAGCTGAGAAAATGATAAAAACTCATCATCATAGTTCTATTAATTGCTCCAATGTAAAAATTCCCCAATTGATTCAAGCCTTACATTAAAAAAAAAGATTTCTTCTAATTTTTAGGTCAGGATTGGCCCATAATTTTAATTTTGCATGTGAAAATGGATCAAATTGATATTGTCATGACATTATGCACCACTGTTCTCTAGCTACGGAAACTGCAGGAAGAACAGGATCTACTGTAGCATAAGTAAGAGAGGGGCACCAGATGAGAAGCCTCCAAAAGAGCCCAAGCTGGATAGTCCAACTTCAGGGAGTGATCCCAATCAATAGTACAAGTTAACAAGTGTGCCTGATGATATACAGTAAGATCAGGGAAACCAAATTCTCCTTCATTGAATGGAAATTACATCCTCTTTAAAGAACTCCAATTCGGTAAGGAGCCACACTGAATTTTCAAAACAAAGTATTAATTTTATGAATATATCTGCAAGGTATGTGGAAACGAATTGCAAATAAAATATAAATAATCTATATATCTAATACCCAAGTCGCCCCGTCCGCGCTCCGGGGCGACCTGGGGGGCAGGGAGAGTTTTGTGCACTCTTGGGGCAGTCCCCAGGGGTGCACAAAAATCTAAAAACTAAAAAAAAATATCGGGGGAAGGACCGCCCTCGCCGCCGCCGCCTCCTCTTTGGAGCCGGCTGGCCTACCGGCCGGGCAGGCAAACACGCGGGCAAGGGGGAGGGCGGGGAAGGACCGGCCTTGCCGCCGCCGCCTTTTGGGAGCCGGCTGGCAGGCAGGCAGGCCAGGCTGCCTGGCAGGCGAGCGAAGACTGGCCTCGCCGCCGCCGCCGCCTCCTCTCTGGCAGGCGGGCAGGGAGGAATGGCTTCGTTGCCGCCGCCGCCGCCTCTTCGGAGCCGGCGGGCGGGCAGGGGGGAGGACAGGCCTCGCCGGCCGCCGCCGCCGAGCCCGGCAAAGGGGGGGGGAGGACAGGCCTCTCCGCCTTAGAGCCGGGCGGGGGGGCGGCCTCGCCGCCGCCGCCTGGGGGAGAATGAGCGGGGGGGAGAGGAGACGGAGCTCTTCTCCCCACCCCCGCGAGTATCGCGGGTCCCCCCCTTGTCCTAGATATAATATTCATTTTGAGTGTATTTACTTTGCCCTATAAAGGCAAGTTTAAAGTGGCCCATCAGTCCAAATCCAAAGATATAGGCAGCATTTAGGTTGTTAAAACTTAGCATAATCATATGTGTAAGATCTCTAGGAATTAATATTCCAAGGTAAGTGAAGACATCTGGGCACCACTGAAAATGTCCATAGGCAAATATATGCCATGTTATATTGTCTCCCAGTGGCATGGACTCAGATTTTGCCCAATTAATTGACTATCCAGACAAGTCTCCAAAGGTAGTAATCATATTCATTAATGCAGGAAAGGAAGACTGAAGTTCCAAAGTAATAAAAGGTCATCTGCATAAAAATAATTTTAAATTTCAAGGAGTTATGTACAAGATGATGAATATTACTATTTTGTCTGATGGCACAAGCTAGAAGTTCCAGATATAGATCAAACATAAAATTAGAAAGAAGCCAACCCTGTATATTACCCCTTTAAAGAGGGAATGGTGCAGAAAATATGCCATTAGTCAGCACCCTGGATCTGGGAGATGAAAAGAGAATCCACTTCAGAAATTCATGAGGAAAACTGAATTTAGTCAATGTGGCAAAGATAAATTTCCAGTATATTTTGTCAAAAGCCTTTTCCGCCTCAAGTGAGAGAATGGCAACTTGGTCTTTTATTATCAGATCAGTGACCCGACTGAAATTATCATAGCTTTGCATACCTTGTATAAATTCTGTTTCTTAACAAAAGACGGTTGGGTACATGGAGTTCTCTCTGCAGTCTCTGGGTGTTGCCCAAGGTACGGTCCCCCTTTACTCAGTTAATGTTCCTCAAATGGTAGTTTGCAGGGTAGTGCAGAAAGTTTTGCATGGTTAAGCATAATGGTCTGAATCCAGCTGTGCATGCATGGAGTTTTTGTGTTCCTCTCCAGTCCAGCATTTACTTCCTGCCTCGGAAGGATAATTCCTGAGGTTACAGAACCTGTGCAGCAGAATAGTATTGCATTGAGGAAGGGGTACTTTATCCCAGCTCACACAGCTCTTTCTCCATGCAGGTTCTGTGAACCCCCAGAATGACTCACAGGAGGCAGAAGGGACTGTCCTAATAGAAAGGGAATGCAGGAAATCAGTGTTCAGTGCATGGATAGCTGGATGCAGTCCAATAGGTTTGTAAACAAGAATTTCTGGATTTTAGGTCTTACTCTATTGTAAAGGAAAGTGGGGTTATGATTTCCTCAAGTTGCAGAGGAAATGGCTCGGTGAGAGTGTGTGTGTTGGACAGGGGGTGAATGTGTATGAGCAGTACTGTGGGGAGAGGAGGGAATTTGGGAGTTGAGTGAACAGGAAATGAAGCGCCATGATCTACAAGAGCTTGACAGGTATACCCAAGAAAGGTGGTAGATGTTAAAGCTCTTTGTGCTGTTTTTTCAGGTGGTATACAAATGCTTAGATACAGTAAACTGAGATCTTCCTTTATCATTTTTAATGATTAAGCCCCCTGAGACCTAAGAAGCTGGTCATCCTTGTTTTTAGAACCCTAGAAGTGCAATTCTGTTCACTTTAGTGGGCTTAGAACTGAGCAGCTGTGCATTGGACTGCAGTGTAGATTACTTAGCCTTTGTTTTGGTCTTGCTCTGGTTTGATTATTTCAGCAATAAAATGAAAGGGCTAGTAATAAAAACTCTTTACCTAAAATGAAAAGCCAGGTGTATAGGCAAAGATGTATAGAAAACTCCTGGGCACTAAAGCTAGTTAGCATATTATCAATATTAGGAAAAATAAGAAAATTTCTTACAATTTTATTCCCATGTTGGCTAAGAGAGAACCCCCAGTATCTGAACTCTACTGTCAGAGCAAACAAGTTGCATTGCTTAGATGCATGCAGGTGTGACAAGGGCAACATTGCTAAAAGTCAAGAAGAGGGATGTTGGGTACAAGAGAGTATTGGTACTCCACTATTGGTTTAGAAGATAACAGTCTGATTTGGTTAAACTTTTAATTGGTACATATTAATCAAGCTTTCTAATAGGTTAGGTTAGTAATTCCCAACCCGGGTGGGGCAAGAACATCCTATCAATAAATATAATTGCCTAATAGTAATGATAATAATATTGTCCCTGACACAGAGGCCACCCACTTTATGTCCATACAGGTCCATTACTCTGGCCTCCCTTTCTTCAGGTCACCCTGGACTGAAGGGCAGGTGGTCTTGCCATCTCTTTTGATCAGCAATGATAGATCCAATCACTTCCAATTCAAACACTCTACAGAGTTATGTCTTCAGAGGTGGCTTGTCTAGAAACACAGGAAATGGACTCTCCTGAGAGCTCTTGCTTCTTAACTCTAATGGCTCAGAGTAACCTTTTCAGTGTAAGTGAAATGTGCTTCCAATTTTAATTTGGAAATGTGTGTTTCTGCTACAAGTTTGGGAACCACTGAGACTCAATTCAGACACAATGACAAACAGTTTGTGCTTATCTGTGATGAGCATGAATATGGCATGTTGCCATGTCTGTGTGCTGCCCTTCCTCCTCCCCTCTTGCATGCAATCCTTTGAATTCTGGTTTGCGAGGAGGAAACGAGCCCTGGTGCACCCAGATACATGCATTCACACATTGTGGCTTGATTCATGGCTTTCCAAACATGGATGTCTTGCATTGTTCCCTGTGTGTGAGGGGAGCCCATGAGCAGAGCAAAAGGTTTTGTTTGTGCCTATCACAAGCCAGCCTTTGAATGCAGCCTGAGTTAGGCTCTGAGGAACTAGGTAAAGACTTAATGTTTAACTTTAATATACATGTAGGATTATACCTATTGAAACATATGTACAGCAAAGGCCAGCATGGTGGTGTTAGCAGTCAAAACAGCAGAGTCTTTTGGCAACTTAAAGTCTGATGAATATGTTGTAACATAAGCTATGAGTTCGAGCTTATGAAAGCTTATGTCACAATGAACTAAGGTGTCACAAGGTGCTTTGGTATTTAAGGGACACAAAAGTCTCTTGGGTCCTAATGTAGTCTTGCGCAAGAGAGTGTCCACTGTTTTTTGTGAATGTTCCACGAGCAGCAGTCCTGCATCTTCCCCTATGGCCATCTGGACGATCTGGTTTGAAAAACAGCTTTTTGGACGGCATGGACAGTGGGTGCAGAAGACAGGAAAGATGTGTTCTATGAGTGGAACTCCAATCATAGTTCCTTGGATTCAACCCACTGATTGCTTCCACTGCATGTAATTAAAAATAGTTATTAAAAATGCTTTCTCCCTTCTTCCTCCTCTCATTGTTCTTTGGACTTGTTAAAATGTTTACTTTTTGGCATGTATTGTCAAACAAAAAGGGTGTATACATAAAGAATTTCTCTCTGTGTGTGTATGTTGATGTTAAAGTACACCATTATATAATTTTTAAAAAATGATAATCAGGGTTGAAAGTAGAAGGCAGCAGCTCCTGTGTGTAGCTTGGGGAATTGAAGGAGACGATTCCCATCTGATTGAACAAACATTTCAGTTGCCAGCTATGGCCAACTTTAAATGGACCAGCTGTCTCTGTCAGCAGCATAGGGTTGCCATGGTAACAGTGGCTGTTTAAAGAAGAATGTAGCTGAGAGGGCAAGTTTTTGATCTGTGAGTTGAGGGAAGGAATTTGGTGTGATCGTGCATCAGCCTTCCTAATCACACACACTTAAGCACTCAGAGCTATGTGGGCGGTGTGTAGCAATTTACAGTTTTGTTGAAGCTTGTATGGGGCTTCCAATTACTTCATTTTCTTAGGAGTCAAACTACTTAGAGCATACTATGAAAACTCCCCTTTTTCTTATTTTGAGGCATAGTATGACAGATTCACTGGTATATTTGAAATGGTGATGCTTAGTGTACAATTGCAGATATGATGGAGGATTCCTTTGGCTTCAGAATTTTCATGACTTGTGCTTCATGTTGAAAAGGAACACTCAAACTCATCTTGAGATAATACTCGAATGGTGCCATCCTAAGGAGAGTCACACCCTTCTATGTCCACAAAAGTCTGTAGGCTCAGAAGGGCATAATTCTGCTTTGGATAGCATTGTACAGCTAACTCTATTGATGTATTTAGCTCTGTGCACATTGCCATTCTGGTTCCCCAAATTATTTGGTTTCTAAATGATTAATGACAAGTTACAGAATCTGTAAGATGGGATACTTGACAGTTTCTTTTTTCTTTAAAAAAGCCAAGAATAAATCTGACTTGATCAAAGCTATAGCTAATTCAGGAGACAGTTTTAGGTTGGAAAGTGATACAATAAAATAATAAACTTCTGTGTTTATTCCTCTGTGTAAGCTTGGAAAGCACGGATCTTAAAATGATATAATGGACATGTAGCGTGACTTGTTCATGGGGGTGGATGCAGAGGATTGCTGGTAATTAAACAAAATTAGCAGCTTTTAAAATATGTTTCTTTGTGGTGGGGATAAGATATCTGTGAAGGATGAATGTAATTCATATTAGAAAGACATCTGGATAGTAATCTGAGGGATCCAGAAAGGCAGTCAGTGACTGCTGCTGCCTTAAACTCATCATTTAAGACTGAAGAAACAACAGCATACATGTTTAAGTACCTAGAGTACTGTGGACCTAATTACTAAGTAGGTAGAATGCAGAAGAACTTAAAGCATTTGAAAATACTATTGCTGTTGAACTAATAGACTTTATTACATCAGATGATGCCACAAAATGGTTTAGATCCCACCTACCTTTTAATGGGTGCAAGGAGGAGGGGTGACTTTTGCCAACCTGTAGAGACCTCCTATTCCCCCCAAGTTATTTCTGCTCCAGAAAGGGGGCTATGGCAATCTCATCCTCTTCCTTCCCTCATGTATATGATTTTCCTTTTGTTTCTTCTTTCTTGCTTGCTGGGCGGTCCCTGCATATATTTTCTTTATTTTATTTATTTATTTATTTCGGCTTACATGACCAGAAGTCTTAAGCACACTTATGCACACATTATAAAAGTACCATTCATACAGTAAAAGAAAAAAAAATAAAAAATAAAACATCAGCACTATTTTAAAAAGCTCAATCATAAGCAATAGGGTGTGTTGTCCCAATATGAGTGTATTACACTAGCTGGAATCGTCGGACAGGATAAATCCTCCAGCGGGTACCCACTACATCAAATCAGAACGGTTTGAACTTTCCCCTCCTTTTTCCTTTTTTTTTGCCACCAGGGCCAGAAATAAGGCCACTGCTTTGGTAACTGAATCCACTCTATCAGATAAGAGAACAGAAATTGACCAGGGAAAGGGGGGGGAGATTTTCTTTTATCAAGATAGGTATAATATACTTCTGCCTCTACATACTCCAGTTGGGGCAAGCTAGCAATATATGATCCATCGTCTCCACCCTACCTTGATTACAGTCGCATAACCGTTCAGAGAACGGGATGCCATGAAAGTGGCCCGAGACTATATTAGATGGGAACGTATTCAGTCTAGCCAACGTGAAGGCTCTACGAAGTGCTGAACTCTTGAGAGTGTAGCAATAAGTGGGGATCACAACCGGCGGTGGAATATATATTTTCTTATTATTAGTTGGTCTATGGCTGTCCTACCCTGTCACGTTATATATTTTGATGCTGGCCCAGCGTAGGGACTTGAGGGAAGAGACAAAATGACCCGCTTATATTCTACTTCAATAGCACAAGAGAAGCTTTTGAAAGTTCAAAATAAACTATTTTATTTAACTTGGAGGGGAAAAGGTCAGGTGGAATCAGAAGCAGGATGTACGAAGGGAACAGATAATAAAACTGAGATAATTTTGTAATCACATCTAAATCCAGCTAATATGTTGCCAACATGTAGGTGTTCTTGCTTTTCAACAAGGTCTTTAAAACTTTGAGGAGAGAGGCTTTCTTTCCCGTTTCTGTTTTAACTCGCAATCAGCAGGTTTTTGAGTTTCACTGACTAGAAGTGTACAAACAAAATTTGTTCCCCCCCCCCCCCAATTTGGGTCTGTTGGATCCCAAAAATATTGATATTCCTGAATATTCTCAAATACCACTATTGGTATTCGGGTAAATATTTGGGAAACCCAAATTTATTCAGCTCTATTATACACTATGGGGACCATCCCCATAGGGTATAATGGATAATTTCACTTGGCGAGTTGAGAAGCTCAGCGAGTGAACGGAACACATTTAAAGTTTAAATGCCTTCAGTTCACTTGCCTAGTTGCAGCACAGCAAAACTTGGCAAGGAAGGCCATGGTCTCTTCAAATGCCTTCTAGCTGCACTTGAATAAAAGCTGAATAATACTGGCTTTTATTCATGCGTGGCTATTTTGGTAGCTGAATCAGATTATCTAAAGATAAGATTTTTTCAGGTATTTATTTGGCTCGGTATATACCAAGCGCATACCCCTGTCACTGACACTTCACATTTAGAAGGCAGGAATGTATAACCAAGTTATCAGAATATTTCTACATATACAGACCAAGCAATCACTCCTCTCTTTAGAGCTATCTCCCTTTTCACTGGGCAGGGATTACTTCTCTTGACTAGAAGCTCTGTCCCTTTTCGGCTTGAATGGGGATCTTCCATGATTTTTTCACTCCTCTTTGCCTGCTTCCCAGTCCTCAGTCAGTGTTAAACTGTCTCTTTTTCAACTGTCAGTTCCCAACTGCAATTTCTTACATGACACTCTCCACAGAATTCTGTTTAAACCACCTGTCACTCAAAGGGTCTCAGACTCTGTTAGAACATTAACCCTTGACAATCTGTTATGGGGCATTGGCAAAAAACACCCTCCTCCCCATGGAAATCTAGTCAAGTTCTGACCCCATGTATATACTGAGCAAATGTTTCCATCTGCCCAGCTTGTGGATTTTGTTGTTGCTATAATTGTGTTATAGGTGAACATAAATTTGATACAAAGGGTATGTTCCAAGAAAAGAGATGCTGTTCAAAGGTCTTTGCAAAACCATGCTTTTACAGCTAAAGAGAATACTGTGTTAACAGATAGGAGAGGTGAGGCTCAGTAGCAAAGCATCTGTTTGGTATGAAGATCCACTTAAAAGAATCAGGTAACATGACTTCTGTCTGAGACCCTGGAGAGTGGACAGTACTGACTCTGATAGATCAGTGGTCTCTTAAGGAAGCTTCATGTATGTGTATGTTCATTTAATACTCTGAGATTCATTTTCAGTTTTTAAAGGAACAAATGGTAAAACGGTCCATTGTGTGCGAAGTTTGTGACCTTTGACTGATGCAAAATTTATGTAACTATGTTGAATAATTGTTTGAAAACTGAGCTTTTAATTTTTGATGGCACTATTGTGAAATGACTCTGCAAAGGTTCAGACTTTATCTGTGTAAGATGTTTCAGGAAGTTAACTTTCTTTCTTCAGAATGTTGGATATCCCCCCCTTAAGCTGTGAAGTCCAACTAAACTTCAGGGTTTTTTTATCAGCTGTTCGAAGGATTAAACTGTGATGTTAAGGCTGGGGAACAAGGTCTTGCCTCTTCTGAGACCTTTAATATTACTGGTATTTGAAGAATGTGTTCATAAACTTCCAAACTGAATGTAGTTTCTTTCATGTTCTGAAAACAGCAGCTGCGGCAGTTACTTCTGAAGCTTAGTGAAACATTACTTTGTAGAGTCCTTTCAGTATTTGAGACTTTCTGCATCATGCATTAATTTCTTTGCATGCCAGTACAAGAAAACCATAACATACACAAGTTAAGTATTAAAAGCTTAAATGGGCTAATTTTTTTTTGCTACTTCTAACAAGAAATGAGTGTTTAAAAGTGGCAATCTAGTACTGTCCTATCAAGGTGAGCAGCCGTGTTGGTCTGAAGCAATAAAACAAAGTTAGTCCAGTGGGGCACCTTTAAGACCAACGAAGTTTTATTCAAGGTGTGAGCTTTCATGTGCATCCACACTTCCTCAGACGATGAAATGGAATTACATACCATGGTTGTATATAGGGGTGTCTTTAAATTAGCATGCTGTTTTAAAGGCTAAAAGTAGCTGTGATGGGTATAGTTAACATAAGGGTTTGGTACTGGAAGAATGAAGGGTTTTTTCTTTGCATGGTATTTTCTAGATTGCCATCTTCTCCTTGAATTGAGGCAGCCAAAGCAACTTTTAAATACCTGTAGGATCATGCAAATCATGGTTTGGCCCTTGGGAAGTTACTTCCTTTGTTTTATTTTTCTTTTGTATAAGAGTTGGAGAAAGTGAGTGGGGAAGGCCAAGGCAGTATGAGAAGTGTCTTGCTGGCCCTGTGAAAATGCTCTTGAATCATCTTTCTGCTTCGTATGAAAGTTGAATATAATATTGCAATGCTATATGAATGGAATTCCTATGCCTAAAATGTTGAATTTTGTTCTCTGTTGAAGAACTAATATTTGAACATGCTGAAGTAGAATTAGTGCTTGCAATTTGTAGATTAAACTTTGATTGCAATTCAGCAATTTATGGACTAGATATTAAGATCTTTTACAAGTTAGACTAGAATTAAAAACAACCATCTTTTTATTTTGGAATGTTTAAACCCTGAAAATTGTAGAGTATCTAATGCTCTTGGGGGGAAAATATGATAGTGATAGAATTCAGGGGTGTCTAGTGAAGTTTGACATGGTTTACGACTAGGGATGACTCATAAACCAAAATTCGGGCCAAACTTGGGGCAGTTCGAAGCTGAAGAACTTATGTTTGGGGAAGGCGTCTTCCCTGAATATTTACTGGGCTGTTGGATGGATCAGTTCAACTGTTTGGGGCCAGCCATTTAAACCTAACAGCTTTGAGGGGGGGGAAGCGAAACCGACGGGTTAAATGGCTGCCAGCCATTTAAACCTGGCAGCTGACCAGCGGACCTGATTGGCTGTTAGGTTTAAGTGACCGTGAGCCATTAAACCCCTCAGTTTCACTCCCTCCCCTTCCAAGTGGCCAGGCAGCCATTTAATCCTTCCCAGGGAATTCCTCCCTCCTTCTCCTGGCCATGGTGAGCCATAGCCAGGAGAAATGGGGAAAGGAAGTCCTTTCCTGGGTGATCCCCCCTTTCTCCTGGCCCTGGCAAGCCACGACTGGGAGAAAGGTGGAAGGGAAATCCCTTCCAAGGTGGTCCCTACCCCCTTTCTCCCAGCTCTGGCTCGCCGCAGTTGGGAGAAAGGAGAAGCAAACTCGCCAGACTGTTTTGGCTTGGTTTGGGGTTTGGTTGGTAGACCCTGAACTGAACTGACCTTTTTACGCTTGCGCCCATCCCTATTTATGACATGTACAAAGAAGTACTGTTTCACATAGCACAAAGTTATAGAATTCAGTACTACAAGATGAGCTGAAAGCACCATGAACAAGTTTAGAATCCAGTGGCACCTTTAAGACCAACAAAGTTTTAATCAAGGATGAGCTTTTCTGTGTGCACACACTTTTTCAAATGCATTGGAAGGAAGGTAAGGTTCAAACTTTGGCTTGTGTAGTGTCCCTGTTACTGCTGATGCAGTGCCCTGGCAATGGGGCTTTCTCATGGCCAAGTTCCTCTTGGTTTCCCTGCCCCAGTCCCCTGGCAGTTGCCATTCAATGCCCATCAATGCCATTCAACGAATGGCCATCAGGGCATTCAATGATATAGCTATCTCTGTATCAGATTCTCTGAGTTTTTTAAAAAAAGTCTCTACCCCCTTTCATTATGAAGATATGCCTTTCCCCTTACACCCCAACAGCACCTTTTTTGTTTTAAATAAAGGAATGGAATTTAGAGACTCTAATACAGACTGTTGTAACAATAGTCCATAGCCAATTTAAAAAAAATGTCCTCTGGTGACATGGGCTGGTGGTTACTGTGGGGATAGGTTCAGGGAAAATTGGCTGCCTTGTGGGAAGGACCAGAAAATCCCACCTAAATAGCAGCCACCCAGGCTTTGGTGTGATTTCCCCCCAAAACTTTGCAGCAAAGCAGGCTCGTAAAGGAGAAATGCCAGGGAAGTGCCAGGAGGTACACAATGCACCATGATGCTGTGGGGAAGTAGAGGAAAAACACTTCCCAGTAGCACTGAACCTGGGACAAATAGCCCATGTGAAAATGGCCTTTGAAAAAGGAATAGGCGGATTCATGGAGTGATTGATGACCATGGTAGTTAATAGAGTTTTGACAAGACGGGGACCCGCGATACTTGCCGGGGGGAGAAGAGCTCCGTCTCCTCCATCCCCCCCCGCTCGATCTCCCCGAGGAGGCGGCGGCAGTGGCGAGGCCGGTCCTCCCCCCCGCCCAGCGCAGAGGCAGCGGCGGAGAGGCCAGTCCTCCCCCCCCTTTGCCGGGCTCGGCGGCAGCGGCGGCGAGGCCGGTCCTCCCCCCGCCCGCCCGGCTCCAAGGTGGAGGCGGCGGTGGAGAGGCCGGTCTTCTCCCCCCCCCTTGCCGGGCTCGGCGGCGGTGGCGAGGCCGGTCCTCTGCCCGCCCGGCTGGCTCCGAGGAGGCGGCGGCAAGGTCAGCTACAGAGCGTTCCGTGCGCATGCGCACGGAATGCTCTTGCACTTTCGGGGGGATTTAAACATCCCCCCCCCAAAATTTTTCTACTTTTAGCATTTTTGTGCACATGTGGGGACTGGCCCACGTGTGCACAAACCTCCCCCTCCCCTCCAAGTGCCCCCGGAGCGCTGATTTAGCGATCCGCACTCCGGGGGGCAACTTGGCTATTAGATATATAGATATTCAAGAATGGCATACCTTTAATTACCAGACAGACAGCTGGGCTGGATGAAGAGGATCTGATCCAATTAAGCAAGTCAGTTCTTGCACTGCCAGGGCAAAAAAACCTACTTCCAGTCTTTAGCAGCCCTGACAACCAGTTACCTGAGATTTTTCAGCTCTATGGAATACTTTGAATGTAAACCAAATTACCACTCAATTGTATGTAACTCAGAGGTAGCCAGGAGAACTGTAAAATGGATTTTTGCACACTAATTTGCTTCTTGTAAACCTTGTCCTAATTTACCTGAAAAACTGCTGAGGTATGAAAAATTAAAGAAAGTACCAGGATGTTATCAGCCACTGGAGTTTCTGAACTCCAGTGATTATATAGCAGTTTTAGTTTAGTCAGCAGCCTGGCAGCCTTGCTCAAAAAAGACCATCAATGCATTTGCCCACTTATAAATCTGCCTCATCAGCACCATGTTACAGCTTGTTCAAATTCTTCAAACTGATATGCAATTGCTAGTTTATGTGTGTGTGTGTTACATGTAGGGTATTGTGCATACACTAAGATTTTGGATGGAACCAGGACCTTGACAATGAGCTTGACTTAGATTCTGGAAGCTCTTAACACCTGTGGCGATTTCCCCCTGCCAGCTCAAGACAGTAGAATCCTTTTACATTGTCAGGCTAGTAAGGATCATGATACCAGTTTTATAACCATAAAGCTTGTTCTTTTATTTGATCCTGTAAAGTATGTGGCTATATATTGTCAAGATTATGCAATTTCAAGAAGTGAGAAGTTCTTTAATAGAAGCTGAAATTTTCCTTTTTAAATAACCCCCCGGTCTCTCTACCAAAAGATGGCTTCTTGCCCAGTGGCTGCACTGAAATCATGAGCTTGTCAGTCCTAGTTGTCAGACAACATGTTGACAAGGCTTTTTTTTTGTACAGTAACTGCATTGTTTCAGCAAGACTTTGCAACAAAGTAAAGTTTGAAAGCCCCTCCAACTCTAAATAAAATGTGGACATAGTTAGGACTCACAAGGAATTATGGGAAAGGGGGTTAATTTGAAAAGCCCTGCTCCAAAATCTTCTAAAGCATTCTATGAGCTTTTAGGGACTTGAGGAGTCTGATTTATCTCCCTTTCTCCCTCCTTTCCTTTAACTGACACTCAGCTGTTTCCTATAATCTGTTATGCTTTTCGGAGTGTAATTTAGTTCCAATCAGAATTTTTAAAAAAGTCTTACTTTGTTTACTTAGTAATGTTCAAAGTTATGTTTCTGTGGATAGGTGGGAAGACCCTGCAGTATCTTGAGACCCTCATTTTGTATCTGGGTGCCCTGCTTGTGCTGCATTTGTCATCTATTCAGGGATGAGTCAGTTCTATTTGATTACAGTGGTTCTTTGAAAAAAAGACACTGGTTTTACAATGAAAATGAAATGGTGCTAGCTTTAAAATTGGCATTGTTCCCTAAATGACTGTCTAGGGAACACAGTGTCTAGCTTTGATATATTCTGTATGTAGGTCAAATCAGAAAGAAACCATCAGATGATTTACAAGTTGTGATTCAAGGCTGCTTCTATGCTGATCTCATTTGTTGGGTACAGCAGTAGGTACAGGAATTCCTCAAACCCAAGGACTCAAATATCCAGAGAGACGCTGCAGAAGCAAATGTATTTTTCAGGCTTCCTTCTTACTCTGTGCATCCATGAATGTTTACTTTAGCTGCTGGTAAAATCTGTGATAACTGTCTCTGGCATTGTTACCCAAAACTTTTGTACGCTCTGCAGCAGATGAAGCCGAATAGCTTGTTTCAACAAATCTGTAGGAACAGTTGGCAATGAAAATTGGATCTTGCTATGAAGTTTTATTTCAGTCTCAAATAAGGCAAAAGTAAATTAGATATTATTGTGTATGGGATGTTCTTTAATACTGTGCTCTAGAGTGGAGAGGTGGTATGTGTGTGCTGTGTAAAAAGCAATCAGAACAGTGTGTGTAAGCTTGGAGAACACCAATTGAGCCTTCCCAGTGCAATTTAATTATGCAAGATGAAAGGAATGCCCACTGGCAATAATTTTTTTACTTTACGAAAAAGTAATGCTTTATGCAATACATATAATTAAACAGTTTTCCAAACAAGACATTTCTTAGTCAGAACAGTGACTGTATAATAAGAGTCAGGTTCTGATCTTATTAATTCAACACACATGGACTACATTAATTTATATGTACTACAGACTTCAGTAGAGCTACTCAGTTTTCACTTGCGTGACATTGAGAAGAACTGACCCAAGTATTTGTTTAAAAAGAAACAGACTAGATTGCACAAATGACGGTAGGGCTCAATAACTGACACTGATGCAAAAACAAAGATGTTCAACAGAACTGTGGTAGACTATTTTTGACTACACCACAGTGTTGGCTTTCTTAGAGACCCCGTGAAAAGGGGCTGCTGTTTTGCATGAAAAACTGGACCTGTGTAGTATTATCAAAAGGTTTTCATTTTATTGGACTGTACTGTTTTACCCACAATAAGGGCTGTGTAGTGGTATGACATAAGCTGCCTTTAAAATGTTTAGTCAAGGGGACTTTCCCCCCTTCTTTTTAAAATACTGTCCTCAGGGGTAACTGTGTAGACATCATGTATATGAGACACTGACCTGCTGCACCATTAACTTCTGTGTGCATACCAATGCATGTCCATTTGCTGCTATTTGAAAGGAACAGGTTCAGTGGGTTGGACTTGCATGAGCTTGATGTTTAAAATCCTACAAGTAAACAAAGCAGTTTTAACAACAAAAGTACTGTGCCTGTCAGTTTTTTAACTTACGGAATTGCCCCTGATCTGATTATCCATTTTCTTTTCCCTCCCTCTTTCCAGTATCTGCCACTACTTCTTCCCTTGCACTTCAGTAGAAAAATAATAGTCAATCCTTATGTTCACCCAATAGGAAAATATGTATAGATACATCCTCCAACGAGCTATGCTCAAACTTTGCCCTGTGGAGTCATTGGATGGGGGTGCAGCTAGATTGGAGTACAGCAGCACCTTAGTGACCAACAAGACTTTTGGGGTATGATCTTTCAAGAGACAAAGCTCCGTTCATCAGATACCGGACTGGATAGGGGTAGGATCCACACTGCAGATTTTTTGCTGCTGCCTCCTTTGAGCCTGGGAAAGTGGCGGCAACAATCAGTGTGCCACTCTGAGTCAAAATGCATGCACATACCCATTTCTTACCTGCTGTGAAGAATGTAGCCCTTTAAACATTAGCCACATGTGCAATCCTTAGTTTTAGCTATTATGTTTTTAAATTCTTTTGTTCATACTGATACTATGATTGTAGAATATTTCTTGTACACTTTTAATGGAGAGGTGGTAAATACATGTTTTAAATAACAAATTTTTAATGTGCCACAGCCACACTGAAGACTTGCATGCCATTATAGAGCTAGCCACCTGTGCAATTTGGCTTCCTGAGATGCCTCCTCAAATTGTTGTCTGGTGGGAGCTGTTATCTGTCTCAGACAAGTGGCAAATAACTGAACTCACAGAATTACTAAAATGTAAAGAGCAGCCAAAATATATCTTCTTTATGGAACAAGAAGTTGATTATGAAATGTGCAGTTTGGGTGAAAGATCTGTTACAGCTGCAAATGTCGTGTCCCCACATTAATTTGACCTGTCTGTTCTTGCTTACTTACATAAAGGGAGGTCAGGCACCACCCTTAAATAAATGACAGTATTGGTAGGCAACACCTCAATGGCCAACATAGGCTTGTACGCTTACCTATGTAAACATCTCTTTATGCTACTTTGGTTTCAGAGCTAGTTTCATGTTTAAAATACTAAGTTTTAAATCTTGGATTTCTAGATCAAGTGGCAGTTTGTGTGGAAGAACAACACAATGTTTTGAAGTATGACAGAAATACTGATGCTGCACCAGAGGCTAGGAATATTAATGGCCAAATCTAGGTAAGTTTCACTTTAGGCATATGTTCTTTGCTTGTTTTTAAAATCTTTTATTGAATTTAAGAATAGCTATACTATCAGTGTCACTAATGATGTTCTCTTCCTGAAAGTAGCTGGGGGGACGAGTCTTAAACAGTTACTTTAGAGTTCCCTTTTAAATAATTTCCTGAGGGGAAGCTTTCTTGGGAATCCTTCTAATCTGAACACATGTACACAGGAAGCTGCCTTACACTGAATCAGACCCTGGATTCATCAAAGTCAGTATTGTCCACTCAGACTGGCATGCCAGGCCACTGAGCCACAGCTCCTTCCCTATAGTCAAAGCCATCACTGGCTGATAGATGTCATGCCACTTTGGGGTACATTTATGGTACTCGCCCTTCTGTCGACGTGACTACACAATAGTTTTGAAACCAGTAGCCAGTGCAGATAAATTTTGCAGATAAATTGCTTGCATCTGCAGTGACTTAGATTTCGTAGAGGGTTCAGTTCAACATCAAGATGTCACTGGAGTTCAGTCCAGTTGTCATTGTATGGATGACTTTCATTTGGTGAGACCTGATGAAGCAGACAAGCGGCTTTGAAGTGGCAGAGCACCCACTTTTGGGCTTGTCCCTTGTTGCTCTTGGCTAATAATAGTGTGCCAGGCTGGGTTGGTTGAATGGGCCCAGAAGGTAATAAATGCTTCTCTATAGGAGGGTATGTATTTCCCACAGCTTTGAAAGAAGCAGTTGTGAGGCCCCTCATCTCTAGACCCAAATGACCTAAGTAAGTACTACAAAGTTGCTAACATTCCATTCTTGGGCAAGGTGCTCCATTTCAACAGCCTTTGTTGCCTTGACTGATTACCTTTCCCAGGAAAGAGACAGGGGGAGTACCTCCCTGTTGATTCTCCTGGACCTATCATCCATTTTCAGTACCATCACCCGTGGTATACTTCTGGATAGGTTAGTTGGGGGGGAGGGTCTGTGCTGTGTTGGCTTTGCTCTGCCTGACCAGCTAATTTCAGAAGGTGGTGTTGTGGTACGGCTGCTGAGCCCTGGGTCATTTATGCTGTTTAACATCTACATGAAACTGCAGGAAGAGGTCATCTAAGGACTTGGAGTGAGGTATTACCAGTATGCGAATGACGAGCTCTAGTTCTCCGTAACAGCTGAGTGGGTCTGTAGAAGTCCTGATTTGGTACCTTGAGAACGTAATGGGATGGATGAGAACTGAAGCTTAATCCAGGCAAGACTGAGAATCTGTTCATGGACTATGAACTCAATCTGTCTGGAAGAGAGCTGCACTCCTCTGAAAGAGTAGGTTCATAATTCGGGGGTACTGCTGGGTCCTGGCCTGTGGTTGGAGACTAAGATCTCCTCTGTGGCACTTAGCACCCTTTATAAGCTTTGGCTGATATGCCAGCTATTGCTGTGTTTCAGAAAATGTGATCTTGCCATGGTGAGCCATGCTCCGATCACATCTAAGTTATATTAGTACTAGGAATAAGGCCCGTTGTGGAAATAAATACAACAAACTCTAGAAGAGGCCCTGGGAGAGTGCCAAGGCCTTGGGCACTCTGCGTCAATTTGCTGTGGTGACCTCAGCAGGGTATAATGACACAGAGTCCACCATTTTATCCAGAGGAACTGATCTCTGCTACCTGAAGAGCAGTTGAACTCCAGACAACAAATCTCCCCCCCCCCAAAAAAAGAAAACAACTGCTTTGGAAGGTGGGCTTTATGGCATTCTGTTCAGCTGAGGCCTCTCCCCTCCCCAAACACTGGTTTCCATAGGATCTACCAGAAAATCTCCAGGAATCTCCCTACCTGGAGCTGGCAACCCTAGTCAGGACTGGCCCCAATGAGTTCCTCACAAAGGCCTGTGAAGGGTTTCCTTCCTTTGTCTGAACCAAGCTTGGTTGCCTACTGTGGCAAAACGGGCTCCAGTTCACCACTCAGCTGTTTGCCTCCCACCCTCATCCGGTGGGCGTATCTCCCTCCTTAAGTTCGCTGCCACCACTCACTGAATTGTCACTGCTTTTTTAGAGGGACAGTGAGACCCCTATTTGGAGATGGAATCCCCAATCTTTGGGGGATCCCTGGAAAGTTGGCAACCCAAGGGTCTGGCCTTTCCTTGCTTCCCTGGGCTACTCCCTCCCTTTGGTATTGTGCAGAGCAGGGGAGACTATGTGGTCAGAGCACAACACAGATTATTAGCCCAAATAAAAGAATTTATTTAACTATTTACACAATTATGAAGTGCACACACACTAAATGAATAAGGCACAACTGTAGGAGTAAGCACACACTATGAACCAATAGGGCATAAGTCAACAGGGGGTCCCTACACAGCACCCAGCCAATGGCTGAGGGAGCGCATTGCACAGCCAATGGGAGAGCTGGAAAGTGCCACTCCACTTTACAATTATATATAAGGAGAGATAATGTTGTATATAGGGCTGCCTTTGAAAATAGTCCAGAAACTTCACTTGGTTTAAAATATGAGAGCCAGGCTATTTGTCAGGAGTTGGTAACTTACAGGGATTGTATCAGCCATGTACTGAAAGGTCTCCTATTTATTTATTTATTTATTTATTTATTTATTTATTACTTTAACTTTTACCCTGCCCTCCCTGCCGAGGCAGGCTCAGGGTGGCTTACATAAGAATGAATAAAATAATATAGGTCTCGGTATAAAATACATAATAGACAATTTAAAACCATTACTATACCAATGGCGGTACAAATATAATAAAGTGCGTGTAAGAACACGTTCAGTGGTGCCTCCACCTAGGTGGCTTAAGCTGGAGATAAAATCAGCCCAGGGCATACCTGATAAAGTGCAGCTCCTACCGAAATGCCTGCCGGAAGAGCTCTGTTTTCATGGCCCTGCGGAACTGTGGAAGATCCCGCAGGGCCCTGATCTTGCCCGGGAGCTCATTCCAATAAGTCGGAGCTGCCAAAGAGAATGCCCTGGTCCTGGTCGATATCAACCTGGCGACCTTCGGGCCAGGGAGGGCCAAGCAGTTTTGTGCCCCTGATTGCAGTGCTCTCTGGGGAATATGTGGGGAAAGGCGGTCCCTCAGGTAGGCAGGTCCCTGACCATAAAGGGCTTTAAAGGTCAAAACTAGCACCTTGAAGCAAATCCAGTATGTTATTGGCAGCCAATGCAATGTCTTTAGCACAGGCCAGATATGCTCCCACATAGGGAGGCCCATCAGCAGCCTGGCCGCCACATTTTGTACCAGCTGCAGCTTCTGGAGTTGCACCAAGGGCAGCCCCAAGTAGAGAGCATTGCAGTAGTCACCTCGAGGTGACCATTGCGTGGATCACTGCAGCCAGATCATTGCATTCTAGGAAGGGAACCAACTGCCTAATCAGCTGGAGATGGTAAAAGGCTGCCTTGGCAGTGGCTGCTACCTGGGCCTCCATTGTTAGGGAAGCATCCAGGAGCACTCCCAGACTCCTGACCCTCAGCGCTGGCACCAGCGGCACCCCATCAAAGGCTGGTAGTGGGATCCCTACCCCTGATCTGCTCCAATTCAGGCACAGGACCTCCGTCTTCGTCGGATTCAATTTCAATTGACTCAGTCTAAGCCATCCAGCCACGTCCTGTAATGCCTGGTCTAGGTCTTCTAGGGTAGAGTCAGACTGACCGCCCAACAACATATAGAGCTGAGAGTCATCCGTATATTGGTGACACCCTAGCCCATGCCTCCGGGAAGTCTGGGCAAGGGGGCGTGTATAGATGTTAAATAGCATCAGGGAAAGCACCACCCCTTGAGGCACTCCACAGATTAGTGGGTGCCTTCAGGACAGCTGCTCCCCAAGAGCCACCCTTTGTCCCTGACCTTGGAGAAAGGAGACGAGCCATTGCAAGGCAAGCCCCTGAATCCCCATGTCGGCGAGGTGGTGGGCCAGTAGCTGGTGGTCGACCGTGTCGAACGCTGCTGACAGGTCCAACAACAACAGCACTGCCGTCCCGCCCTGATCCAGGTGCCTCCGGAGGTCATCTGTGAGGGCGACCAATGCTGTCTCCATCCCATGGCCTGGGCAGAAGCTGGACTGCGTGGAAGTGTCATCCATAAAGTTCTGCAACTGTGTTCCCACCGCCCTCTCAATTAATTTGCCCAAATAGGGCAAATTGGAAACCGGCCAATAGCCAATTCGGCCGGATCCAGAGATGGTTTTTTTAGAAGAGGGCGGACTATCGCTTCCTTGAGATCCCCCAGGAACAGCCCTTCAGAGAGGGACTTGTTGATAATATCCCTAAGGGCACCTCAAAACCCCTCACGGCCAGCTTTAATTAGCCAGGAGGGGCATGGGTCAAGGCTGCATGTGTTTGGGCGTACTGTTGAGATCAGTCTGTCAACTTCCTCTGGGCTGAGTGGACTGAAATAATCCAGAATAGGACCAGAAGATGTGCTTGGAGCCTCAAGTTCACTCACTGTCTCAACTGTGGCCGGGAGGTCGCGGTGGAGCAACAAGACTTTATCTGCAAAATAGCTCGCGAAAGCCTCACAGCCTGTATCCAATTCACTGATGTTTTGTCTGCCCTGTGGCAAGACTGTTAAAGACCGAATAGTTCTATACAATTGGGCTGGGCGTGAGCTTGTAGACACCATAGTGGCTGCGTAGAACTCCCTCTTTATAGCTTTGACTGCCATCTCACAGGATCTCATAAACGTCCTATAAGATGCTCTTGTTGCTTCGTCACGTGCGCACCGCCACTGTCTCTCTAGCTATCTAAGCCTTCGCTTCATCAGCCTCAGCTCCTGGGTATACCAGGGAGCCAACCTAGAGCGAGGATGCAGAGGACGTCTGGGAGTGAGCTTGTCGATGGCTGTCAAGAGTTGGCCATGCCAGTCCTCGACTAGTTCATCAAGTGAGCCGTCAGGGGGCATTGGATCCCAAAGAGCTATCTGCAGCTGCAGAGGATCCATTTGGCTCTGCGGGCAAGCTAAAATACGTTCACCGCCCAAACAGGGTTGGGGTGACACATTCACTCGGGTCTTCAGGGCATGGTGGTCCGACCATGAAACTGCCATAGCAGCAGTCTGGTCCACTGTGACCCCTGCTGCAAAGATCAAATCAAGCGTTTGACTGGCTCGGTGAGTAGGGGCCGTTACATGTTGTGAGAGTCCCAGTGCCACCATGGACAACACCAGGTCCACCGCCTGTGAGGAAGCCACATCGTCAGCATGGACTTTGAAGTCACCCAGGACTATCAGTCTAGGGTGCTCCAATGCCCAGCGGTCAGTACAGCAGCCAAACAGTCAAACTCTCCCCGGCTTCCCACACAAAGCCGGCACACTCGATGCCTGTGAGCCTCAGTGATGGGAGCGCCCTGAAGGAGTAAGCCTCCCGAATGAACAGAGCCACTCTCCCCCCCAGCCCCTTAGTCTGAGATTGGTGGAGGACTGAGAACCCGGGAGGAGCCAACTGGGAGAGAGCAACCGTCTCCCCATCGCGTACCCAGGTTTCGGTCACGCACGCCAGATTCACGTCCTGCTCCAGCAGGAAGTCACGAAGGACTGAGGTCTCATTATTTATGGATCTGGCGTTGCAGAACACCAATGTCGGAGTGGGGTTTTTACTCCTAGCCCCACTGCCTGCCACCTGTGGGATGGGATGCAGGCTGGAAGGTGGCCGAGCTTCTCTATTTCTCTTCCCCCTTCCATTCCTGCCTGGTCCCACCGCTGTACTTTCCTCTCCCCAGGAGCACTGGTATTCCCTGGCCCATCATTATCAGCCACTAATGATCTTCGCTACTCTGAGCCTCATACCCCTGATAGTTGATTAGATGGTATATCCTAGTATGGTGCTACTAATGGCAGTTCGCAGGTTCTCTTAGTGTTGTTAACCTTAGAAGCCTAATCTGTCCTGACAGACCCTTCTGACCTACTAAATAACCACCCAACCCCTAGTTAGCTAGCACTTAAGTTTCAATCCATTTCTCTTTCTCAAGGCCAGTGATTTCTTTAAAGGCCAGGGATCATCATAGTGATACAGTCAATTCCGCTATGCTCTAATCAGTCCCGCTGTAGGATAGCTAAGTCACAATAATACTTAATTAAATAATTTAATCACATCCTCTAATCAATTGATTTAGTCGGTTCCTCACTGTCTACTGTTTAAATCATACCCCCCAATTAATTCAATTTAAATCATAAACCCCAGTTAATTAACTACCCCAATAGACAATAAATAATCAATCAATTATCCAACTTTGCAGGACTATAATGCTATTAAAACCGAATCATGTGAGATTCTGCCTGCCCGCTGGCTAAAGTCCGATGGTTTCCTCCAGTCCCGTTCAACTGTTTCTGGGCACAATTCAAAGCTCTGGTTCTTACTCTGAAGGCCCTAAATGGCTTGGGGTAAAGGTACCTGAAGGACCATCTCATCCTGTACTGTCCAGCCCTCCAGTTCTGTCTCCCAAGCCCTGCTCTGTTTCCCCTGCCTTCAGAGGTGAAGTAGATGGTTATTAGACAGATGGCATTTTCAGTTGCAGTCTTCTACTTGAGACTTACCTGGCCCCCACCGTACTGTCTTTTAGGTATCAGGCCACAGCATTTCTTTTTACCCAGGTTTTTAATTATCTTTCCAGCTGTTTTATCGTCTGGTTCTGGTCTGAGGTCTGTTTTATGGATAGTTTTAAACAGTTTTTTATGTCTCTGGGCTTGTTTTAATTAGTTGTGTGCTTCTATGTTGGTGATTTATTTTAACTGTAAGCCCTGCTTCTTAATAAGTGTTGGCCAGCAGTGGGAGAGGCAAGAAAGTCCACTGACTGAAATCCCTTCCATTGGGAGAAATTACTTCTGGATTCATCCCCAATATTCATTTTCCAATCATTCTGTTTACTCAAAACATAAAAATATGTGTTTATAAATAAACAGCTAAATTTAATTTGTCATAAAGTGTAAATCCATGCAACAGAAATTTAAGTGACAGCTCTTTTGTTTATAAACTCCACATTGGTGCGTAATTCTGCCCTTTGCCAGTTTTATGTTTTCATATAACTGCCATTTGCACAGTTTACTTTCATCTCTTTCTTAAAATTGTTTTCTTTGCTTTGGCTGTAGCAATCACATGGTCTTCTGAAAAAGTCATGGGTAGCTGTTGTAGCTGTCCAGATAAAGAAAATGTCCCAGATAACCATCGAAACAAATTCAAGGTAAAATTTTGTGTGGGATTTTGTTGCTTTGATGGTCTGAGTTCTGTTTTACAATGGCAAGGAAGAAGGAGGAATGTTAAGGATTAATAGGAACTTCCATGGTAAATTTCAGTTTTCTTCTGAAGTATGTGTGGCCTGTACACCCATGAGCTCAGTACAGAGAGAAAATATAATCCACTGGTACTGTTTTACCACAGAGCCATGCTATTTCATGAACATTTATAATCTATATGGATAACTTTATGCTGCCTGTCTCTGGAATAGTGCTGAGACTTCAGTTAAAAATTCTTTTTCCAGTTGAATTTAATGGGATACATGGTTTTAGTTAATTACTTTTAAGTAACTGTGAAATGATTTACCTTTAAATATGCAAGCATTTAATGTTGTGTTTTTAAAAATATTTTATAGGTTATTAATGTGGATGATGATGGTAATGAATTGGGTTCTGGTATAATGGAACTTACTGACACAGAACTAATCTTGTATACTCGTAAACGGGATTCTGTCAAGTGGCATTACCTTTGTCTGCGCCGCTATGGCTATGATTCCAACCTCTTCTCTTTTGAAAGTGGCCGAAGATGTCAAACTGGACCAGGTATGTATGAAGCCTCCCATTTCACAAATCTGTAAGTGAAATTCAGGTGCAAAGTATAGGTGTATTAGCTGTGTTTGTTCTGTTTTAGAAGACTCAAAATAGCCTACTAAAATAGTCCAATGTCCTTATAACTTACAGGGAGATGGATCTTACAATGTAAATTGTTCTGATTAAAAATAAGTTAATGAAATTTAGCCTAGTTCTGTATTTCCAAAAGTGATTTTGTAAGTAATAGTGGAAGTTTATTGAAATCACCAAATAGCCTACAGTACTGAATTCTCATTTAGTAATTCTATTGAAATATGCTGAATAAGGTTTATGATAGCTCCTGTTTTAGTGATGTAGAAGAATATGCAGAATGCATTAAGAAGAGCTGCTCAGGATTATAGAAAGAGCTTATACTAGCTCAGTGGAAATCCTTGGTCTTATGTAACTGACTGCCATGCCATCCTTTTGAAACTTTGCCTTGTTTTGAACCATGGAAGATGTTGTGGAGATATTCTCCCTCTTCAAGGGAGTTGGGGAAAAACTGACCGTTTTCCAAATGAAGGGAGATAAATGGTGGGCTTCTCCAAGGATCTGTATTGGTGGCAACAGCAGTTAACTCATTGCTAGTTGATATAGAATTATGTGTGAGCATTATGTGTTAGCAGTGAAGTGACCAAGTGTACAGACGATGTCACATTTTTCAAGATGTTGAAAACACGTACAACTATGAAGAGCTTCAGTATGATCTCTTCAAATGGACTAAGTAGACAGAATGCTAAAAGTGGCAAATTAAAACCAATGCACACTGGAGCAGAAAACTAATTTCACACTTATACTGATGAAGTTTGTGTGATGGATTGTCAAGGGTTAATGCCTCATGGCGTCTGAGAACCTTTGAGTGACAGGGTGTTCAAACCGAATTCTGTGAAGAGTGTCAGTTAAGAAATGACAGTTCGGAACTGACAGTTGAAGAAGAAACAGTTTAGCACTGACTGAAGGCTGGGAAGGAGGTAAAGAGGAGTGAGAGGATTATGGAAGATCCCAATTCAATCTGAAAAGGGACAGAGCTTCTAGTTGAGAAGTAATCCCTGCGCAGTGAAAAGAGAGATAACTCTTAAAAGAGTGATCCCTGGTTCATGCATATAGAAGGATTTTAGGAACTTGGTTGTACGTTCCTGCCTTGTAAACTGGAATTGTCAGTGATACTCAGAAATTTCTGCTTGTGAGTGAAAGCAAAAACTAAAAAAGCCTCTCTCTTCAAAATTTTAAAGACCTTGTTGAAAAGTAAAAACACTTACTTGTTGGCAACACATTAGCTGGATTTAGTGTGATTACAAGGGTACCTCAGTTTTTATTATCAGTTCACCTCATACATCCTACCCTGAGTCCATTTGACTTTCCTCTCTCCAAGTTAAATAAAATATTTTGGTTATTTTTTTGACCTTTCAAAAGCCTCTTGTGTGTCATTAGAGTATAAGCAGGTGATTTTGTTTCTTCCCTCAAGTCCCTCAGCTGGGCCAGCATCAAAATATGTAATAACATGACAGGGTGGGACAGCCATAGACCAACAGATTAGAAGAAAATATATGCATGGACTGCCCAGCAAGCGAGCAAGCAAGAAGAAACAAAAGGGAAAATCCCGTGTGTGAGGGAGGGAAGAAGACAAGATCGCTATAGTTTGACTTGGTCATGATGATCCTGCTTTTAGGGTTATGATTAATAGTTCAATAAAAATACCAGCTATATGTACAGGCAGTGAAAAAGGCAGTCTCCTGTATCAGTGGTTACTGAAAGGAATTTGAAAATAAAATTAGCATTATTGTGTAGTGAAGCCACTTTGGCATTGGCATACCATGTCCAGTACTGTTAGCTTCATCTTAGAAAAGATATTGTTAAATGGGAAAAGCAAATGCAGAAATGGCAATCCAGAATTATCAAAAACCTATAGGCATTTTATGACACCTTAAAGACAAGTACATACACTTTGGACTAGAGCACATTCGTCCATAGATGTTTATGCTTTTGACAATTCGGCTATAGTCCATGAAGTCTTATGAAGTTTAGAATAAAGAATGTGTTGCTCTTTAAAGTGTCACACTTGCATTTTGTAACAAAGTTAGAGTCCAATAGCACCTTTAAGAGCAACAAATTTTTATTCAAGATGCACACTTGAAAAGTTGGATTAAACACTAACATGGATTCATTGATTTAAATGAAAAGTTTTAAGTTTTAATACTAACTGAATACTAACTGTTAAGGATCTTCCCTCTTGGGTTTTTAGTTATAGTGTGGGTTTAATTTACTGTCCTTTTATCCTGGGGTACTTTTTCCCTTCCCCTTTTCTTTTTCTGTTAGTGTGTAGGTGTAACAAAAATTAATAAAGCTACCCTGCCTTCAGGGGATTAAAAAAAAAAAAGATGTGAGCTTTTATGTGCATGCACACTTTGTCAGACAATGAAATGGAATTACATATCACATTTGTATATATAGAGGTGGCTTGTTAAATTAGCATGCAAAATAGTGAAAATATTTTTTTAAACAGATCAGAAGAATGACATGCTATGTTTCTGGTTATCATCTGTTTCGGTTCAACGGGGGGGGGGCAACATAGGTAATAAATATGTTAGAACTGGAGATTGATATGTCCTAATTTGTGAGAATCCCGTCCTTAGATTAACATGGCTACAGGTTAGCATGGCTGATAAACAGGATGGAACATTTTCTCAGCATGGAGTGGCTAAACCTCTAGTTCCTCTTATTTTAGAAAATTACATTGGGACATAGAGAGGTAAAATGTGTTAGTCTTAAGGTGTGGAGAAAGCAGGTAAGAGTTTTTTCTCCCTCTACTATGATGTTAGAATTTGGGGAAGTCCAGGGCTTTTTTTGTAGAAAAAGCCCAGCAGAAACTCATTAGCATAATAGGCCACACCCAACAGCAGAAACTCATTAGCATATTAGGCCACACCCCTGACAGCACAACTCATTGGCATATTAGGCCGCACCCCCATGTTACCAGAAGTGTGCTTATCCAGCCACACCCACCGTTTGCTTCTTATTCTGTTTACCCAGGGCTTTTTTTGTAGCAGGAACTCCTTTGCATGTTAGGCCACACACCCCTAATGTAGCCAATCCTAATGAGTTTCTGCTGTTGGGTGTGGCCTATTATGCTAATGAGTTCCTGCTGGGTGTGGCCAACTTGAAAGCCAGCCGGAACTCCGTTCCTGTGCGTTCCTGCCCAAAAATAGCCCTGGGGATGTCCAATTAAACTGTTGGGCAATAAATTCTAAACCGATAAAAGGAATAATTTTTATACAATTCATAATTACATTTTGGAGTTTGTTGTCAGAAGATATGATGATGACCTTTCATTTAGATGGCTTTAAAAGGAGATAAGACAGACCAATCAAGCTGTCAGCCATGATGGCTAAGTAGGATCTCTATCTTCAGAGGCAGCATGTCTATGATGCCAGTTGATGGGAGGCAGGAGCAACAGTGGAGAACAACTTTTGTCCTCATGCCTTGTCCGTTGGCTTTCCTGACTCACCTAACTGGTTGGAAACAAGAAGCCAGACTACAGGGATGCCAGACTCTTTGTCTGATCTGTGTTATTTATTTACTTTACTTATAGTCTACCTTTCTTGCTGAGACTCAAGGTGGATTAGAAAATTTAAAGACAATGCAATAGGAACAGTATAAGACACAATAAACAGTACAATAAAATTGGGTTGGAGAATTAGAAAACAATGCAATGAAATAGCATATGACATGGCATATCATAAGCAGTCCAGAAACTGGATTACAGATGTCAGAAAACAATACAAAACTATAGCCCTAGTCCCTCCGGTTAAAAAAAAAGTCATCCTGAACAATTCCATTTTATTAACAACCCTATTCTCTGTATAAAAACACCCTCCTGAACAATTCTGATGTACACATTCAGCAGAACAATAGAATCACAGGAGCCCTCCTGATCATGTCAGGTAGGCCATTTTACAAAAGAGGAGACACTGCAGAGAAGGCTCAGGTAGAGGCTGCTGTTGATCTTATGCATTTACAGGGTGGGACTTTCAGAAGACTTTGCTAAGATAAGCATAGCTGTTGCAATGGAAGATATCAGAAAATTACTTTTATAACCTCTCTCCAGTATTCTTGTGTGAGTAATACCAAATGTGCACCCCTGATAACCTTAAAAATGTATAAAATTACTGATGAAGATTTGGTGGTTGAAGTACTTCAGAATAAAGCTGTATCAAGGGGAATGTTTAGCCCGTCCCTCAGTGACCTATTAGACTTTATTTTAGTGGTTGAAAGCAAGTGTGTGTACTTATCAACATTTTAGATGTCATTTTTCTTTCACTAAATGATTAAAGGTGACAGAAATGTATAGCCTGTATGGTGTAATTCCAAATATTATCGTGATCTCTAGTCTTTTGTGAAAAATGTTCCCTTCTTCTGTGAAGGATGGGGTTTTGTGGTATTGGTTTATTTTTTTAAAAGACAAAATTTTAAGTATAATGGCTGCCGTTAGTCCAGTCTTTCACTATGTCAAAAGTGCATATTCAGCCCACCTCAAACATTTATGGACTACAGCTGCAAAATATAATCTTTTCTGGTGGAGGTCAAGTCAGTTAGAATCCATGTTCTTTAAATGTGGAGTGGGCCTCCCTAAAGAGGTCACTAAGGAAGAGAGAATGCTTGCCCCCCAAAGCGCAAATTCCTGTGAAAAGTCAAAAAAGTTGCACTGATACTTTATATCTAGTTGCAACTAACATTGTGCACATTCAGTTCTGCCTCTGAGGAGATATTAATAATTGTTAAAGAGTTGTTAAGCATCTTCCCAATTAGTTCATTGTACATGTTTGTTTCCCTCACAATGTGGGGTTCAGTAATACTATTGGATACAAATCTAGCTTTTCATTAATGGGCTTTCTGTTTCCTTGGCCCAGGTACTCTCTTCAGCTTAGAAATCTGTGCTGTATCACAAATGTGTGTGGAAGTTGCTTCTATGTAACAAATTTATAGGCTTAAATTAGGATGTGCTTTGTTTACCAAGATGATAGTTTTCAGCTTGTTTTGGGAAACCCTGTAGTCCCTCACTAAAAAGATCAGCAATGGTTTTCTTTAAGAGACCTTTTCAGTCATTCCCTAAAATGCACAGCAACAAGGGAGTTTGTATGTGTTGTAGAACACACACTTGGTTCATGCTATATATGTAAATGCTTGGCTAGTGCTTAGCATAAACTGTGTCTGCCCTAGAACTTACCCCATAATCCTCTACAGTGTGCATTGGTTACAATTCCTACACTGATATGGCTATGTGGTCAGTAGTACCTCAGTGTAGAAAGTGTTGAAAAATGGTGCCATACGTTACAAGAGCTAGACATGAAAAACACGAGCCTTTTTACGGAATGACCAAGACCGCAATCAACAGCCCCTTAGTCTAAAGTATTAACATATATATGAATAGCATATATTGTTAGATATGAGAATTGTGGGTTGCAAGAACAGACCAAATGGAGCTGTAATGAAAAATTAGGAATATTATAAAGATATGCATAAAACTGACTTAACTGCTACCTCCTGGAACATTTCTGTTATTACAATTGACACTTAGGCAATAAACTAGAATCAGAGTTCTAGTTTATTGCCTGTTTACGGCTTGTCCCTTCTCTATGCGCATAGTTGCATTGTCTGAAATAGAATAGGTGCCGTAGTTTTAGCATGTTAGATAAGCTGACACTCAGCAAAGGCACACACACTTGTTAACAAGAATGTCAACTTTAACTTCATGCTTTCAATGGAAGAAAAATCCAAAGCTACAACTGCACGGGTTCTCTGTTTGCCGATGATGGTAAGTTGGGCTCCCTCTGCTGTTGAAAAGCAAAGTGGAACAATACTACAGGAGAATCTATCGTATTGACTACTTTGTTTCTGTGTCTATCCCTCAGACCAAACCCAAACTGGCTTGGTCTTTTTCACCCAAATCTGTTCTATAATCCTTCATCCTAAATCCTTACATTAACCTGGGCCTGCTCCCTGTGTCAAATCCTTCTTACTTACTTGTACAGGAATTCTATGTCAACTTCTTTGGTTTTGTGTTGGTAATGGAGCAGAAACTTTAAAAGCATATCTTTGGTGCACAAAAACTCTGTTCCTACAAAGGCTACTGCTTACCAAGAAACTTTTTTTCCTGAAGTGCATACCAAACATTCTCTTCTGTGTTCTGTTCACTTTACCCTTTTTAAAATGTGTGCATAAAGGTTTTGAAACTTTTTTTAAAAGGTTGTTTAACTTTATGGTTAATTTAATAGTTCTTTCTTTGACAGGTATGCACTTAAATGGTCTCCAGCAATTTTTAAAATTGAAAACGTCCATTTTCCTTCTTATAACTATCTAATGTATAATATGTTGTTGTAGGAATATTCGCATTCAAGTGTGCCCGTGCTGAAGAGTTATTTAATATGTTGCAAGAGATCATGCAGAATAACAGCATAAATGTGGTAGAAGAGCCAGTAGTAGAAAGGAACCAACATCAAACAGAGATGGAAGTTCCACGAACTCCCCGAACACCTACCAGTAAGTATTTTTTTCTCCTGAGTATTGGGTGTGAACTTAATCTCAGGTTACCAGGTTTACTTTTGGCATTCTAGAGTCACAACAAGATGTTACCTCATCAGTTTTCAGCATTAATATTCCTTGTGAATGTTCACGTGTGGTGAAGACTCATATTTACTGATTTAAGAGAGAGGTTAGAGGTATGAAGTCCCAGACAGATGAAAAGAAGAAATAAAAATGAGAGGCCCTGACCCCCACTTGTTCCTCCCCTCCCAGATTTTAAGAAAAACTGCAAAATCTTTCAGCATTACTGAAATGGTTTAAGGCATTATTATTAGTCATATGACATCTGCTTGAAAAAAATGTTCTTCTGGGACGAATAATTTGAAATCTCATATGGGCTACCTGTAAGATCCAAATTCTTAGAGATTGTACAGAAAGGACTGTAATCAAAGGACTAACTTACATGTAACACTCCCAGTTCCTTCACCATAGTTGCGAAATAAGGCTGGTAGTTTCCCTCACTTTCACAGCGCCTCTCCATTGCGGTATCTTTTTGTTCTGCATTTCGTTCCATTTTCACCTTGCATGTCCATCAGGATTTTTTTTTAGCTCTGCATTGATTTTTGTCCCTTCATCTCTCAGTTTGCTTTCTGTTAGCTGTTTCTCTGGCTTTTCTGAAAGTGGTTTTGTGACAATTTTCCCCCTTGCTTCTCTTCCAAGCTGACAGTAATTCAAAAGCATACAGTTTCTCCCGGATTTCTCCGCCCCTTTCCCCCTGCCAACACTGAGGTCATTCTGCCCATTCTGCACCTTCTGCCATCTTATCCCCTTCATCAGTGCTTACTTTTTCCCTCATGTAAAGGGGTTTTTTTTACAAGCAGAATGAGTTTAGCGAAATCAGTTTTTTGCTAAACTGGCTTCTCTGGGTTAAAATAATTATAGGGAAAGGCTGAGTTGGTGGTTTATGTGTATGTGAAGAGTTTTCCCTGCAGGATTGGCTGGGGCTCTGCTGGGCAGGCCCCAGCTCAACAGAGCCCACCAAGGAGCCTGCCAAGTTTAAGCCAACCAGCAGGGAGAAGGCAGTGCACAGCTGAACATGCAGGGAGCCATTGACATGGCTGTGCCTGCAGGGAGCCCGTCAGTTCAGAGCTGCCTTCTCCTGCTGTCCTGGGGAAAGGGGAAAGAATTGGCCCTCCCACAAGCACTCATCATAAGCCAGGACAAACCCATCCTCTGAACCTTAAAGGAGAAATCTTTAGCTTAGCTTCTGTGCCTCTGCTTCTCAGATCAGGGAAGAGTGAGGGGGAGAACAGGCAGGCTGCTTAGAAAGGAGAAGGAGGTGGGAGACCAAAAGGGGAGAAGCTAGCTATGTGTTTACAAAGAGGGGCTGTTTGCTGCCATTCAAAAGTTATCGACATTCAAGCAGCACTTTTGAAGACACTCAACACACACACATAGGCAGTAGAGCTGCCCTCTCCCTTAGTGCTCAACAATATGGAAAACAGGGCTTCTCAGCTCCTTGTCAATTTCAGGACAAGTCTGGTCAGTTTCAACAGTGGGTTCCCCCCCTTTCCCTGTGTTTCTTTTTGTTCCCTATCATTCAGGGTGCTAACACTAAAAGGCATGTGCAAACCATGAACTATGAGGATTGAAATTGAAGGTGCTTGCTGGACACTACTGCACAGCTGTGATGGGGCAATTTGTGTAAAAACATTTTTTAATTGGACACTGCCCACCACACATCACAAGTGACATTCCACTCAGATTTAGAAAAGTGCAGGTGGGGTGGTGGTTTGTAGCTACAGAATAAATACACCAGATGAAGTAAGACTGGTGCAGGTAGCAGACACAGAAGTCTGAAGTCAAGTTTATAGGCTTGAGTGCTTGGACACGCTGCAGTAAGTTGTGAGTACAGAAAGAGCTGAGGAGTGGCCAAAAATTAAATGTGACCTCACTTCTCTGGCATGAATTTCCTAGCTATTATCATCCTACTGGCATTGTTCTTAACTATGATCAGTTCTAACCAGGATTTGAAAGCAGAGTTTGTCGTTAGTGTCAACATTGTAACAGTTTACCCTAGTTACTGTTAACTGTCATCAAAGTGCTTTCCTAATGGGGATGAAGGTCGGTGGGGTATAAGGCAGTTTGCACTGGATGAGACAATCTAGGGTTGGGAGCATCTGATCCCACAGAGCTGCTCTCAGTCCATTAAAAGAGCTGAAAATGTTTCATGTGCACAAGCCCAAACTCTTTTTTTGCTAGTATTGCATTTTCAAAAATAACACACCTGTCATTCTTAAAGATGTCTGGATTTGTATTTCACATTACTTAATAATTGCAACTGAGTATGAAATACCAGTGAATTTAAATGTTATAATATATTCCTAAAAAGACAGGATTGATAGTGGTGATCAGGAAATCCTTGCATTTTCAAGTCTGTTTCAGAATGACTTAATGTTTAATATATACGTTTTCATGAAACATTTTCTGAAGAAAAACAGCATTTCATATCAATAGAATAACTGGGTTTTCTCTCCAATCAGCACCTGGGTTGAGTGGTCAGAGTTTACCAAATGGGTATCCAAGATATCCCTCCTATGGAGATGCTTCATCCCATCCCTCCAGCAGACACCCCTCTGTAGGAAGTGCACGTCTTCCTTCAGTAGGTGAAGAGTCAACACATCCTTTGCTTGTAGCAGAGGAGCAGGTAAGGAATGTTGATTTTTAATTTAATTGTATTCCCATTTTAATCTAATTCTTATGTACATGTCCAGTGTTACCATGACATATATTTGTACTGAGGTTTTATTACTCTTATATTCTGTGGTGGAAGTGTTGAGAAAATAGTTTCTTGCACAAGCATATGTACATGTCACTATGTACTGTTTTAGGAACAACAATACTATGTAGTCATTGGCCATGAGCTGTAAAGGGAGTAAGGCAAATCATATGGAGCTGTGTGATATTGCAGCTGACACTTTAATTTGTCCTTTACAGGTGCATACGTATGTGAATACAACTGGTGTACAGGAGGAAAGAAAAAACAGGCTGGGTGTGCGTACGCCTCTGGAACGAAGGGTTTCTAATGCAGAATCAAGCAAGGCGAAAGAAGAAGAAAATTGTTCTGAGGACAGAGATGCCCAGGTTGTACTGGAACCTGAAGGAGTCAAATTTATTTTGGGCCCAACACCTGTCCAGAGGCAATTAATGGAAAAAGAGAAACTGGAAACAAGTGGGAACAGTACTCACGCTATTGGAAACAGTACTGAAACTAGTGCGAGCAGCACTCAAGCTAGTGGGAGTAGTAACAGTGAATGGGACACTGGATATGACAGTGATGAACGCAAAGAAGCCTCTTCTGGTAATAAACTAGCATATGAAAATGTAAATAGATTGTCTATACCTAGTGCTCCAGGGCTCAGGAGAGGTCGTCTGATATCATCCAGTACCTCCGATACACAGAATATCAACAATTCAGCTCAAAGGAGAACTGCATTACTGAATTATGAAAATTTGCCATCTTTGCCGCCAGTTTGGGAAGCCCATAAGCTAAGTAAAGAGGATGATGACAGTTTAGGACCAAAGACCCCTTCTCTGAATGGCTACCACAATAACTTAGATCCCATGCATAATTATGTCAATACAGAGAATGTAACAGTGCCATTAAGTGCTCACAAAGTAGAATATGCACGACGGCGAGACTGTACCCCTACGGTCTTTAACTTTGATATTAGGCGACCGAATTCAGAACACAGGCAGCTCAACTATATACAGGTTGATCTGGAAGGTGGCAGTGACTCTGATAACCCTCAGACCCCCAAAACTCCTACCACTCCTCTTCCACAGACTCCAACTAGGCGCACAGAGCTGTATGCCGTGATAGACATTGAAAGAACAGCTGCTATGTCAAGCTTGCAGAAAGCACTGCCACGAGACGACGGTACTTCTCGAAAAACTAGACATAACAGTACTGACTTGCCTATGTGAGCCTGGAATGCATTAGTTAAATTGTTTGCACCTTTATGAAGTTTTTTTTTTTTAGAAATGAATGAGTGCTCCATTTTGATTTTTAAAAATCACCTTTCATAGATTCAGTAGACTTTTTTCTGAATATTTCATGTGCTTGTTTAATGAAAGGGAATTTAAGGTAGAGTATTAAATAACACTGCTTCATTTTACATTTGTAGTAACAGCTTTTGGACAGTACCTGTTTTATTGACTGAAAGTTGGAGTAACATGCCAATTTTGACAAACTGGCCATGTGCCTGAAGCCCCTTAAAGGCATGACTTTTTATGCCTCCTGAAACTTGCGTTCTTAGCAGATCAGTATATTCTTTCATAGCATATGTCCATAGACGCAAATGTTCCAGTTGAACATCATGTGGCATAAATGAGAGATTCTCTGGTCTGTTTTAATTGACTCAAAAAAGGGTACAAATTCCTCTATCCAGAAAACTTGGACTGAATTACTCTGGCAGAAACCAGAACGTAGTTGATAAAAAAGAACTGGCAGCAACTGTCATTCTCTAAAGCCCTCCATATAGCTTGTCACAGTACTGAAGAGTGCAACTCTTTATAAATCCAAGTAGTAAGTAAACATTTAATAGTATATATGATGCCACTGCTTAGAGTGAGTGGCTTGAGAAAAACTGATTAAATCAGCAACATTTTAAGCATACAAAGATCATTTAGTGCAGTTTTAAACACTTCATGAATTAATGACCAGATGCACTTTAAAGCCGCCAACAATAAATGCAGCAACTAGTATTTGAGGAACAAGTTGTGTTGTAGTTTGCATTTCAGAAATAGTCTATGCTGCAGTTTTGTTTCTTTTTCTCTTTGAGGTTGAAATTAACAGTGATTAATGTGTAGCAAGTATTCCATTTAGAGGAAAATGGGATACATCTGGATAAATTGTACTTTTTGGCAAGTTGGTATGGCTGGCACAAAACAGTTTGTACTGTGCTGAAGGGCTAGAAGTTCCTTAGCCAGAATCCAAAGGCCCACGTGCAATGTTCTGCATGTGCAATGGGTGTTCTCTGTTTCCCACCCCTTTCTGCCACTCGAAGTTACTCCTGAAGATCAGGGTAATCTCCCAGAGCAGCCCAAGAGATAGTACGCATGATGCTATCACCTTGCTTGATACTAAGAGTCTGATCAGTGCATGGGTGGGAAATCTTTGGAATCCTTTGTACACAGCCTTGAGTTCCATGATGGAAGAAAGGTAGGATATAAATGTAATCAGAATAAAATTCCTTGCAACTGGAAGAAAAAATAAGCAGTCCCTTGCCCCAGCCCATGTGCTTCTGTTAGACTTTTTTGGCCATCTTGAGAAAAGAACTTGTCACTGTTGACATGGGAGACATCACAACAGTATTCCCTTTCATCAGAATCTGCAATCAGCCTTGTGTTAGACCCACTACAGATTTTCAAGTGGCAGCTTCATGTTTTTCTGTACAGTTGTACAGATATTAAGAAGACATTTCTGATGTAGTTCAGAGTTACGTTGTATCTATAATAAGATCCTTTAAATTTTATTTTACTTTTACTTTCCTCCCTTTTCATCTGTGTGTCTGTACAGTGTTTAAATTGCAACTATTAATTTTGTATATAATCTTCAAAATATTTTATGCATTTCATCTTGTTCAAGTTCCATATTGCCATAGAAAAGCTTTTTGAAGACCTGTTGGTAATATTGTCAGTAACAGAAAGACCTTTTTATTGCCTGCACAAGGAAACATTAATTATCAGTAGTTAAGGTTAAGAAGTGCTGTGGCACCTTAGAAAATAACTGGTATGAGCTTTCATGCCTTGGTTTCTTCCAGAGGCAAACAATCATAGGTCAGTGTCATAGTCTGAAGGCTGGATTTGAATCCATCATGTGGTGTACTAATGCATATTCTATAAATAATAGTGCTGTTGGGTTTTGTGAGACAGAGATCCTGTTCTGCTTCCATCTACATTGGCACATCTGTGCAGGATGCCAGTAAAATCCCTTGCAATGTTGCCACAATGTCCTCCTTTGTAATGTTGGGCTGCTAGCAGTATATTCCATCTTAAGCATCAGGCTTGCTGGCACAGCAAGCCTTGAGACCTGAGTAGCTGCTAACAGTACATAAGATCCCTGAAAGCAATATTTTTGTGAATGGATTATACTTTACTACTGCTGAATATTCCCAATACATCTACCATCTGCTTATCTTCCTTGGTGCTCTGTTCAAAAATGCCTCAGTTTTATGCTAGAAAAGCATGTAGGGCTGCTGGTGCAGCACAAGACTCCATGCAACACAGGCAACCTGAACCTTCAATTCTAGAGGAAGTAAGAGGTATTGCAAACTGCTTGTGACCCTGACTTGGATGGCCCAGGCTAGCTTGATCACAGAAGCTAAAAGCACTGTCAACCTTGGTTAGTGTTTGCATGGGAGACTGCCAAGGAAGTCCAGGGGTGCTACGCAGAGGCAGGCAGTGGCAAACCACCTCTGAATGTCTCTTCTCTTAAAAACCCTTCAGAGGTTGCCATAAGTTGGCTGCAGGTTGACAGCGTCCACATACACACACACACATCCTGGAGTATTGAGTAAAATTGTGTGCAATAGATCCCCCACCTACCCCCCATTTTTTAAAAGCTAACTGTCTTCCTGTGACAGTTGAGCAAAAAAAAAGAAAAAATGGAGAGCCTCCTGGAAAAGCTGCTTTTCTATTCAGTTGTAAACTTCTGGCTTTCATTTCCATAATAGTTTTAAAAGCTATATAGTGCCTGAACTAGCTTCCTGATCATATTATATGGAACGTGTTCAGATGTACTGCTAGCTATAATCTTTTGCAAGTAGGAAAAAATAAAAGGAATCGTCCATTGCCAAATATTGAGAGAACATTAAAACCCTATCTTTTTAATCCATCTGTGGGAAAAGTTTGGGTATTTAAAAAAGCTCTGGTTTTGGCCGAGAAAGAGACTGCCGACACTCAAACCAGCAGCAAATAAAATGTGTCTACAAAAGTCTCTTTGCCTGTACTGTAGTAAATTGTGCCCTGACTGCCTATACTTCCTCCTGTTCAAGGCCAGGATCTTGCTTAAGTAATGGATATTGCAAGTGTACACCAGAGTGAGTTAGGTAGAAGGACGTGGCTACCA
The DNA here is from genome assembly GCF_001447785.1 of Gekko japonicus. NCBI lineage: Eukaryota > Metazoa > Chordata > Lepidosauria > Squamata > Gekkonidae > Gekko > Gekko japonicus. The sequence goes on along the minus strand of NW_015162474.1, from coordinate 1,347,533 downwards.
TTTTATTTCTGTATGCAAATCCTTTGTTTCATCAGTTTCCCCAAGAAATGCCTTAACTTGTCTTTGCTTCTTATGAACCTCAACATCACCTGTTTGCATGTATGTTGGAAAGAAATTAGGATAGTTCTTTCCTCTCTGATTTTTTTTAATCAGCTAAAGATGATTTCAGAGCTTCTTTGCTGTCTTTTCAGTAGAATCAGATGGTTTGTCTAATTAGCTGCTATGAAATCATAAGATCTGCACTTTATTGGAGACTCATCAAAGTTTTGGCAAGAGGTTCATCATCTGCAGATCTGGGGCTCCTTTTACTTTGTCATCAGTATTAATATTTGCATTGGACTTGCAGATGTGCTTAGCAGGAAAGCACCAAATACTTTGGGGGGAAATAACCAGCATGAGGAAGAAATTCATCCTCACAGAATCCTGTGAAAAAGTGGCAATACTATTCATCCATGTGATACCCTGAAAGAATGCATGCAGTTTCTCTGGTGCCTTTCTGTTATAACATTAATGGTCAGTGATTCATTATTATTAAAAGCTAAAAATATGTGTGCTAATATTAACTGATTTGAGGTCTTATGATATAATTTTGTTATTATTATTTTTTAAATTGCATATGACAGTTTATTACATTCACAAGAATAAAACCTCACCAGCCTTAATAACAGGGATGTGCTGTGCTACTCTGGAAACCATCTCTATAAAATCAAACATTCCTCCTCAGGGCTGTGTTATATGTCAGCCCAAATCATATTATGCCTTGCAAACATATCTGTATATTGATCTTTCTATGTTCTCCCAAAGAAAACTGGAATTGAGGCAAATAGTGGAGAGCCGAAGTAAACACACATGAAGCTGCCTTATACTGAATCAGACCATTGGTTCATCACAGTTACTATTGTCTACTCAGATCAAGATGGGTAGCCGTGTTAGTCAGTCTGTAGCAGTAGAAAAGAGTACGTTCCCAGTAGCACCTTAAACAAAATTTGTGGTAGGGTATGAGCTTTTGTGAGTCACTACTCACTTCTTCTACTCAGACTGTCAGTAGCTCTCCAGGGCCTCAGGTAGAAGTTCTTTCACATCACCTATTGCCTGGTCCTCTTAACTGGAGATGACAGAGATTGATCCTGGGACCTTCTGCATTCCAAGCAGATGCTGTACCACTGAGCCATAGCCCCTCCAAAAAATAAAATTAACTGTGCTGGCTACTGGAATCCTGTTCTTTGATTAGAGGACATCCTACAGATCCCCATCTTTGCTTCAGAGATTTATCAGGTGCTGATATATTTCTAAACTTGTGCCACTTAAAAAGGAAAAATGAGCCGGCACTGATTATCAGGTTACCAGATTCTCTATTGGATGAAACACAGCCCTTACAACCCATCACCTAGGCAGGGGGTACCTTGACATCAATAACCTCATCCAGTTCAATTAAATAACATCCTACCAAAATGTGAGTGAAGATGATAATGCTTGCTGTTATAATTCTACAGTGAAACTGTGTTGATTTATTCCTGCTGAAGGCAATGCAGAAATTGTCACATCTTTTTTTTTGCTGAAGGCAATGCAGAAATTGTTTCATCAAATACAGAAGCTAAATTGGGGTAGTATCTAGACCTGCCAACCTCTGGGTAGGGCCTGGAGAGCTCCTGGAATTAAAACTTACCTCTAGACTACAGAGATCAGTTCCCCTGAAGAAGACGGCTGCTTTGGAGGCTGGACTCCATGCTGTTATACTCTGCCCTCCCCAAGCTCCACCCCAAATCACTAGGAATTTCCCCACCAGGAATGGGCAACCCTAGTATTATCACTGGAGGGCAGATTGCCTTGGAACAACCTAATGCAAAAGTTGTGACTGCTTCAGTAATTCCCCACCACCACCACAATGTGCCACTGCTACTTGTGCAGAGAAAGCAGCATGGTTTTCTTGCACAAAATCATGCATTTGAAAAGGTGCAAGTGTTTTTTCAACATTGGATTGTGGATTGAGTATTTTATGTTGTCTCTGTTCATAGCCACCTCTCCTGATTCACTGTCTCTCTATGTTTCCTTTTGCTTATTTGCAAGGAATTTGCACTATTACCATTCGCTTATACACCTTACGCATCTTAGCTGCAAACAGTCAGGCTTTCAGCTTCTATTTCATAATCCCATAAATCATCGATATTCCAAGTTCAAAGTTGTCATGTGTATGTTACTCCCCCCCTTCCCCATATTCCCCCCCCCCATTAGACTTGCAGGACTCTTAAACATTGTGCCAAAGGTAGAAAATGTACAACTTAAAGGGCTTAAATTCCAAGAGTGGGCAAGAACACACATACAGGAAACTTGTCAAAAATTATTTCTGGGCCAGGAAAGGAAGGTAAAATGAAATGTTTTTTTCAAAAAGGCTTGGTGCAGATAAAGCCTAAAGAGTTCAGGCTGCATGCAGTTTATCATGCTGACGGTATGGTTGTGAGTAGCTTGAACTTCAATTTGTCACTGGTACTGTTGCTTCTACTGTACTATGGATTGTTCTTCTAACTATACGTACAAACTGGTAATAGACTAGACCTAAGCAGTATTGTATGGGATCTCATTCTACAGTGGTCAGTTGTGGTCAGTTTCTGATAGGGTTTTAGACTTTCATTCTGTTTATTCAGGAAAGACTGAAGCAGATACCCATCCCTTTAAATGTAAAACACAAGGCTTTCTTTTAAAACCAAATTATGAAGCCCAGAATTATGGTGACATACTTTGAATTAGCAATATTGGCTAGACAAACACTTTAATCCTGTAATATTGTTCTTTTCCATCACTAGAGTTAAGCAATAAAATTTAATTGTTTCTTCATAAATCATTAGTAACTTCAGTTCTATATTCTTACTTTCTTTGTGAATAGTAGCATAGTGATATCTCACAGTATTTCTATAGTAACAGAAGAATCAGAGACTGTACTTAAGCTCTAATATTGTTCATTCTTTCATCATGCTAGCATTCTTGAATACAAAAGGAGAGAGCTTCTGTAACTTCAATAACTGCATAGAAATGGGGATTTTAGGTTCAGCTTTTCTCATCTGTCAGTCTTTCCCCTTAAACCTATTAATGGTGCAGGCATTCTGTTCTCCCTTGCAAATGGTGTGCTTTATATCCCACAGGGCCCAAGAAATCCGTAAGGAAATCCGTACAGAAAATAATTATGTTAATATGGAGTTAAGGTTCCTGATATCTGTTTCATGGTATATGTACAAGCAAGTTATAACTTGATTTTACATTATTTTTTCAGTCCTGCATCTCTTCTTTCTGATAGTACAGGTCAGCATTAACTGAGCCAGTCCAATGTGCAGAATGGCTCTTGCCACAAATATTAAAAGGTCTTCATAGTTATGTCTCTTGAGCTATGTACAAGATGTCTTGTCAAATGTGTTATTAGGCTGCTATCCTAATATGCTGTTTAATACATATTAACACAATATTTTGTGTGGAAGTAGATTTAAATTTAATACAGGATTGCCTTTATAGTTCAAACAATGTGTGTTTACTTTTAACAGTATATTTGCAAAGGGCATTTAAAGTACTTATACTGTTTTCATGTTGGTAAATTATATATTTCATCAAGTACATATTTTCTGTTATATCCATTGCATTGTACCTTTTTCCATATAAATATGAACATATGACTGTCATTAGCAGTTGGATGGTTAGATTTCTAGGCAGAGAGTAGACTTACCGTATATGTTCATAAAGGACCTGTCACAAAAAGGCATCTTTCCCTGATCAGCAGTTTTGAAACCTACCACAGAAGAGTTTGTGATGTAGGGCCAGACCTACAGTTTATGAGAGGTCTAGATAGCATTCTGATTAAAGCATAAATATATCCTTGTTGGTCTGCTTGAAGTGTCTCAAGGCTTTAGAATGAGCCTTGAGCAATATTAGGACAGCCTGATGACTCCTTTAATGTTGTAAGATTAGCCACAAACCAGGACTGGTACTACCATTTTCCTTTGCACTTGTGAAGAAGGGGATTATTTAAATAAAGTAGTGCTTACTAGTAGTGCTTACCTGAGTCATTCACTTGCATCTGAACTCCCTCTCTAAGGCACAAAGTTAAAGTCTTCCAGTGCATGGACTGTATGTTTTGTTAGCAGAAAATATGAAATGTCTGTGTCACAAGATGATGTGGTTAGCAGAATTCACAAATGATGATTTTAATTCTGTTAATGGGCAGAAAGAGATTACTGAATTTTACTTAGTGCATTGATTTTTAAGGCATTTTCTCTTAAACACATTTTAAAAATGGAGAGGACCCTTCACTCAGGAATTTTTGTATACTTTGCTTTTGTTCTAATAATAGGTGTCAACAACCTTAACTCCCTGTTAATTTCTAATGCATATATATATATATGTATAATACATATCTATGGTACTAATTCTGTATTTTCCCTGATATTTGCCAAACCTTGAATGCAGGCAGTTGTCTTGGTTATAAGACATTGATTGCTACTGAATGTATAGGAAATGCTTCCATTTTGCAAAAGGAAATAATGTTTGTAACATATAACGTGATATAGTGTGTCCCAACCAGCAAGTATGGTGCCTTTCTTTTCTTAAAGAAATTTTTAAGCATAACATTTCATTCCATTGTAGCATCACTTACAACCATGTCATCTGAAGCATTGTTTGCCACTTTAACCACACTATGGTTCTGAAGTTACGGTACAACTGATCTCAAGTCTTAGCATGAAAATGGACAATAGTAGTCAAGTAATCACCAGTGTGCCACAAATGCATTTATGAAATGCATAAATATACATTTCTATAAAAGCCAAAACTGTATTTGTTTGTTACTTTGTCATTACATTGTAAAATACTGTAAAGTTGTTGTATGTCCTAATTTTGCATTATAAAAATGTTTTCCTACATAAAGGCATCAATATAGCAACTTTGTATAAAGGTAGCTTTTTAGAGTTTATTTTATAAAAAAAAAGTCTGAAGAGTTGGGTATTACCATTGCCAAAATCTCTCTCACACAAAAACTTAGTTTGAATTTCCCTTCCCCTAGTTCTTGTTGAACATTCCAATCTTCCTTTCAAGACAAAATGATATTATACTATGCATAGTATGTTTTTTATTTTCAACCACCATGTACTACCAATTAATTTTGGCTTGCGTTTTCATTGAGCTTACCAGATTTCCATTTTAAAATGTGTTCTGTAATATTGATAACATTGTCCCCTTACCAGTGCCAGCTTCATACGAATTGTAGCATGGCAATAAAATATTGATTTTTACTATGTAAACATGTGCAGTGCTCATTGGGTTTCTGATTCAGGGATTGCTATGTCTTTTTGAGTTCTTACAGTCAAGCCAATTTAAACTTTTCTTTCATGCATTATACACAATACATTTTTATTGGCTGTGACTGTCATGGCTTGCTCCATCTTTCTGAATTATTCAAGTTTATTATGAAAACAAACTATTTATTTACTGAGTATAGCAGTCCCTACCTCAGTTTGTAGTTGGCATTTTGCCTTAACTGTTACTGTGCTCAAAGGGATTGGGATAACTTTGAAGAAATAACCTACTGATCTCAAAAGGGCAATAATTTCAACGTTCTTTGGGGGGCAAATCTGTTCAAGTAGAAAATGCTGAATATAGGGCCATGTTAAGGATAGGCATTTGGCTGGGAAATACAATACAGTCCTATGGACTTTCTAATACAGCCTTTGATATCCAGCCTTCAATCTTTTTATACAGTTCATTTTCTCTCTCTAATTCCCGTGTTACCCAAGCAGGAGGATAGCACATGGTTGAATGATCCTCTGTGCATACAAAGTTCTCTACACAAAGCAACTGACCATAGAAACCTTCTCCTTGCCATGGAAGTTTTCTACCTGCAAGGAATTCTTTGAAAGGATATTCAAACACAGTACCTCCATCTGCACTCTGATGTAATACAACCCCTGGAAAGGGATTGTTTCTGTGAGAAGTATAAACAAGTCAATGATCAGTGAGGACATGGGATGGATAGGAAATCAGTCCCTATGTTGTTTATTGACAGCCCCAAATCTGAGAGTCATGTATTATGCAATAAAGCAGAAAGATTTGGGTGTGACTGGACAGTGAGCCGTTCAGACAATCTCCACATTAGCAGTAAATCTGGGGTGTTTGTAAATGTGCAGCACTTGTGGGAATGTGTTGAGGGGATCGTTTTCCTAACACAAAGATTGCTTTCACACAAGCCAGAAACTCCAACTGGTCCAGAATGTGGTGGTGTGGGTTCTTACTGGAACCCCACTTAGCGCCCACATTCATCCGGTGCTCCGCCAGCTGCATCAGCTCCAAATCGAATACTGGATCAGATTCAAGGTTTTGGTACTAACTTTTAATGCTCTAAATGGTCTGGCACCAACATATCTGTGGGACCACCTCTCCTGGTATATCCCCCAAAGAGAATTATGCTCAATGATAACAACTTACTGGTGATCCCTGGCCCAAAAAATATCCGGCTGTCCTCAACCAGAGCTTTTTTGGTCCTGGCCCCGACCGGGTGTAACTCTGTAGAGTGAGACCTGGGCTCTGCAAAACCTGATGCAATTCTGCAGGGCCTGTAAGACTGAGATGTTCTGTCAGGCCTATGGGTGAGGACAACGATGGTTTTCATTCAGACTGGCCTCCCTTGTTCTCCCTGTCCCTTTCCCTTGCTGCTATCCCCTTATTTATTAATCTGTATGTTATTCACTTTTCCCCAGAATAAGGAGCACTGTGTTGTGCTCCCTTTTCATGTGTCATCGTATTGATTGTTAGCAGTGTATAAGTTTTTAATAATTTTATTTGATTATTGTTACCCGCTCTGAGCCCGAGGGTTGGCTGTAATTCCAATAAATAAATATTCCCTAGGATTGAAAGCAATTACATTGTAGTATTTTTTCCTGCTGTCCTTTCATTTTTCAGATCTGTTTGTGTTTTCTAAAACAAAAATGTAACTGCAATACTTGAGGAAGGTGCTGAAGGAGAGATTGTCACCATCAAGGGCAGAGCTGTAACCACCTGCTCTGCCCCTTCTTTCTAGCTCCTGTAAGCATAAGAGGAAGTTGCCTCTCAGAAGAAAGGACTTCTGGAGTCTGGCTCCACTGGTGGACCTCCTGATGGCACCTGGCTTTTTGGCCACTATGTGACACAGAGTGTTGGACTGGATGGGCCATTGGCTTGATCCAACATGGCTTCTCTCATGTTTTTAAGTGCATGTCAGTGGGAAGACTGCTGGCAAGAAGGGTGCTGATAGCAGATAGATTTTTTATTAAGTAACCTGTTATAGTATTTGTGGTTGTTAATTTCAGTTGCTGCTTGGCATTGTCAGCTGCTCTGAGTTCTCATTGAGCTGAGAAAAACAGGTGAAAAATGCCCAAACAAATACTAGGCTGCCCAAGAAGGAAAGTAAAAGTATTGTTTCAGTTTCTTGTTTAGGGCTACTGGCCCTTTAAATTTTCCTCCTTTTGGTTCTGCTTAATTGCAGTTCTTACCCAGCCATGGCAATGGCATAATAAATGGTTAGTTACCAGCTGTTTGTGGAAGTAGGAATTATTTACTGCTTTTCACTTGGCAGGCAAAGTTACTGCTCATTTCAGGTGATAGACAGTGATAGACTTCACATTCCTGGGACCCAAGATCACTGCAGATGGTGGCTGCAGCCATGAAATTAAAAGACACCTGCTCCTTGGGAGGAAAGTGATGGCAAACCTTGACGGCATAATAAAAAGTAGAGACATCACCTTGCCAACAAAAGTCTGTATGGTCAAAGCAATGGTATTCCCAGCTAAGGCTTCCCAAGTCCCCCCGGGGGGCGGGGAAACCCCCGCCCCAGAGGCCCGTTCCCCAGCGCCGCCGGATCGGGCCTCGGGGGGAACTCCTCCCCGACGTGCGTGTCACCTGGAAGTGACGCGACCACGCCGGGCATGCTGGGGGCGGGGCCACGGCCATACGAGGGGAAACTATGGTTTTCCCTTGTATGGCCGTGGCCCCGCCCCCAGCGTGCCTGGCGTTGTCACGTCATTTCCGGGTGACGTGCATGCGGTGCGCACACACACCAGATGCCGGCCGGCAGCCCCTTGCTCCTGGCGAAGATTGACTTGCAACCCTATTCCCAGTAGTACTGTATGGCTGTGAGAGTTGGACTATAAGGAAGGCTGAGCGCTGAAGAATAGATTCTTTGGAATTATGGTACTGGAGAAGACTCTTGAGAGTCCCTTGGACTGCAAGGAGATCAAATCAGTCAATCCTAAAAGAAATCAACCCTGACTGTTCCCTGGAAGGCCAGTTACTGAAGCTGAAGCTCAAATACTTTGGCCACCAAATGAGACGGGAGCACTCACTGGAGAAGACCCTGATGCTGGGAAAGATTGAAGGTCAAAGAAGACGGGGACGGCAAAGGATGAGATGGTTAGACAGTGTTATTGAGGCAACAAACATGAAATTAAGCAAACTCTGGCGAATGATGGAAGACAGGAGGGCCTGGCGTGATGTGGTCCATGGGGTTGCAAAGAGTCGGACTCGACTGTGCAACTGAACAACAACAACAACCACTTCTATAAAACAGGATAATGAGCTGTTCCCCCTCCACACAACAGCAATAACTATCCAATGGTTCATGAATGTTTTGGTCACCTGAAAACAAACAACAAAATAATGGGGGTGTTAAAAAATAAAAGAAATGAATGGGGGAAGCTGAACCAGAGTGACTTTCAAATACTCTTAGTAACACTTCATTTTCTGTTCAGGGCCTGCCACCAGAGTGAAACCTTATAAGTGTTTAAGGTGTTATAAGACCCCTGTTTATTTTTGCTGCAACAATCTAACATGGCATCTACTGTGGAACAATCACTGTCAAAACTACATGTTTTAAGTAAGTCTTTGGGATACAATCTTTATCTGCAAAGAAGGATAAAACATGAATAGTGGTTGGATTTAGTAATGCGCAATCAGAAATATGACTGAATTTAGTGTTTTATCTAATCTTATTTCGACGTTTGCTCAAGACCTACCATTCAGCTTTGTAGATATCTATAGTCACAACCATTTTAATGGTTCCAAATAATTGTCAGATTCAAAATAGGGATATGAACCCATTTTTAGGGGAAAAAAATAGAGGGATTCAGGGTTGCTAGGCCCCCAGCTAGCTGGGGAGTAGACTTATGGGCAGCAGGGAGAGGCCTACGCTGGTGTTGCAGCAACATTGTCGGCAACTTGGGCAGGCACACACAAGAAGTGATGTTATCACATTGCTGGCAACATCTCTGTGATGCCAGCCTAGGTTTTCACAGTTGCCAGGAAGTCCCCCTGCATCCTGCTGGTTGCCTACTTGCGCTAAATCTTGCACAAGTGGAACAACAGTCCAGGATCACTGTGCCTGATTTAGTGCCAGTGTAAGCTTTTTTCATACTTTCACTTATGCAATGACCCTATTGGCAAGCAAATTTTTTCCCATGGATCCAATCCAATGAATTTATGGGGGTTATGTTTAGCAGTCAATTATCCAAATCTAGCTGTTTTGAAACCTTGTACTGCACTAGTATGACCATCACTGTCAGCTTTAGAATGTACTGCTCAAGAGCATAAGGAAAGAAACTGTTGGTTGCACTAACTTGAGAGCGGTAGCTGTACTTAGTGTGCTTCAGCAAAAAACAAACAAGTCTTGTGGCAATTGGATTAGCAATCTCAAAGTGGGGCCTGGAGTTCTCCCAGAATGACAGGAACGGCAACTTTGGAAGATGGCTATATAACGACACATTGCTTCACTCTCTCTGTCCCCAGATCTCCAGCTGCAATTCTATATACCACTTTAAAGACTAACATTTTTACCCTACATCATTAGATGCCACCAGTGGGAAGTATGAAAATAGGAAATAGAGCTAAGGGACTATGAAAGAGAATGATGTAAAATGTACATGTCACACAAAAAGAGAATATTTGTTAGCTAGGCTCAGCTACTTAAAACCTGGCTGTAAAAGGTGGGGACAACATAGTGCGGACCCAGGCATTATACTGAAAAAGTGAGCTCTAGTCCACCAAATCTTACACTGGACTAAAATGTTGTTGGTCTTTAACGTACCGCAAGACTCCTTTTAATTGTACCGAGGACTGACTCCTTTTACTACTTTAGCAATTCTGGACGAAAACTACATCTCCCAAGAGGCAACGTTTTATTTGTCTCAAGCCATTCCTCCGGCGGATAAGAGGCGCAGTCAGAAAGGGTCATTTCCGGTGTCGGTTGGGGGTGGCTGAGAGGTTCCGCGCGCTGCCGTAAGACCGGGCACGAGGCTGTTGGAAAGGCTCGAGGAGAGGCTCCGAGATCGCCGCCGCCATGGTGAGTCGGACCGAGGGGGACAAGGTCGGGCCTTCAGATGGATTTGGGGGCCGTAACGTGTTTCCATTTTCGGGATGTGCGTGGCGTGCTAAGGAGCGGTCGAACCTTCCAGAATTGTTCGAAGGTGGGGGGGGGGGTGGAGGAGGAGGAGGAGGAGAAGAAAGAGTCTGAGGGAGGAATAGCGGCATCAACACGCCTTTCAGACGCACTCGAGGTTGCAGCCCTCGAACCTCTCTTAGGTCTTAATCCGGACGTTTCTCCGAGGGTGTGTGACGTGCGCGTGGTGCTGTTCCTTTTTCCTCTCCTCGTTTAGTCCCCTGCCAGTTACGCCTCGCCAGGGGAGCGGGCGGGCGGGGGGGGGGTGCTGTTCTTGCCGGCAAGACGAGCTCGGGGCGCGCTGGGCTGCCTTCGGGCCTCTGCTGCTTATCGCACGTTCTTGTACTCCTGTAGCTTGTACAGCATTGCGGCTAAACGGATGCCGTGGGATTCAGATATCGCCTCTGCTGTGAATTTAGGCGAGCCTTAGTTTAGCGATTTATTACGGCGGTGGATATTGACCTACTTTACAGGGTGGTCGTAAAGATAGGTATTAAAGTATAAGTTACTTTGATCTCTTGGTCTCTCTTGTCCCTCCCCCTGTATACCTTTTAAAGGGTTCTCATGGCTTCCTTGGTGAAGTGGATTTCTGAAACAGGCTCTACATTTAGTTCCACTCACGAGACTGACAGTGCAATTATAGATGTAAAATTTCTGGATGTGTTGAAGTCCTATGGGGAAAATGTTCAGGGGAAAAAAACCTCCAAAATTATGGGGAAAATTGAAATATTGCACCTAATCTTATTTGGCTGCTTTAACAACAACAATATATTTTTAAAGTTGTTTATGTAATTTATTATCCACCTTTCCCACAGGGACACAAGGTAGATTACGCATAGTTTATAACTTTGCATGTTGGCATAGATGCTGGATTTAAAAGAAAGCTAAGGTTTTTAATAATCAGTAAAATAGCAGGTACACTGTATACAAAAATATGGGAGAGTATGCTAGATTGTTGCACTCTGTGTTTTAGCAAATTCCACTGATTTCTAAAGAACAAATAACAGGACTGGAAAATTGCTGTAGGTTCTGAGTTCATTTAAAAGAAAAAAATATTTCATAGAAGTCCCCCCCCCCCCAGCCCAAAATTTCTACTAAAAAAACCGGCAGCAAAGCATCAGCCAGGGGTGGGATCTGAGTTTTTGTGCCCCCCCCCCCCACCTGCTGTATGCAAATTGACTGTAAATTCACATATCATGTCAGTGGACTGAACCACAAAACACATGGATTCTCTGTACTGTGGCATCCAAAAAGTGATGGATGCTGCATGAATTTTGTGGAGCTGTCTGTGGCCATGGATATGATAAACCATTTGATGGTCAGTTTTCTGGGATCTCACTTTAAAATCATGCTTTGGATCCACGTTTTTGCACCATGGTGGCTCCACAAAGCAGTGGATCCATGATTTCTGTGGTGCAGACTCTGGCCACAAATGTGATGAGTGATTTGCTGGGGATAACCCCACATAAAATCATATGGATTCAGGAGGATCCCTGCTTTGGATTCATATTTTTGTGTCATGGCTGTGTTTCTTTGTGGTGCAGTCTGTGGCCATGAGTAGGATATGTTTTTTGATCATCAGTTTGGTGTGACCCAGCACAAAAATAATAAGGACCCATGCCTTAGAACTATGTTTTTGCACTGTAGCAGTGCCACAGAGTGATGGATTTGTGATTTTTATGTTGTAGTTTCTGGGCATGAACAGGATATGTGATTTGATGTAAGTTTGAAGGTACAAATCCTCAGGATTTTTTCATTAGCTTAACCCAGACTCACCATCAAATCACTCATCACATCCATGGCCACAGACAGAAGCACAGTAATCATTGATCTATCACTTTGAGGTGCCATCATGGCACAAAAACATGGATCCTTATGATTTCAAAGTACGGTCAGGGAAAACTCTTCATCAGATCATTTACACATCCATAGTCACAGTCTGCACTGCAAAATTCACAGTTTCATTGCTTCGTTGCAACACCATGGTGCAAAAACATGGATCCAAAGCATCGATTATCAGGAATTGTGGCGCTGCCTATAGACTAAGACCTGATCCACAATATGATGGTGGTTTTATTTTGTTTTAATGTAAAAAACATATGAATTCATGCGGATCCATTTAAAATTATCTAGATCTGCCTTTTACCCAGTTCTCTGCAGGTGAAAACCTTATATCTGATTTGTGAGTTGGATCTAGCCAACTTTTCTACTCTTAAAAAGTGATTCCCGGAAAGGCTATGCTGGGGTTCATGGAACCTGTGAGATGGCTGAGTAGTAAGGAAAGCATTGAAAAAGTTGGCTTGTAGTCACCATATAAATATTAAGAACTAGTGTAATTGTCATAGGAAATAGGGGATAAAATTGAGGCTAAAATAAGTTTTGAGACTAAAATAAGTTTTGTTACAGCTTTAAAAAAGATGCAGGTATATCGAAATTAAGATAATGTAATTCATTCATACATTTGCCCCAGTGCACCTGGTAAACTTAGTTGTACAAATACATCTAGGTAAAATGAAGACGATAGGTACAGCAAAGTTCATGTAGCAATGATAGTGTGAAGTGCATGGTTCTTCATGCTACAATAAATATTGCTGTGATTACCATTATTTCAGGCATCCATGTCCCTAGCACCTGTGAACATTTTCAAAGCTGGCGCTGATGAAGAGAGAGCAGAGACAGCCCGACTGGTGAGTTCAGTAATAAGTATAATTCTAGCGTCAGTGATGGTAAGACCTAACTGCATTTCATTTTTAATAGGTGTAGCTTGATAACATTCTAGTTACTACCTCTTTTTGAAACTACTTCTTGTTCTAGTCATCTTTCGTTGGGGCTATTGCCATTGGAGACCTAGTTAAGAGCACTTTGGGGCCTAAAGGAATGGTAAGATATTTCTAAATTCTGAAATATATTGGCTATTTCACTGTTATCACTGTGAATCAAATGTTTAATAATCCCCTAAACTTGGATTGTACAGGACAAGATTCTTCTCAGTAGTGGAAGAGAGGGCACAGTGACAGTAACTAATGATGGGGCAACCATCTTGAAAGCTATTGGAGTTGACAACCCTGCTGCCAAGGTTTTGGTTGGTATGTTTGACAAAGTGAATTATTATAAGCATATTTTGTTGCACTAAGATAGATTTTTATTTATAGTTTGTCTCTAATGAAACAGATACTGGTTATCTGACATTTCCTCAGTCTGGCTATAGCACTTTACCCACTAAATCATAATTTATCTCTGCACCAAAGGCAATTGATATCCTATGCTAAGAAAAGCTGAACATTATGAATGTTCAGTCACCTTGCACTTGTTTTACAAAATTACTTGCCTGATGCCCATGGGTGGAGGGGATTGGGCTGGGGGAAAGACTGTCCAGGACACTTGCAAAATAGATCACACAGTCTTTGTCTGTAGTCTATAAAAAGTAACGGAATTTTGTTTCCAAATTAGTTTCTGTATATAATTTCTAGTACTATATGATACTACTAGATATATGATATTTCAGTAATAAAGCTGATAGGGTAACATTCTCCTTATAGATATGTCCAAGGTTCAAGATGATGAAGTTGGTGATGGGACTACTTCAGTAACTGTTCTAGCAGCTGAACTACTAAGGGTAACAAAATACTTAATGATATTTTTCTTTAATCTTATATTAAGCACTTAACATGCAGTTATCAGCATGAAATTATCCTACTATAGTGATACAGTATGCTGATATAATATAGGGAATGGTATGATGTGCTGAAAGTCTATTTTATTCTCCAGGTTTTTGTTCCTGAATTTAAAATAAAGAGATACAATTTCTTCTGTCCAGTACAAATGGGCAGAAGTGGGAAAATTTCTGCTAAAACATAGTACTAAATGAAAAGTATAAATATATATGCATATAAATAAGAACATAAGAGACGCCAATGTTGGATCAGGCCAAAGGCCCATCCAGTCCAACACTCTGTCACATAGTGGCCAAAAATACCAGGTGCCATCCGGAGGTCCACCAGTGGGGCCAGGACATTAGAAGCCCTCCCTCTGTTGACCCCCCCCCCAAGCACCAAGAAGACAGAGCATCACTTGCCCCAGAGTCCCTATCTATACCTTGTGGCCACTGATGGACCTCTGCTCCATATGCTTATCTAATTCCCTTTTGAAGCTGTCCATGCTTGTAGCCGCCGTCACTTCCTGTGGCAGTGAATTCCATGTGTTAATCACTCTTTGGGTGAAGAAGTCCTTTCTTTTATCCGTTCTAACCCGACCACTCAGCAATTTCATGAAGTGCCCACGAGTTCTTGTATTGTGAGAAAGAGAGAAAAGTACCTCTTTCTCTACCTGCTCTATCCCATGCATAATCTTATAAACCTCGATCATGTCACCCATCAGTCGTAATTTCTCCAAGCTAAAGAGCCCTAAGCGCTTTAACCTTTCCTCATAGGGAAAGTGTTCCAACCCTTTTATCATTCAAGTTGCCCTTTTCTGTACTTTTTCCAAAGCTATAATATCCTTTTTAAGGTGTGGTGACCAGAACTGCACACAGTATTCCAAATGAGGTCCCACCATTGATTTATATAGGGCCTTATGATATTGGCTGATCTGTTTTCAATACCCTTCCTAATAATCCCCAGCATAGCATTGGCCTTTTTTATTGCAGTCACACACTGTCTCGACATTTTCAGTGAGTTATCTACTACAAAATCTCTCTCTTGATCAGTCTCTGCCAGTTCAGACCCCATCAATGTGTATTTATATTTAGGACTTTTGGCTCCAGTGTGCATCACCTTGCACTTGGCCACATTGAACCCCATTTGCCATGTTGACGCCCACTTGCCCATCCTTGACAGATCCCTTTGGAGTGCCTCACAATCCTCACTGGTTTTCACCACCCTGAACAACTTCGTATCATCTGCAAATTTAGCCACTTCACTGCTTACACCCAACTCCAAATCATTAATGAACAAGTTAAAAAGCAGTGGACCAAGTACTGATCCCTGCGGTACCCCACTGCTTACCACTCTCCACTGAGCAAATTGCCCATTTATACTCACACTCTGTTTTCTATTAATTAGCCAGTTTTTGATCCATAAAAGGACTTGTCCTTTTATCCCATGATTTTTGCACTTGCTTAGGAGCCTTTGATGAGGAACTTTATCAAAAGCTTTCTGGAAGTCAAGGTGAACAATATCTATTTGATTCTCCTTGTCCATATGGTTGTTCATGTGTATGCAAAGTATAAATATATAAGAATTATATATCTGAAGTAAATAATTATTCCAAATTTCTGGGCCACTTTCAAGGATAATCCTAAATGTGTAACATTTATTTATTAATAAGCAAAACACTAACAACCAGATTTTTCTCCATGCTCAAGGAGACTTATAAAATTTTGGCCATTATGGCATATAACTAAAGTTAGAACAATATGCAGCAGCAAAATCTACAGTAACCACTTAGCCAATCCAGACAAGAATAACCTTAGCCTTAATAAACAGTATGCATTTTTGCCAGTAAAATGTAAAGAAATGCAGTTTTTAAAAGTACTGTGTTAACTTGCTTTTCCTGGGCATTGATAATGATGGCCTCCTGACTTCTTCTGAGTGGCTGTTCCAAAAAGGTTGAATTGTGTCATAAAGAAACCATGATCAAGCCAAAGAAGAGCATGCATCTCAACAAGAACATTCTGATGATGTACAGATATATATTGGGAAAGATGATCCTTCAGGTGTGAATCCCAGGTCATAGAGGGCTTAGAAGTGAGGATCTGGAGTTAAAACTGGAACCCAATAGACAATCAATGAAGTGCATAGGGGTTAATATGTTCATGGGTATAATATACATTCATAATGGGTTGTCCTACTCAAGAGACACGCTGCTGCAATTTGCACTAAGTAAAGCAGCCTCATGTAGAGGGCATTTATAATAAAGTTATAAAACATTAGATGAATGTGGCTAGATTTGCAGAGTCTAGAAAGGATAGCTCTTTGGGTGAAATGTAATTAAGATAATATTTTGTTGCCACACTGTCAACCTGTCTTAAGCAGCAAGGTGGAATCCAAGTATACCCCTAAGCTCTTTCATGGAGTCTGTAAATCAAACCTGTAAATAAGGATTTCTCTGTCATTATGGCATTTGAGCACATAGTTTCACAAAACTGCATATGCTGGGAAATGATGTGCACTTGTTGAAGAACAAGCTGTAGGTATTTCATTTCAGACTTATTAAAGTAAACTGGATTGTTAATAGGAGGCAGAGTTACTGATTGCAAGAAAGATTCATCCTCAAACCATCATTGCCGGTTGGAGAGAAGCCACAAAAGCAGCAAGAGAAGCATTGGTGAAATCTTCAGTGGATCATGGGTTAGTGTCTCAGGCTTGTGGCTTTTTTGTCTTGAGCTGCCATGCTTACGTGCAGATGTTTTACATCTGTACCTGGGAGGCAAGCAGCATTAAGAGCTAAATACTACTTACTTTCCTGAAAGGTGGAATTTGATATTACTTGAGGTAATATCGTTGAGGTAATAATAGCATTGTGAGTGTTAAAATCTGGTGGATAAAACATTACAAAATCTGCAGTAGACACCAGAGAGCTTCCTCTAGGAAGTCAGCCAGTATGTACAGTAAGATTATCTTAAATTTCAAAAACTTTGGCATGTGTCAGAATTTGAACCCTTGGTAAGTGTGGTATAAGGAAAGGGAAAAAAGGTTTTGTTGAAGAGACAAAACCTGTTGCCAGGGATGCATAGACCTTTTGGGGTTCTGGAAAGCTCAGCATTTGAGAACAGTGCTTTGTAATACATTGTGTAGTTTAGTTAACAGCATACGAACTATTTATATATTAATGGCCTCTTGCACTGCTTGTCCATATTGATAGCTGTTAACTGCCAGGCTACTGAAGTCTTTCATTTTTGCAAGGAAAAACATGGTTTCTCAGGAAAGAGCATGATACTGTTGCCTGCCTATATATAAGCTATAGCTTTAAATTCGTTCCTCTTGAATGTATACAGTGTAATGCTGTAAGGTCCTTCTGAAGGGTTTGAGGGTAGGGTTTGCCTTTTAAGCATATGCAGGTTCAGTGTATGAGAGAGGGGGTGCATGCAAATTCTTATTGATTGTTTCCAACATCAGCTGTTTGCAGTGTGTTGAAAGTGCTGAAGTTTCTTCAAACTTTAGGAATGGCTGGCTTGGTGACACAGGTAGATGCTCTTGTAGACTTGAACACCTTGCTGTTTATGTGTAGAACTTGAGGAGTGGCCACTTTTTAATAAAATGTAATCTAAGTTCAGCTTTTCTTGTTTTTAGTGCTAATGAAGCCAAGTTTCAACAGGATCTGATGAACATTGCAGAAACAACACTGTCTTCAAAACTACTTACTCATCATAAAGAACACTTTACTAAACTTGCAGTGGATGCTGTCCTTAGACTGAAGGGATCTGGGAACCTGGAAGCCATTCATGTCATCAAGAAGCTAGGAGGAAGTTTGATAGACTCTTATTTAGATGAAGGTATCATTTCACTTATTAGCCATTTCAGTGTGCTGCTTGTGAGAGCAAAAGGCATCTGTGGAAACCTTGTCACTGCTTCTTGTAGTAAATAGTGTGACTATATGAAGCTCCTTTATACAGAGTCAGAACAGAAATTCTTTAATTGGAGATATTAGGTGTGTGCTCTTCCACTGCCTCATGGTCTTTCTTTGCAACAGCAAGTTTTCACTAAATAAGTATAAAAATAAATCACTTGGAAGATCAGTCCCAACATAAGGTATTTTACCCAGATAATACCTCTGAAGTAACTCCCCTGGCAGTGGAACATGCCTCAATGTAGATGAACAAATTTAGAGTCCAGTGGTATGTTTAAGACCAACAAAGTTTTATTCAAGCTTTCGTGTGCACGCAGCACTTTTTCAAATACATTGGAATGGAAGGTAAGGCTCAAACTTATAGACGAGCTGATGTAACATGATGATGATGTTTTAAGATATGCGAAGACAAGAACTAAATAACAAGCTAAGGTTATCAGGTCAACAGTTGTAAAGCAATAGATATGTCAAAATAAGACTGATTCTTTCCATTCACTCCTCTCAGGCGTGGAGGTCACTTAGCAGTGTTATGTCAGCCAAACATTCCAATATTCCTTGTATTGCATTCAGTATTCTAATATACTATTCTGAAAAAGAAATACGCTAAAATACAGAAAATATATAGTCCCTCTGTATGAGAATACATATGTGAGAACTGAATGAGTTAGCATATATAATGAGATAAGAAACCAATATCCCTGTTGAGTCCTGTTTGTCCTATGTAGAGAACTGAAGGGCATTGTTGGCATTTAATGTCATATACACCCAGACAACACAATCACTGGACCTAACAACATCAACTACACCATCAGAGGCTCCTTCACTTGCTCATCTTCTAACATTATATATGCCAACAATACCCTTCAGTTCTCTACATAGGATAAACAGGACAAACCTTACGTCAGAGGATAAATGGACACAAATCTGGCATCAGGAATCACAATACTGAGAAACCTGTAGGAGAACACTTCAACCTTCCAGGACTTTCAGTGGGTGACCTCAGAGTAGCTGTTTTATTACAAAGGAACTTCAGGAACAGAATGGAAATGGAAATTGCTGAATTACAAGTTATTGCAACACTTGGAACAAAAACCTCCCCAGGTTTTTCCTTCCATGGAGGATGCCCCAAATGTTACAGATGCGCTGCATTGCACATTTGTTACAGATGCGCTGCATTGCACATGGCAGGGACACATCTGGAGTCCCTATTGCCCTGCTGCATGGATGGTACTGCTGAGTAGAAAATAGGCAAATTGGCTTAGGTTGTGAGACTCAGCTTCTTATTTATGTAAGGGAAGGTGAACTAATCACAACTGAAAAGTTAATAAATAATTAGTAATGGTAGTAATATTTTTGTACTTGGTTTTTCCTACAGTTTTCTGCTCCTTGGTGAATTATTGTCTTTGTACTCCTTGGAATGCTCAGTCTTTCAGTTTTTAATTTTGATAGAAGGCTGCTTCTGTCAGCTTTTGTAATAATAATAATACCTTTCGATTTATTGATCGCTCAATCCGGCAGAGCTGCTGGCTCTGAGCGATTTACAGTTACGCAGGTTTCACACAAGGGACTAACAATTTCATAGGGGTAAGCTTTTGTATACTTCTGAACATTTATCTGTCTTAACTTTGATTTCTCAAGGATGGATGCTTAACTATTTTCTTGTGTTCTGGCTATACCTTTGTTACCCATTTCCAGTGTACATATTTTTCCACACTGTCACTGGGAGGTTTTTTTCATGACTATATGTATTTTAATTTCCCACAGTCTAAAACTATTGATGTTTCAGGCAGTGGGTTAGGAAAAGTTTCCTGTTTTAATTTCTCTTCTAAATGAATGTTATACAATTAATTGCAAAATGGAAAGTATCAAATAGGTTTACTGTTGTAAAGTAAGTCTGTTTGCCTCTTGTCTTCCCTTTCAGGTTTTCTGTTGGATAAAAAAATTGGAGTAAACCAGCCAAAAAGAATTGAAAATGCAAAGATACTTATTGCAAATACTGGCATGGATACTGATAAAATTAAGGTGAGTGATGGGGGGGGGAGGTAAAAACACTTTCATTTGCTACATTTGATCTGCCAGAATATGGAATATAAGTAAACTAAAAATTACATTTAAAAAATTAATTTCTGGCCCACTTTTTATACTGAAGCAGCTCAAGAGCTTACAAGCAAATAAAATAATATAAACAATTAAAATGCTGCACAAAATAGCACAGTAAACACTATGAGAGGGAGAGGGGCTAAGGCTCAGTGGTAGAGCATCTGCTCATCATGCAGAAGGTCCTAGGTTCAATCCTCCAGCATCTCCAGTTAAAAGGACCAGACAGTAGGTGATGAGACATAACTACCTGAGACAGTGGAGAGCTGCTGCCATTCTGAATAGACAGTATTGACCTTGATGGACGAAGGATCTCAGCCAGTAGAAGGCAGATGCAGGTGTTCATGTATTTTATTTATGTAGTGTGAGTGTGTATTAAAAAAACAATTTAGGAAATATTGCTGCCTGGTCTTGATTCTTGAATTTAGATATTTGGATCCCGTGTACGAGTGGATTCTACAGCAAAGGTGGCAGAAATAGAACAAGCTGAAAAAGAGAAAATGAAGGAGAAGGTTGAGCGTATTCTGAAGCATGGAATAAATTGTTTTATCAACAGGTATGTGTGGGCCTTCATGAAATCTTTCTGTAAAGAGAGAAAAAATAAGCCTGCTTTCTTCCACATTATGATGCATTCATTTTAATTGCAGGCAGTTGATCTATAACTACCCAGAACAGTTGTTTGCTGCTGCAGGTGTTATGGCTATTGAACATGCAGATTTTGCTGGAGTTGAACGTTTGGCTCTTGTTACAGGTACAGTGACAAATTATTTATTCAAGAGTTGGTGTTGACCAACATATTGTTGATTTTTGGCTTTGTATTTGCAGTCATTTCAAAGTGTTCAGTGAAGAAATTGCTACAACAGAAGTGGATGAAATGTCTGCAAAATGTAGTACTTGAAGATTGTGTGTATCTAGAGGTTTAAAGGCTAGAGCAATGGTGTCCTTCAACTTGTCTGTGAACTGAAGGCACTTGGCTGTGTCCTAAGAGTTAAAAGACATAGATTTGAATCCAAAGAACTGCAGATTCCACTCATGCAATCTGATTTTCCTATATTTCCTATTAATACTGTGCAATGTAACATACTGGTGAGAACTGGTGGAAATTCTCCCCATGGATCCCAGCCATTCTTTTTATCCTACAGTGGACAGATTTTTTCCTTGCTGTTCTTCTTCTCTTGGCTTGTGGAAGAGAAGCTGGAAATTCTTATAAAAATAACTTTAAGCTCCTAAAGCTCCTTATGAAGCTGGCTAATGATTCATGCATTATCAGGTTGGACAGAGCTATACACACAATACACACACAAAAAGTTGTCAAGCACTGAAAAGATCCAAAACATCCCTCGTTCTGTGAATCTTTTCGAAGATATTAAGTTGCTGGTATTCAAGTTTTGTGGCATAACAATGGACAGATTTTGTTCAAATGTCTTCACTTTATTAAATGATCTGACATCTCGAGGCAAAAAAAAAAAAAAAAAGCTGCCGCCAAACCAGGCCTCTCCACAGACCTTACCAGCTACGAAAGATCGTAATTCAGCTCTAGCGTTCAGTTTCTAGTTCTTATTGATTTACATAACGTTAGTTCATGGTGTTTGTTTTAGCAGCGTACACTGCAGTTTGGGATGTGGATTTTTATCCTACAAAATATTAAGTTTTTAAAAGGTGTTTTATAGTAGCCAGTAGCTATGTAAATTTACGTTCACAGGTGGTGAAATTGCTTCAACCTTCGATCACCCAGAGCTGGTAAAGCTAGGGACCTGCAACCTTATTGAAGAAGTTATGATTGGTGAAGATAAACTTATTCACTTCTCTGGAGTTGCTATGGGTAGGTTGTGGTGGCTTCATCTGGGGGGAAAGGGAAGGCTGAGAAGATCTCCTTCAAGTCGAAGGAGTTCTTCTCAAACCCACTGTTAATTCTTGAAGTTCCACCTCTGCCACTATGGGTGGCCAGGTTATGCAGATACTTCTTCATGACAGAATCTGCTCATTTGAGAGAGGGGGGTGGACATGGGACCAATGTTCCCTCTAAGCTGTGGAGTCTTGTGAGCAAAAACTCTACTTTGTGAGCTACTGGCATTAAAGTTGTGAGCGAGTGATTCAGCTACTGCATAGATCAGTTTGCTCTGAAGCCATCCTTCCTGAGCGAAGACACAAATGTGTGAGCCGGAGGTTAAAAAACTGAGCTAGCTCACACTAACTCAGCTTAGAGGGAACACTGCATGGGACTCCATTACATGATGGAGGAAATCCATGAGGCAGAGTTTCCCATACATTCAGATGAAATGGGAGACCCAGTCATTGTGGGGCGCCAACCATGCTGCAAGAATAACATTTGAACTGGGTCATGGTAGATATTGGGACATTAAAAATTTCTGAGTGGTTGATCTAACTAGAATTAACTGCTGTTTTGTAATCTTGGCTGTCTTTAGGTGAAGCTTGTACCATAGTTCTCCGTGGTGCGACGCAGCAGATCATAGATGAGGCGGAAAGATCTTTACATGATGCTCTCTGTGTCCTTGCACAGACTATAAAAGATACTAGAACAGTATATGGTGGAGGTGAATATTCAACCTTCTTTTAATTTTTAAAGGGAATGTAAATATCTTTAATTGTTGCTTGCTTGTTAACATTTCTAGTTTCTGCTTACAGGCTGCTCTGAGATGCTAATGGCGAATGCTGTCACAGAGCTTGCAAGCAGAACACCAGGCAAAGAGTCTGTGGCAATGGAGTCTTTTGCCAAGGCCCTGAGAATGGTAAGTTAGTGTTCAGTTAATTACTGAGCAAGTCTGTAGAACTAAATGAGGATAAGTGATTTACATAAATTTTATGTTTCTGGTGTGTTATTGGTTATTGTAAATGAGATCTTTTTTCTCACTTCCAAGCTTGTAGTTCAAACAACTATGTTTAGTGCCCTCTGGGGGCAGGGGGAACATCATACCTGGAGTCCATAAGGCCTTGAGTCACTGTTCCCTTATGCAGATTGCTTTATTTATCAGTCCAGACCCCTGAAGGTGTGGTGCCCTTCACCCACCTCAGAGTTACATTACAAAGGAGAAGAGCCACAACGCTACAACCTGCCTCTTCCTTCTGCCTTCTCCTCCTGCCAAACTTCTCCCATTGTATAGTAACAGAAACTCAACATAGGTGCCTTGTGAGATAAAGTGATTGCAGCCACGTCACCATTGGCTGTTTATTTTCATTTCTGGTCTTCAGGTTCTTTTCTGCTGCTTGCACTGACTGACTTCTGGTTTTCGGGGGTGGGGGTTACTAAACTGAGATTGTTTATCCTTTGAGATTTGGGAAAGTGTAGTAAAGTTATTTCTGTTCTATTAAGTAAACTGATGGATTGTCAGAGATGTATATTCTTCATTTTGATGTAGTACGTTCTGTAGCAAAGTAACGTATGTCTGGAAATAATTATTTTTGTAAATCATTGTGATCATTGCACTTATATTAATATATTTTAATCCCACTTTTATCTCCAGTGGGGAGCCAAATGGTGTACAAAAATACACTTTTGAACAAATTTATATCACAGTATAACCCCCCCAAGGCTAAAAAGTAGATAAGAGTTGGTGTCCACCAGATTAGTGTCTCATCTAGCTAAGGCCCTGGCCCTGGCTTTAAACATCTGCAGCAGAAACTCTCAGCCTGGATGCTTCAAGCTGGCAGCCAGCTTCCCTCATTTCCCCCTCCTGCTGTAAAATGTGACATTTTGTCAAGAACCGCAGTACTAATTACAGTCTGGGTATGTGGAGGCAGTAGCAGCAATGGAATAGGAACTAAAAATTTCATATTTTAACTTAGTAAAATATTCTGCTTTTTGCATAGTTGATACAATTTGGGGGTGTAGAATAAATTTTCTTTGTAAAACAAGTGTTTTATAATATTTGAATGATAAAGATGAAAAGGTACTTGCAGTATGTATAGGAATACAGCTGTGGTGCTGCAGAGGTAGTAACATGGGAAGACCGTGAGGAGGTGGTGTCCTGATCTCTTCTGCTGTTGTTTTTCCCCCACCACATTCCTCCATGCATCAAACCCAGCTGTTACAGAAGTGACTTTCCAAGATGAGGAGGGCTCCAGTAGGGAAGAGGCGGGGTTGTCCTGTTCCACAAGCAGAATTTTGCTTGCAGTTGGCCTCTAACTGACAGTAATGTTATTTACCCAAGTGAACAGAATTGGAAACATGCTGTGGTGGTATTCAGACATTGCAAACAAACCCCTGTTCGTAACAAGCATAAGCCTGGCTTGTTGCTGTCCTTGTTTGCATGTTCCCTGCCTCCGTACCTGTTTTCAGAAGGAATAAATTAAAATATAAAAATTATGGTTCAAGTGAATGCTTCTAACATGATGGGGCGTTAAGTCGTGCTGTCTGCATGAGCATGTGGAGGGAGCGAGCAAGTGAGCATGGCAACAAACCAGTGATGAACAAAGGAGTTTTTCCATGATGCCTGAGTTACATATTTAGGAGAAGGGCTGTGGCATAGTGGAGAATCTTCTGCTTTGCAGGCAAAAGATCCCAGGTCCAGTCCCTGGCATCTTCAATTGAAAGGACCAGGCAGTAGGTGATGTGAAAGACCTCTGCCTGAGACCATGGAGAGTTGCTGCCAGTCTGAGTAGACAGTACTGATCTTGATGGACTAAGGGTCTAAATCAATGTAAGGCAGCTTCATGTGTGTGTTCATGTGAGAATGTTTTTTTTCTGGTTTAGCTGACTCGTTTGTGGTTCTTAGTTTTTAAAAAATCCTGCATCCTACATTATACTATTTTTTAAAAATTAATTATAATAACCCTGTTCCCTCCTTGCACATAAAACCCAGTAAGTCTGAAAATGTGTATTATATAGAGAAAATCATGTAAAATTCAAGGCTAGTGAAGATTTTTGACTATTTTTCATTTTTTAAAAAAATTGTAATTGACCTGCATGTTCCTTCAGAAATTCCCTAATAGCCTTTTTATTTTATTAGCTCCCAACCATCATAGCTGATAATGCTGGCTATGACAGTGCAGATCTGGTTGCCCAGCTTCGAGCTGCTCACATTGAAGGAAAAACTACATATGGACTCGGTGAGATCTTTACAGATAGGTTCTATAGTGAAATTTATGCTTCTGTGTTTCTGTGGCTTACTAGGCTTGAGTTTCAATAATTCCTTGTGATGCAGGGTGTTCTGTCCAAGGACAACAGTAAAAATTACACAGAATCAAGTCTTTCCAATCGACCTGAATTTCATTAAATATTAAGCCCCAAAGAACTTATGCAGCTCTTTTAAAAGAGATAAAGAACATGTGAAGTGGATAATGTATATCAGGTGCTTAATTTGATTCTGGTGAAGTTATCCCAGAATCATGTGGGGCTTCACTAAGCACAAACTTGATTTATATGGCTAAGTAGAGAATGCAAAATGATGATATGCAAAGCCATTCTGGTTTTTTACCTTGGGGAGACAATAATAATAATAATAATAATAATAATAATAATAATAATAATAACTATTATTCTAATATCTTGAAGACATGAAGAAGGGTGCCATTGCAGACATGGGAAATCTGGGAGTAATTGAAAGCTTTCAGGTGAAACGGCAAGTGTTGCTGAGTGCTGCAGAAGCAGCAGAAGTGATTCTCCGTGTGGATGACATCATCAAAGCAGCTCCAAGGTACAACTTATGAGAGAATGTCTTTAAACTTTAACAGAAAAAATAATTGCTTTATAAGATGTCTTAATGGACATCTTATAACCAGTGTTCCCTCTAAGCTGAGTTAGTGTGAGCTAGCTCACAGTTTTTTAGCCTCCAGCTCACAAATTTTTGTCTTGGCTCAGGAAGGATGGCTCCACAGCAAACTAATTTATGCAGTAGCCAAATTGCTCGTTCACAACTTTAATACCAGTAGCTCACAAAGTAGAATTTTTGCTCACAAGACCCCACAGGTAGAGGGAGCATTGCTTATAACGATATAGATGTCTGTGAAATGATTTTATGGTTTTACACTCTGTGCTTCCAGGTAAGCTTATTTGCTCAAAATTAAACTGGAGAATTTTTAGGACATATTTGGAATACTAGGAATAAGGCCCGTTGTGGAAATAAATACAACGAACTCTAGAAAGAGGCTCTGGGAGAGTGCCCCGGCCTTGGACACTCAGTGTCAATTTGCTGTGGCGACCTCAGCATTTTCTCGAGAGGAACTGATCTCTGCTACCTGAAGAGCAGTTGTAAAAATCCAGCCCTCACCTGAAGATTGGCAACAATTGATACCCAGGAGGAAAGGGCTGGTTTTGAGGGTGGAATCTATGGCATTCTACCTAAGGTCTAACTCCTTCTCAAATCCCACCCTCTCCAGGCTCCACCCCTCAAATCACCTGGAATTTCCCAACCTGGAGTTGGCAACCCCATCTCCTTCCCAGCTAATCATCAACCTACCGTTATCTGCCCCTCTGTCTTCAGCTGACTTCTGCCCTCCCTCCTGGAGAGCAGTTGTAATTCTGAGTGATCTCCAGCCCTTACCTGGAGATTGGCAATGGTCCCCCAGAGTGGCAGTGATTCCCCAGGAGGAAATGGCTGGTTTGGAGGGTGGAGTCTATGGCATTGTACCTATCTGAGGTCCCACCCCTCTTCAAACCCCACCCTCTCCAGGCTCTACCCCTTAAGTCTCCAGGAATTTCCCAACCTGGAGTTGGCAACTCTGTCTCCTTCCCAGCCAAGCATCAACCTGCCTTTATCTGCCCCTCACTCTTCAGCTTTCCGTCTCCCACACACACACCTGCAGCCTCTACCATGCTCTGAAGCCCTGACTGCTACGTCACATTGGCTGTCATGGGGGGGTATCTCAGCAGAGTATTAGGACACAGAGTCCACCATTTTCTTCAGGGTAACTGAATCTGGAGACCAGTTGTAATTCTGAGTGATCTCCAGCTCTCACCTCGAGATTGGCAATAGTGGTTCCCCAGGAGGAAAAGTAGTATTTCGCTGCAATGGGGACCATAGCAGCTTACATCATTCTCCCCCCCCCCTTTGACTTCCACAACGACCCTGTGAGGTAGGTTAGGCTGAAAGTTTGTGACTGGTCCAAAATCACCCAGTCAGCTGCCACAAGAACCTGGGTCTAGCAGACACTGCTCTGAAGCGCTGACTGCTACACCTAAGATAGCCAACCTCCAGGTGGAGCCTGAAGATCGCCAGGTATCACAACTGAACTCCAGACAACAGATCTCCCCCTCCCCCCGGGAAAATTAACTGCTTTGGACAGTGGCCTCTATAGCATTCTGTTAGCTGAGGCCCCTGCCCAGACTCTGACTTCCATAGACACAGAATATCCCTACCTGGAGCTGGCAACTCCAGTCAGGACTGGCTCCAATGAGTTTTCTCCCAAAGGCCAAAATAGCTGTGGAAAGGGCCTGTTACTGACAGAACCAAGCTTGGTTGCCTAGCAACAGGCACTGAGGGGAAAGTAGGGTTCCCAGCTCTGAGTAGGGAAATACCTGGAGATTTGGGGGGTGGATCCTGCGGAGGGCAGTGTTGGGGAGGCAGAAGGACTCAGGAGGAATTTCCCAACCTGGAGCTGGCAACCCTAGTCAGGACTGGCCCCAATGAGTTCTTCACAAAGGCATGGAAAGAGTTTTGTTCCTTTGTCTTTTTACTGACAAAACCAAGCTTGGTTGCCTACCAACAGCCACTGAGAGAAAAATTAGTCCCACAGAGGAGCCAAGCAGGCAAGTTGTCTTTCTCAGGAGAGAGAGTGTATTCTGACAGGGAACAGTGGCTGGAGTGGGCGGGGAAGAGGAGCAGACCCAGCACCTGGCCAATGGCACGTGAGTACTCTTGAGTGGCGGCTGACGGAGTGCACTGTGGGCGGTACTTAGGCAACACAGCCAGTGGATAGGGACAGCTTCTGAGTGACAGATCATGGAGCCAACTGATTTAGGAGTGTGTGGAATGTTCAGAAAGTGCCACCCCATTACTCAATTATATATAAGGAAAGATAGTTTTCTCCTTAAACATCCACGTACTAAATTCTGGTTCTTCTTTCAGGAAACGTGTACCAGACCGTTACCCATGTTAAGTATTCTGCCGTCAATAAGACCATATGGACCAGAACTTTGCAAAGTACTTCATTGTGTTACTTTTGTGGAATAAAGAGTCAGTATATCTAGAACTGGCATGTGATTATTCTTTTGTTGATTTAACTTATATTATTTCAGAGACCAATCCACTTCAGTGTACAACAATATCTCTCCTCTATTCGTTGTTAGTACTCTGTAATAAAAATTTCAAATATATTAATTGACCTATTGATTTCCTTAGTAGTACAGTACCTCTAAATATGTCCTTTTTGTAGAAGTGGTTAGAATTTAGATAATATGGAGTACTGAATCCAAGGAAGATGCCCAGACATCTGGTCACACAAGCACTGTTTACTTCTAATGGCTAAAAATGCATAATTGCAATTAAGATACTACAAGTCACTATGTTTTAAAAATATTTAATTATTGCAAGCAGAAATTAATTGGAATTCTCCACTTGCTGTTAGATCTGACTGAAATGCACAAGTGTTTCAAGAAAAAATTCCACATGGTATATTTTCTTACAAATTCCTGGAGAGGTAGCCCTATGAGTGTTGCAGCAAAATGTATAGAAACTTTTAGTACCCTAAATATTAATTAATGTGTGATGGTATAAGTACTTGCAGGGTACAGTCAACTGTCAGATGCTGCCTTTGTGTTTTTCACTGAACTCTGAGAGTAGCTTGTGGATCTCACAGGTTATATATAATGGAGGAGAAAAGGATACCAGGGAATTCAAGAGAAACAATTGAAGATCTCAGACCAAAGAACACATCTGAATTGTAGCACAGATTTTCACTGTTTCACTGAGAGATTGGGTTAAATGTAAAAAAAAATATCATTTGACTTGGAAGCACAGAAGCTCTACGCAGTATCCCCGATACTTCACATTTCCTGGTTAAGGGGGAAATGCTGTTCAAACAAATTACAGAGATTATCTGTGATGAGCATCGGAGGTGCGGTCCTGGATTTTCATCTGCTGTCACAGAGCTTTCGAGTCCACCTGTCTCCTCATTCCTCTGATGTACTGCCCTGAATCTCGGGCACAGTTGCTTTGGAATCTGCCTTCTCACGTTCTGTGTCTTCTTCTGATGTTTCATCATTGTGCCCTGGTTCAAGGTCCAAGAGCCGGTACTGGTCATCTGCCTTTTCTGAGTCACATGATGCAGTCTCTTCTCTACTGGTTCTGCTTTTGTCCAAGTGAATCACATGCTTGGCATAGACTTCACCTGTTTCTGGGCACAGCACTCTATACCCCTTACCACCAGAATCATATCCCACAAAAACACTTTCTCTGGTTCTAGGATCTAGTTTTTGTCTTTTCTTACTGGGTTCAGATGTGAAGGCCTTGCTGCCAAATACTCTGATGTGTCCCTTGTCATGCCATATTTGTGCTCCCTTTTGTGGGCAGTCTGTTCTGGAGATACTTTGCAGTCAGGATTGCTTTGACCCCTCCACTTATTGGGTAGGCCTGCATCCATGAGCATGCACTTCCTCATCCCCAGTAAAGATCTCCCCGTTTCCTTTCAGCAGTGCCCTTCTGCTCAGGTGTAAAGCTCACCCACTTCCTCTGCAGGATGCCTTCCACTGCCAAGAAGGTTTGTGTGTGTGGCAATATAAACTCACCACCATTATCTTTAGCATTTGAGGCTTTTTTCCAAATTTGTTAGAAACTATAGTGACGTATCTCTTGGGGAATGGATGTATTCTTACAGCTCTTGTATTATAGCTGTTTGCCATCATAAATCCCAGAAAATAGAATATTGATACTGTAATTGGCAACCCATACTTAGCCTTCATAGTTTTGCAAAAGTGTTATTTATATGTTTAGAGGAACTTCATGAAATAGTTCTGCAGCAATATGGCTTTTTCGCATGCACTGTCTAAGCTCCCAGTACTACAAGACATGAAGTTCTCAGACCTAGAGTCAGTGAAGATCTTTTTTGCATATGTTTTTGTTAATAAACTTCAATTTTGGGTTCATTCTTAGATTCAATTTAGATAGAATAGGAATTACATGTGGTATCATTTATTCATAATAGTACCACTCCAGAGTGCAAAATGAGGACTCACCTGATGGAACTTTTTCGGGGGGGGGGGGGGGGGGGAAAACTATTCTTTACTAGTGGTTTTCAGTTTGTCAGGCTACTTTCAGATTTAATTTATGTATAAAACACTGCTGTTACTAGATCAGAATTAATGTATAAATTTTATACTAAAACACAATAATAGGCCTTAATATTTACATGAGGAATAACTATGGCATTGCTATGCTAAATACTGTAACCTTAAAAATTATAGTACAGTTTGTTCAAGTCAGGGCACACCTCCTGAATGAATATTTGTATGAAATATGTTGATTTTACTATAAAAACATCTTTATCTGGAAGCCTGTGAGTCCAACCGTATATCAAGTGAGGCTGCTTATAGTCGAAAGCCAAGATACTTTTGGAAATTGTGAGGAAACATCTAGCGGTGTCTGCACTTTTTTAGCAAAATACACAAAGAAGTGGCTGTACACCTTTGTCATTTGAGGGCATTCCCACTGGTGTGTTAGTAAACGGCCCCTAAAGTAATAGCGGGTTTTCTTTCAGTAAACAAAAAAAGGGGGAGGGGGACAAAAAACAAATACCATGAACTTTTGTTTTTCACTGATGTGTTTCCAAAGGGAAAGAAAAATTACTGCAAATAATCTTGTCATACATGGCCATATATAAAATGCAATTATAATTGTTACTTGCAATAAATACACACTAACAATATTTTGATTTCCTACTATATCCATCACGATTTCCCCAAAAGAGTTAGGTGAAGGTGCTGAAAAGAAACCCTTGACTAGTTCCACTTGCAGATCTATGTTTCCTTGTGAAAGGAAGCAGTTGATAAACCAGTTTAGATGTCTTTGTGGCATTCTACAGTGGCCTTGAAAGCTCTCATTTAGACTACTGCACAACAGAGGTAAGGTACACTTGCAGTATGAATTTTTTGAAAATAGTCAAAAACACTTCTAGGCAGTTCCTAAAATCATATCAAGTGCTATACCTTCAGTTTTCCTTGTACAAAAAAATTAAAAATAAATGCAACATCATCCAGTTATCCAAAACGGATTTATCTTGCTTGACACTTAATTTATTGTGTACTTGCTTTTTTCTTCAAATAAGTTTTTGTGGATATCTATGGAGTGCTAGTCAAGTTGAAAGGTTTCTTTTTTAATCCTAGGCAATTGCTGTAATTGCTCACATTACCTGTGCACAACCTACAGAAATGTAAATTCACATGTGAAAAAGCATGGTCCCTAAAAGCACCTGATTGTGCGGTTCTCAGGCCCATTGTTTGGTGCAAGAGTCACAACCTTGCTCAGCTGTTTTCTCTGTTGAAGGCTGCCAGTGCGGCAATCTTGAGGAAGCTCATTAATCAGACAGAGACAGTTTGCAGGGGAGAGGCAGAGGCAGAAGTGAAGTGATATCCTCAGCTTCTTTACCCCTGTCCAGACCAGATCTTTTCCTAGGCTCTGGGCTCTCTTCTGACCACCTCCCTACCCGATGTACCCCCTTAGCCACCTTGGGTGCATTTCTGCAAGGATTATGATCATAGATTACCAGCTTTAACCCGCTGAGTTGCTTGAGACTGGGGAAGTAACGGATAGCATTGCGGTCCACATCAATGACTTCCAGAAAGGGCATGTGGAGCAGCACAGGTGGGAAATCAGCCAGAAGGTTGCCCGATAGCCAGATAGTACGAAGTTCCTGCAGGTATCGAAGCTGTCCAGGGAGGGAGCGTAGTGCATTGGATCCAACGTGCAAGGTCTTGAGGTGCCTCAGTTCACACACCACATTGGGCAGGTGGTACAGGCAGTTGGACTCAATCCACAGGGTCTTGAGGTTCTTCAGAAGGTGGAGCTCCATAGGAAGGTCCCAGAGTTTGTTGTTTCCCAGGTAAAGAATGCACAGTTGCTTCAGGCTGCACACAACTAAGGGGAGTGTTTCAAAGTTGTTGAAATCCAGTGCAAGGATCTGGAGGTTCTGGAGCTGTTCTAGTTCAGGGGGCAGATAGTTCAGATTGTTGTCACTCAGGTACAGCTTGACCAGCTCCCTAAACGAACAAACACACAAGGGAAATCGCCTCAGTTGGCTGCTGCTCAGGTCCAGCATCTTATCAATTGGCATCTCTTCAAGGTCCCCTAGGAGGTATTTCTGACAGTCATCAGAAGGAATAAAAGCAATAACTGCTCTGAAAACATTACCCATCCTGAAAACTTCACAACGTAAATGGGCTGTTGCTACAAGAATAAATCTTGTGGACTGGGGAAGCTGCCTTTTTTTTTTACCCTGTGTGCTGTTCTTCTGGCAACTTCCTCCATCCTGCTATAATATATACTCCGTCTACATAGCAACAATCATTAATCTCAAGAGCCTTGAAATGTTCTGATAAGTGAAGGAGTGTCTGGTGATGAGAAATACAGACCTGACTTTGGGACAGCTCTCAGACATAAAGGAAACAAAACCATCGTTGTGAAGTTCTAAAACTGTCCTCTGGTTGATCTGGAATATTTTCCAAAATCCCCCCCCCCTCAGAAAAAGCCCCACTTTTAAGGCACTGTGCATCTTGTAGCCACGTATGAGTAACAGGAGTTGTACTGTCGAGTTCATTCAGCCACATGCTCAGTAATATTCAACATGCTGCTTACAAGACTAGAAATGAGAGGGTCTTTGCTTAGATGGGTTGTAGGTAGACAAGGAAGAAGCCAGGGATGGTAATTAATGATGGGGCTAGAGTCAGGTGACCAAAGAGAAGCAGATGAGATGAGATTAGGGTGGTGGTTTGGGAGAAAGTTTTCTAATATATGTATCAGTCACATGGAAAGGTAAAGCAGCAAAGCAGGTGCACTGATAAAAAGAAAAGGAAGGCATAGGCAAAAGCTTGGTAGTAAACACAGAGATGGGAGAGGGAAACCAGTGGTACTGTAGATAGATGAACTTGGACAAAGTGATGGAAGAAGTCCACAAATAGAAACTGGCTAATCTTTAATTAGTGGCTGCAGTGGCTCAAGTGGTTAAGACGTTGAACTGCAGACCGGAAGGTCGGTAGTTCGGCAGTTCGAGACCCAAGTGCCGCATGACGGAGTGAGCTCCCGTTTCTGGTCCAAGCTACTGCCAACCTAGCAGTCTGAAAGCAAGAAATTGCAAGTAGATAAATAGTACCGCTTCAGTGGGAAGGTAACAGTGTTCTGTGCACCTCAGTGTCTAGTCATGCCGGTCACATGACCACAGAAACGCCTTTGGACAGCACTGGCTCTTTGGCTTGGAAACGGAGATGAGCACTGCATTCCTAGAGTCAGGTTCGTTTGGCTTTCAAGCAAGGGAAACCTTTACCTTTACTAATCTTTAATTACTGAAAATGTGTGTAGGTCCATGTAGAGAAAGCAGTGTTTCTCAAACCATGGTGGGGCAAGCCCTATTTAATATTAGTCTATCATACTAATGCCTGTGGCCAATAAAGCAGTAGTTAGCTATAACCTGTAGCTGATTCCAGGGCAGTAAAAACTAATTGTTTCATGGCAAGCTAAGAAGTATTCAGGTAGAAATTTGAACTTGAAGCTGAAATCGCTGGGGCTGTGGGCCCCAGGCAAACAGGTATTATTACACACATCACGTGATGTATGGATTAAGGAGAGTTGCTGATTTCATGTCCAACTCAAAGAAGTGACACATATGGTTTTGTCATATTGTGGGATACATATGGCTGTAAGAAATAGCTGACGTCTACTTCATTTCATTTGCTCTGGATAAATGAAGCTGAGTATGGTTTACCTGTAGCATCTAATGCAGGGTTCCCAACCCTTTTCAGCCTATGGGGACCTCTGGAGTTCTGATGCAAGGTGGTGGGTGCAACCACAAAATGGCCACCATAGGAGGCAGAGCCAACCACAGAATGTCAGGGAGTGTATAATAATAGCTTTTCAACATTTCAGGAAAAAGCTCTCTTCACGTTTTCCGATCTTGTACTGTTTCTTTGAGTTATTCCATTTTCAGGCTGGTGTTCTTTGGCGGCCAGGTTTCCTTTTGCTGCTAACCAGTCCAAGCATAATTGCTTTTTCTAGTGAGTTCTTCCGCATGACATGGCTGAAATAAGTCAGTCGCAGCTTTGTGATTTTTCCCTTCCAATGGCATGTCTGGTTTTATGTGCTCCAATATTTGCTTGTTTGTCACCTTTGCTGTCCAAGGAAGCCTTCTCCAGCACAACAGCTCAAATGAGTCGATTTTCCTCCTGCCTTGCTTCTTCATGGTCCAACTTTCCGCAGCCATAGGTTGCTATGGGGAACATAATAGCACGGACTAATCTGCATTTGGTTGCTAGGCTGATGTCCTTGCTCTTCCATATTGGAGAAAGGCCTGGCGACCTACTCTGGAAAAATCCGCCAAGAAAATTTTATGGAAAATGAACATACTGTTTTTAAATAGTTTCTTGCAAATAATTTCTTGCTTACCTTCTGTCACTCTGTAAAGATCCTTGCGCTGTGCTGGCAGCTGCTCCCAAAGCAGCATTTTAAAAAATTTGCTCAGCCAATCAGATCTCCAAGGGCAAATTAGAAGCCCTGATGGGCAAAAGCCCCATCTGGCCCTGCCCTTGTGGGTGTTACGGTGCCCATAGGTCCCATGTTGGGAGCTCCTGGTCTAATGTCTCTGTTTGGTGGTCTTTTCTGTGCTGAGCATCCCTCAGGAGGAAACCTGGTATTGTCTCAGGAGTCCTTCAACACAGACTTTAAGAAAATGAGCCTTTTTCCAAAGACCCTTCCGGGGGTGGGGGGGAAGAGACCTCTGGTGTGTGTCTGTGAAGTATTGTCACAGGTTGGCTACCACTGGCTGAACCACTGCAGCCTTCTTCAGGTGAGTTGGGTAGGCAGATGCCTTCTAGCAACCAGGAGGGGGTGTATCAAGTTATCCTATGAAGCTGCTTTTCTTCTTTCCTGAGCCGGCAGAGCAAACACAGGGAGTCCAGGAGAGACCAGGAAGAACCCTCTCCAACTTTTTGAAAGCTGTTCTGAGGAGTTGCAGAAGAAAGGGAGGTCCCTGGAAGTGCTGGCACTTATGCTGTGCTCTCAGTTCAGATCTTTGTATGCCACCTCATATTGGGGGTTCTAGAAAGCCCCAAGGGGACCCCAAGTTGAAACCGCTTGAGAAGCATTGGTATAGAAAGAAATCCAGCTTCCCCAGCAAAAAGCAATGTGCAGTAGATACAATGTGAAAATGTAAGGTCATTTTCTGAATCAAGGAGGACAAACTAGAGTCATGCTACTTGGAAGAAGTTCACTTTTGTTGGAATTTGCTTCATTTTTACTATAAATCTTGCGCGCGCACATTCAAGCAACTGCATGCAAGGAGGGCGCATTGTGATTATTTTATTTATAGCCCATCTTTTTCACTGAGACTCAAGGCATGTAAGTCATAATAAATAGAATGAAGCTTCTGATAATTAATGTTATAGGACTAGGATTACAGCAATCTGAAACAAAGTATTTAGACATGATATGTTAATGCAGAAAATGGTTTTATATAAGCATAAAACAGTGCAGTGAGAGTAAGATAATACATACTGTATGCAGTTCACAATCTTCCATTCCATTTATAAAAGCACCTTCCTGGGTCATTCTATTACAATATGTTACTGAGCCATTGTTTGTATTAATTTCATATCCTTTAAACAATGTAGTAGGTTCATTTATACCACTGAATTGACTCTGGTAGATAGCATCCTTCCATGCATTCCATTACAAGTTCTATGATCTAGGATTCAGTGCTGTTGTATGCTACTGATGACACAAATTTTAAAAATTATTCCACAATAAACTTCTGGATAGTGAATCAAAGGTCCCCTTCAAGTTGATGAAGGCACAGTACATCCCCGCAGCACCTCTATATTTCTCAGTGAAGTTGATGAGTATAATACAATGATCAAGACTGGATCTATCAGAGCAGAAAACAATCTACTCAGGGCCCAAAACTTTTTGGTCATGAAGCCAGGAATATCGTTTGTCCAGCAGATGGTTTGTGTAGCGTTAAGAGAAGGCTTATTGGGTGGTAATTCCCAGGGGTTTTGTGGCTGTAAAAAACCCAGGCCACTACAGCCTTAGTCCAGGATTCAGGTATCCTTCCAGTTTTATCAATAAGAATAAAAAGGGTAGCTAGAAGAGTGGCCCACCATCCCAGGTGTTTCTTGAATAATTTTTTTTTGGGGGGAGACCATCTGGACCTGAGCCCTTTTTGGTTTGCAGTTTACTGTTTAGATATTTAATTTCCTTTGGAGTAATGGAAGGCCATTTGGGGAAATCCTGAAGGATGCTGTTTTGGTAATCAGAAGTGCTTGCTGATGGATCATAGAATAAATTTTAAGAAATGAGCGATCCATAACTGGGGAGGGACTAGAGAATCGAGAGCGCGACTTCTGTCCGAAAGGGTACCCGTGACTAGAGCCCAAAATTGTTTCTTATAATCAGTTAGTGAGCCATTGATTAGTAGATCCCATTTCTTATTCAGCAGTGATCTCTTCTTGAGAATGATAGTGTGCTGAAGTTGTTTTTTCAGCTCAAAATAATTGGCAGGTAGTCTAGTTGCATCTATGTCGTGATGAAAACGGAAGAGGGTCTGAAGGTGGGTTTTCAATTTCCAGCATCAAACCAAGAGTCTGATTTATTTCTTATTTATGTCTGCAGGCAGTAGATCGCCAGGCAAAGAAAGTTTTAATTATGTTAATAAGTTCCCTGAAATGAATGTGGGCCGCAGACACATTTTGGGCATTGATTAATTGTTGCTTCAGTTCAGTTTCAGAGTCAAGTACCTTAGTGATCTCCTCGCCCATCTTCTGATTCCAGCTAACCCTTTAATAGGAGGATTATGCTCTCTGATGTGTTGTTAGTAAATGGTGGTGATTGGGAGCACTCATATTCAAGGACAATAATCAATGGAAAGTGGTTGCTCTCTATGCAATCATCTACATAAAAATCCCTGTCTAGCTTTCTTAAGTAGGGTGATAAGATGACATAATCAATAACACTTGATCTTTGTGTTGAGCTAGAAGTAAATTCACCTAGAAAATCATGCTGGGGAGATCCATTCAAGATCAATCTGCCAGTGGACATAATAAAATTCGCTAGGAAGTAACCCACTGGGTTCATCTGTGTGTCTTCGGAGCATCTTATGTTGGAAAAGGAAAAGAAAAAGGAGTAACTCGGATCAGTTTCTAGGGCAGTACACAGGGATAGGTCATCTTTCTAATTCTTGCATTAAATTTTTCCTCTATAAGGAGTTCTGTCTTAGGGGTATTCTGTCTCAAGATCTGCTAGGTACTCATTCAGGGTCAGTAGATCTGTGTGACAACTACAAGAGGGTAAATATACATTGACAGTGATCAACAAAGAGCAGTTAATTTAAATAATAGTTTAGGCAAAAGGAAGACAGGATGACAGCTGGGCTGATTTGGGGAATAACAGCACTGATATTAAAAAGCATAGACCCGCTCTCAGATGACCAGTGTGCCCAATAGCCGCCCGGAATGGAGAAGTAACAATTTCCTTCTAGGTGTATATAGTCCCCATGGCATGTTTCTTGGATTAAGATGTAAAATGGAGATTGCCTGCTTTCCCCTTCCATCTAATTATACTCAATTTACATATTGTGCGCAATTATTTTCATCTGCTAAAATGTACAAAAATATACAAATATAATATTCAAAAAATAAATACAGTATGAATCAACATGGAAAGAAGAATAATTTGAAAAAGAATCATCTGAAAGAAGAATCACACGAGGATTACTTGTTTCATTAAACTTCTTCAGTGAACTGAAAAAATTGTGCAAATTCCATAAATTAAACCATATAAACATATAAGTATCTTAATGCAAGATGAAAAATGTGCAATTGAGGTTTACCAAGTATCAATAGTACAAATATATTTTTAGACTTACCTAGTATCAATAATGATACAAATATTTTTTCTCTCTCCAAGATATGTGAATGCCAGAGAGGTAACAGTCATTCCTATAAAAGAATCACAATTTAATGTGCTTACAATTTATGTATTAAATACAAAATTGCAAAAGTACAAAAATTCAAAAATACAATATTTCTTACCAAAGTAGTTCAATAGTTGTTATAGAGCCTGGATTAAAACTCAAAACAGCTGTATTGTTTGAGGTTAAAGGTAAAGGTTTCCTTGCTTGAAAGCCAGTCGAGTCCATAATTGACCACATCCATTTTAAAGGAACATTTTATTAAAAACACAAATATGCTACAGGCTCTATAATTGCTTGTAACCAGGCAAGCTATATCAGTAGAAAGCCATGTAGTGATAAAGTCATACTTTCTAGGCTGAAATGAATCATTTGGTCATGGGGATCATCCAATTTAGGTTGCACGGCAGAAGTTGTGCTAGCCAGTTTATGCAGTTGGATTGGGTTGTTCTCTATGGTAGCCATAATACTGGCATCAGAGGTTTCCTGAGCTCCCTGAGTTTCCCGCACAGTTGATACTGACTCACTGACATTATGGCTTTTAGAAAGGAAGAGTTTCAAAGGGTCAGTGGTAGACTGTAATTTGTGAAGGGAGTTTTTGAGAAGTTCCAAAGTAAATAGAATATTTTTTTGGTCCCCTTTGTGCTGGACATCTGAGGATTTGACAGAATGTAACCCAGTTACAGCAGCTAAGTTGTCTAAAACATTCAAAGTTGGTTGTGTAGCGGGATGCAGAGACAAGATCTATTAAGTCCAGATTATTTGAATTTAACTCAGGCAACTATGGTTGAAGGGGGCTCCTCACAAAAAACTCTAGTTGCAAAGATATCAAAAGGAGACAATCATGTTCATAATTTGAGAAGCTTCTTTGGAATCAGAGAGTTGTCAAAGGTTAGCAAAATTCTCAAGCTGTCTTTGGAAGGGGGAAGATGCTCAACGCGAGCAAGATCAGTGTGGCAAGCTTCAGTTCTAAGTAGCTGGTGGGTAGAGCCACTTACAAATAAAACAGTATAAAGATTAAAGGACACAAAAGAAAAATAGATTAGGTCTCAGAACCTATATATTTCCAGATATATCTGTGTATCCTTACTTGCCTGAAAGTCATGGTTGACTTCTGGTGACCCCTACTGGGGTCTTGGACGTTTTTCAGAGAGGTGGCTTGATTAGCCTGTCCCTGCATCCCACCTCTGGTATTTCGTGGAGGTTGCCCTTCCAAGTCCTTGCCAGAGTTGACCATGCATAGCTTCTGAGATCTGATGAGTTTGGGCTTGCCTGGGCTATCTGTATATCTTTAAAATGGACAAATATAAATTCCTTGGCAAGATCAGGCTCATTTGGCAGCCAGAATTTGTCTTTCCTTATTGTGAAATATGGATTTTTATGGGGCACAGTTTTCCTTTATGCTTCTTGTCATAATTCTCTGTAAATCAGATTACCCTACCAACCAAAAGTTTTCAGTCCTAAATACTGTGCTGAACAATAACGTGTGATGGTGGGGAGGGGCACCTGGTTCACAGTTTAATCATTAATCTAGTTTATCAAAATAAGTTAATATGACCTTAGATTGCTATATATCATGTTGCCAGAGTCTTCTTGAGTTGAGTTAATGAGATCCAAACATTAAAGAATGTCCCAGGATATCTTCTGAGAATAATTGAGTCCTCAACTCATGTGTCCTATCCCTGGCCCTTCTTGTTTTCTGTCACATGACATAATGTGGCTGTGATGTCATGTAACTTCCCATGACATGCTTTCAGCTCAGTGGGTACCAGTTCTGGAAAGGTTGAGGATCACTGATCTAGAAAGTATAAAGAGGGCTAAATTATGATAACATCCTAGGAAAAGAGTAACACTGCTTTTCACTAGCTTATACTGATGTTGTTCTACACAGCTAGAAGGAACAAGACAACAGAGTTAGGTTTAGAGATAACTCCCACTCACAAAAGCTCTCCCTTGTTTTTGCCCTCTCTGTCTCTCTGCCATGTCATTCTCCCAACTCCACCAGTCCACTGCTCCTCATTTATGCTTCTGGTGCTAGCAAAATATATCTCAGAACAAAATCGGGGGATGTAGACATATCCTAAAAGAAAAAGGGCAATGGTGTGAATGCAGTTGGGGAAATTCTGGATGGTAACTCCTCCATCAACTGGCACACCAGCATAGGATGTCCAGCAGGGAATAGCTTGTTAAATGAGAGGTGCCTCTGGCAGCTGAGGTTAGGAAGACAGAGGCTGGTTTGGTGCCTGGAGTGATCAGAACAAGTTAAGCATGTCTGACACTCAGGACAGCATTATGTCTGCTGGAGGAAGTAGCTGCCTGAAAGAATAGTCAACAAACAAAGGAGACAACGTAGAAAGAAGCAGACCTGCATTATTTCTAGCACCTGCTACGTGGGTAGGGATGCCAGCTTCCAAGTGGCACCTGGGGATTCCCTGGAATTAGAGCTCATCTCTAGACTAAAGAGACCCGTTTCCCTGGAGAAAATGGATGCTTTGAAGAGTGGGCTCTGTGGCATTGTACCCCACAGAGGTCCCCGTCCTTCCCAGGCTCCAATCCCAAATCTCCAGGAGTTTCCCAACCTGGATCTGGCAACCCTACCCCCCCATACCCCACCAGTGGCCAGGGGGGACCTGGCAACCCTATACCTGGGGGTAACCCAGCCATAAGAACCTAATGATTGTTGGTCTTTCCCTCTTTTCTCTGACTTGTTGCTTCCCAGCATTCTAGCTAGACTAAACAGTGGAGCAGATGTTTGAAACTTGGTCTCACATTGGGCAATGTTGGCATTCTGAGGGAGCAAGGTGAAATAATTATATGGACTGTTGTCTCTTTGGATATCTCTCTTCTGCCCTTGGAAAGATAAAAATGGCTTATGACTATGATGTATATTTGTGTGCGTGCGTATGTGTGTATGGGGGGCTATATTTCACTGCAGGTCTCCATCTCCCCCGTGTTATATGTTCTGATG
The DNA here is from genome assembly GCF_001447785.1 of Gekko japonicus. Taxonomy (NCBI): domain Eukaryota; kingdom Metazoa; phylum Chordata; class Lepidosauria; order Squamata; family Gekkonidae; genus Gekko; species Gekko japonicus. Next base: position 1,306,401 of record NW_015162474.1, on the reverse strand, counting down.
GGTTGCAGTATTTACATAAATAAAAGGTTACCTCTAGAGCACATTCCAAAATGTTCTGCCAAACAACTGACCGCCAACTATTGATTGACCTGACAAGCAGCTGGCTGTGATCCAGTGAAGTATAAAAGAGATTATTGGGGGCGGGGGGGAATCAGCCTTACTTTTCTTCCTAGTCAACTGAAGTCATGAAGATCCTATTAGCAGTTCTGGTTTCCCTTCCATTGATCACAGCTCTAGTAAGGTAAGAAAGGACTTCAAGTATCTCAAGTGTTCTTAGTGGGGTGTCTGCCTTATTTGGACATTTTTATCATCTATACTGTTGTAAGAATTTTTTTACTCTGGTTTTGGTTTAAATTTCCTTCAAAGTAACTTATAATAAAATGTTAAAACAAATTAACAAAACAAAATAGTAAAACAGGAAAACAAGAAAAACACCATATAAATATCTACAGGACCAAGATTTGCATAGATGAACAGGATGGACTTCACTTGGTGCAATGATTATAACAATGGCATCAGGCAAATGTAAAGAAAGATGGAATTCTATAATTAGGGTGCCACAGGGGGGAGGGGGGAATCCCTTTCCTGAAGGAGATTATCTTCACTGTAGGGTAGATTCATCTGTGAGTGAGTGGCCATAAGCTGTTTATGAATTTATTGTCAATACCAGCTCTTGACATGCTCAGAAACAAACTATAAAGTCTTGAAGAGCTTTGATGATTGAAGAAACAGGCTCCCCTGTCAATACACCAGTTGCTGTATTCTCAACCAGATGTGGTTTCCAAGCTGTCTTTAAAGGCAGATCCACACAGAGTTCACTGCGGTACAAGATAGCCTGGTTGTAACTAGGATGTGGATTAATGCGAGAAGTTTTTGTGAAGGCATCCTGTCTGTTACTTCAAAATCTTATTTAAAGATACTTGTGGTATTTGCAAGTTGTACATGTTTAGTGCAGGATGGTCCTAGATCCAAACATCTGGAAAAATCCACTAAGTACATTTCTACCACAGGCCACACTGAAATGAACAGAAACCGCATAAGGTCACATTCAGACACTTTCACGACTCCCATTCATTTAAATAAGGCTTCTGCAGGAGACACACTTGGTGAATTGTGTCCCTTTTGCCTATTAACATTCAAAATAGAACTGTACAAATCCTGGCATCTGGTAAGAACTATATGCTGCACCAAAAAAAAATGTATTTATGCCACAGGATCCCTCTGATTCGATCTCCATCTATCAAGCAACAGCTTCGAGCAAGAGGAGAATTCTATCAGTTCATGAAAGATCATCAGGCTGACATTTTTGCACAAAGATACCTGCATTGCTACCCTCCAGATTCATTAGTGGGATTCACAACAGAAAAACTCCATGATTACATGAATGTGAGTATGTTCATCCATAATACAATGAAAAAGAATACAGGCAGTATCTCCCCCAGGGTAGCTTGACAAATCTGCCCTTTGCTATGAACTTTGGAAGATATGAATTCTTGCGGTGGCTCAAGTGGTTAAGACACTGAACTGCAGGCTGTGGAAGGTCAGTAGTTCAGCGGTTCAAGACCCGGGTGCCGCAAGACAGGGTGAGCTCCTGTCTCTAGTTCCAGCTCCTGCCAACCTAGCAGTTCGAAAGCAAGAAATTGCAAGTAGATAAATAGGGACCACTTCGGTGGGAAGGTAACAGCGTTCCGTGCACCTTGGTGTTTAGTCATGCCGGCCACATGACCACGGAAACGTCTGCAGACAGCGCTGGCTCTTCGGCTTTGAAACGGAGATGAGCACCGCAACCCTAGAGTCGGATTCGACTGGCTTTCGAGCAAGGGAACCTTTACCTTTACCTTACAAACATATATGCTGGGCATGTCCACATCCCATTTTCTAAATATGCATCCAGGAACCTTAAATGAAATCAGGATAGAATTGGCACCTATGTTTTTCTATTGGAATTCGTAATTAATCCAGATTCTACTGTATCTGAATAACATAGAAATAATTGGTGGACTGGCACCCATTTTATGCCAAGAAAAACCAGTACTGAACCCACCTGAAGTAATTTTATCATGCTATAAATTTATGTTGAATTAAGGTAATCAGTTCATTCTTAGGACAAAATTGGGGTTCCAAGGGATGATGTTTAAGATGGGTTGACTTTTTAGAAATGATGTTTCTTCAAATATAACAGAAGTTTAGTCTGGAAATGGCTGCCTTTGGACAAGGGTCTTGAAATGGCTTATGAGCGTAAGTTACTGAAGCAACTGGATGAGGATATTCTATTTTATGTGCATGAAACAAGCAGCTCTATCCTTTAACATGGAAAAATGCAAAGGGATGGAAAACAGCATCCTTTTGAATGAGAAGGGGCAGGATTTTTTTTTTAAATAAAGATGTCTGGAAGCATCTTTGCCAAAGTGACTCCCCCCCCCGTTTGCTCCTTCTATGCATTTGTTCACTCACTCACTCACTCACTCACTCACTCACTCACTCACTCACTCACTCATTCTTTTTAGAAGCTGGAAATAAAGCTCTTGATTTATCTAAAGGAGTGGAAATCTGGTGATTTTGTTTGTTTGTTTGTTTGGTTTAGACTTTGCTGAACCAATGAAATACGCAAATCATAAATTATCCAGAAAAGCAATGAAAATATCAACCAGACATCAATAGTGAAAATGCTGAATCTGTTTTGGACACAAAATGTCACTTCACAGCCTGCAGTGGGGCCCAGAAATGGCCATTCCTAAAAATAGAATGTGAGACGCTGCTGCGCGGCTCCACAGTCTGATATGGGGGTGAAAACTGAGTCCTTCGCTCAAAGTTCGCCAGTGCACAGAGATTAGCTCTTGGTGTTAAGGTATTCCTTGATTGGCTTCTGAATACAATCAGACATTTAACATAGTACAACAAAACCATGAAGGAAAAGTTCTTTCAGCATTACTTAGTGATGTTTATCATAGAAACACATTTGTATATAAACAGTGCTGAATCTCATGCAATGTACGGTCCTGAATTCCACTGCAGTAGTCAGAAAGGGAACATGGATGCAGGGGCTTTCTGTGCTATACCCCTTTTTCCTATTTCAGGCTGGACTCTACCACCTTTTCCACTGGAGCAGGAGGGAGAAGGGATCCTTTTTGAAACAGTGGTATTTAGAAAGATCCTCTAGATTCTCCAAAGATCTGAGGATCTTTCTAAACTCTATTACGACAAAGAGGAGCTTATTTTCTCTCCTGCTATGGTGGGATACCTGTTGGGATCTCATCCTCACTGACACTTGTCATAGTGGGGCTTAGAAAAGATCCTTCAGTCTCCCTCAAGAATGGATCCCAGTCTCTCATGAAGGGATGTGTTTATTTAAATCTACTGCTTGCCTAGAGACACCCGAACTACAACTACTCCACTTGCCGTCTTACAACACTTACATCTTTCAACTACTCTCTGTGCATGGAAATAATTACCATGTAACAAGGCATACGAATAATTTCTTAATAAAGGTGAGCTTGAACTTCTTGTTTATATTTTAAACTATATGGTTTAAGTTAAAGTCATGCATTCTGGAGGTGCACACATGCTTACTGCAGAAGACAAACAGAATCAAATCATACAAAGGCCAAATAAGACATGGTTTTAGCGAGCCAAATGATGACTCAGGTTGCCTCAGGATCTGAACTGCAGCCAGGGTCCACAGTGGGGTGGAGGCCACAGCCAGAGGCCACAGTGGGGGGGTCACACCAGTGAGAAAGTGGGGGATATGGGATTCCCCTCCCCCACAAGTCTCTCTGGCTGGCAGCAGAGGCCTGGAGCCATGCTGGCCTCTCCAAGATCAATGGTGGGGGCAGGAGATGGGTGCACAGCAGCAGAAACCCTGAGGGCAGAGGGGCTTTGAGAGTCATCACAGGCCCAGCAGCAGAGGCCTGGAGACATGCTGGTAGGGCTGCTAATCCCCAATTGGGCTAACAAACACACAAAAATGGAAATACAGCAAATGCAATGATACAAACAAATGAACAGAACAATCTGCCGCGCTGTACAAATCACACTAGAGACTACTGTCTTATACAGTTCTACTTACAACCAAAATGAATACACATAACAAATAGTTTTGCCACCATGCATGAATGACAACTGCAACAGTTGTCCCAGTCTTGGGACAGTGAGGCTTGGGGAGGTAAGCAACCTCAGTAGGGTATATCTCCAGTAGGGTAAATCTCCAGCAGGGTAAATCTCCAGAAATTTCCCAACCTGGATCTGGCAACCCTAAGGGGAACTGATCTCTGTGGTTGGGAGGTCCATTGTGGTACCTGGAGCGTCGCCACTGACACTGCTGTTGTGTGTGTGGGGGGGGAGGTGAATCAGGTGGGCAGCTGGGACCATGGCTGCCACTGCTGCAGCTGGGGGGGGGGAAGCAAAAGAGAGGCCTGGAGAGTGATGGGGGGACAGAAAAAAGAGAGAGAAAGCGAAAGGCATGGAGGGCAGAAAGAGTAAGAAAAGGGGTGGCAGGAGGGAGCAAGCGTGTGAGAGAAGCAGGGGACTGAGGGGAGGAAGTAAAGGTGGGGGGAATGGGATAGCTGCTCCTACAAGTTTCTCAAAGGTCCCCACTTGTATTGTCTATCATTTATCATATTTTTTCTTTCATGTTTTAAATTGTCTAATACCTTAATTTTCACCGCCTTGTGAACCCTATTCGAGTGGAAAGATGGCATATAAATATTTCAGATAAAATAAACAAGTGATGAGTCTTTCACAACCAGCTTCAATGAACAGGCAATGGGTTTTCAGTGGGTCTGTTTTTTCCTCATCCTGATCAGATGGGCTATTATGTTTCCCTTTGCAGGAGTGACGGAAAAAGGTGCTAAGAGATAGCCAATGAACAGTCAGGGTTCTAGCTGCAAAGCTTGGGCTAGAAGAAAATAGACAGCAGGGATTTACCCTGCTGTTCTAAAGTGAGAGGAGACAGTCAAGGTGATGCCTTTTCTTTCATCGTATTCCTTCCTCTCCATTTGATGGGAGAGGATCTATGCCATTCAACCCATAATGTTGTGTTAAATTCACTCTCACAGATGATGAATGTTCTCTGATGCAAGTCTTTGAAGAAAACAATCTTGGGATCAGAAATCAACATCTTTGTCCCATGTTTCTCCATGGAGAGTACAATTCAATCATTTAAGTAATGCTGAGGGAATATTTCTTTCTCGTGTAGCTCCTTTTCTATGCACTAATCAAACCACATTTGAAATCTGAGATGTGCTCTTTCATCAGTTGGGGATCTGATCATGTACAATTGCTAGCGACCCACCTTTCTGATCTGCCTTACCATTTTGCTGACCATTTTATACTTCTAATGTGCATTTTTAAATTGAGCCGCAAAGTTTGGTGTAGATAAGATAGACGACATCTAAATAGCTGTGCAGCTTTCACATCTAAATTGTTCTATTACTTGCACCAGCAGGGTTTTTTGTGTCAGCAACGAGCATTGACTTCAGTTGTATGTCGGGAGGGAACTGAATATTAAACTGACTGATTTTTTCCCCCTCTAGGCTCAGTATTATGGAGTGGTGAGTGTTGGCACTCCACCTCAGACATTCACCGTGGTGTTTGACACTGGCTCCTCCAACTTTTGGATTCCATCCTGTTATTGTACGAGCGAGGCTTGCAGTAAGAATTATGATATCATTTAATGTTCTGAAGCAGCAGAACCCTCTAATTACAAATTCTGCCTTGAGTAAACACAAATGAAAGACAATTTAGGAGGGTTGTTCTCAAGAATTGGAGTGACAGGTAGATTGGAGGAATGGAAGAGCTTGCCAGTTGAGTTCAGACAGCCAGTCAGAGGGAAGGTAGCACAGAATATTTACCAGAGGGCTGAATCCTCACTAGATTTTTCATTAGCAGTGGAACAGAACTTTTCTGCCCCTCCCCTTCCACTACAGTCCACTGATCTCCACGAAATACTTGAGGGATAGGGGACTCCGAAGGGGTCTGCAGTAGAAAGGAGAAACCAGTTCCAAGAAATTGCCAAATTCTGCACCAAAATTTATTGCCTCACTTCTGTAATCTCTTGTAGGCATATGAGCTCCAATGCAAATGTGTAGCTTCTTCGTATGCTACTTTCAGAGTCACCGGAGTTGTACACATGGGTACATGCCTGCAGCTGGCCCACATATCACAGTGAAAGGGGAAGCCCACCCCCTTAGGAATTCTATGCATATGATGCATAGGAATGCATATTTGCTTGTTATTTTTAACAATTTTGTGATTTGGAGAGAGACACATTTGTTCTGAATGGTGATCCCAACCAGGAAGTCATTGCTACTGAGCAATTGAAGTAAATTCTTCATGTCAATTATTATTAAACTGTCCAATAAGAAGTTCTGCAAAGTTCTCATATGGCATGCCTGGAACTGAGCATTTTCAACAATACAACACTTAAAGAGTGAGACAATGTGTTGAATTTGACTCTGGGAGATCAAATAGCAGAGATACCTGGGTTACAATATTCAGTGTGTAGGTGCCCCTTTGAGCTTTGTTTTTAGGATGATGTAATCTGTTGTGTTGGAGTATCAGTCTTCCTAGCCACCTGGCCACAGAGGCAGCTGGAGAGGGAACATGGCCTCCCTCCAAAGTAGTAAAGAGCATATCAACAAAATGGAATCTGATGTATACATTTGGAAGACAGAGTAGAGTTTGTTCCCCAAATGATGGTTTAAACAAACCACAGTTTATTGTGATGTCTGAATGCAGCCATGATGTCACTCCCCTCCTCACTCAGCCCCTCCCACAATTTGCCTTGGATATACAGGGTTGCTGATTTTCATAATATTGTAATACTACATAAATACCATTATTATATTCTGCCCAAAGTGTTGGGGTTTGCCTCTGTATATAAGTAGATTTTGTTAGTCATTGATGTATAGATATGGGATTGGATTCTAGCAGCTTTTTCACTCACTTTTACCCAGTTCCACTACAGCCTCACATGGCTTTTGTACATGCTGGTCCTGTGGCCTATGGAGAGCCAGTTTGGTGTAGTGGTTAAGTGCGCAGACTCTAATCTGGGAGAACCGGGTTTGATTCCCCACTCCTCCACTTCCACCTGGCTGGATGAATTGGGCAAGCCATAATTCTGGCACAGAGGTTCTTGAAAAAAGAACAGTTTCTGTCAGAGTTCTCTCAGCCCCACCTACCTCACAGGGTGTCTGTTGTGGGGAGGGGAAGGGAAAGGAGTTTGTAAGCCGCTCTGAGACACCTTTGGGTAGGGAAGGGCGAGGTATAAATCGAATCTCCTCTCCTCTCCTCCTCCTCCTCCCTGCATAGCTTTTCTGCTTGGTTAAAGAGAATGCTTCCTTCCCTTTTCATCAGTAGGAAGTCAGGTTGGATACAATCCATTGTATCTAAATACTCTCTGGATCTTCTTTATAGGTTTGATTATTGTCCTCGTTCTTGCAGGACTCCTAGATAAGGAATTCTTACCTTTATTGAGGACTTCTACTGTGCTACGAGTGATGAGTGTAAAACTTAGGCAGGAACTTAAACATATCTATCCTTAATTTTTACCTTAGGGTCTCAGTTAAGGAGATATGATGTTGTCCTTGGGGTGGGTGAGGAACATTCCTGGATCCATCTTTTTGCAAGAGAAAAAGTAGTCTCCACATAGTCCATCTTTAACTCTGGGAGTGACTTGAGTTCCCCACGTTAAATGAAGCCCTCTGTTCTTGGCATGTTGTGATGGACAAGGGACTAATTCCAACATGATGTTTATCACTCAGAATGACTTTTGAAGGCATCTATGAGGACACACATGTGGAATGGTTACTCATGGGAACTCCATAGCTGTATACTGGGGTCATTTCGTAGAAAAAGAGGTGCAGGAGCTCATTAGCATAACTCATTAGCAAAACTTATTTGCATATGTCACATCCCCTGACATCACCAGAAGTGTGTCAGAAGGCAACACCCACTGCTCAGGCTCCACCCAAAAAATCTCCAGGTATTTCCCAACTCAGATTCAAACCTGGGTCTCCCAAATCATTGTCTGGAACACTAACCACTACACAATACTTCATGGGGCAGTGGCTGTTGAGCAGTAGCAAGCAGCTGGGCCTGTATGAGTTATGCAAGTTGCATGGTGTCAAGTTGTCCAGTGGCTGCTGTCAGGTCTGACATGCTCTCTCCCCCTACATTTTACTGACAGAAACAAATGCTTGAAGGCTGGAAATACTGCTGTGGTTGACAAACAATGGCCACTGAGAGAATTCCTTTCATATAGTTACAGGTGCTGCTTCTATTATGGGTGAGGGTTGACACAATGTATTTTCAGCTGCCATCGATGATGGACGGCAGTTGGCTAGGTACTTCCCTACTGGTCTGAATCTTCCACAGCTAACAATGTTTTCTCATGAAGATGTTTTTGGCTGACAAAATCAAAGTATAAATCATAATAAATCTATTTAATCCTTGACATGGCCAAATTTGTGGATAGTTGGATCCATAAACAAACAAGACAGACAGAACTTCTGAAATTAAAAATGTTGTTGTTAGCCATTCAGTCATGTTCGAATCACCAAAATATTTTGATCTCATCAGCCAAAAACATCTTCATGAGAAAACATTCTTAGCTGAGGAAGATCCGGACCAGATCGGGGACTGTTTCCATAGGGTATAATGATCCTCCCCAGTTGCAGAGGGGTGTGGGTGTGAGACAGTGGCAGGCTCCCATCATTGAAGCAAATTGCCTTCCCTTCAATGATGGGAGCATGCCGCCACTGTGGCACAACTCCAGAGAGGGTGGATTTAAACTTTAAACCCCCTCAGTCTTTGGAGTAGCTCAGCAGAGGTGGCATTCTCCTTTCAGATGTTTCTTTCTGACAGCAGGGCCAGCACTGGCCCCACTGTCATGCAGAAGCTTCTGCTGGTTCCCTTTCTCCCCCCCCCTTTCCCTTCGCCTTGTGATGGGAAAGGAGGGGGGGAAGGAATGGATCCCAGGTGCTTCTGCCTGCCAGGGGGGCTGGCGTGCTAGCCCCTCTGTCAAGCAGAAGAAGCCCTGGACTCCCTTTCTCTCTCCCCCCCCCTTTCCCTTCGCCCTGCTTGGAGGTGACGTGATGGGAAAGGAGGGGGGAGGAGTTTACTTGTTACTCCCGGAACGCCATTCCTGCCCGTTCCTGCTTGAAATGACCCCTGGTAATAAAACATTTGGTAGGGCCATTCCCCCTTCCTGATGATTTAAACTGCAGCGCAAAATATTTTGCAGGACAAATGCGTGCACATGCAGGATCTGAATTTCCTCTTGTGATGTGACTGTGATGTAACTTCCCCAGTGTATACTCATTGGATCACTTCAGAAAGTGACACTGAGTGCCAAATGTGTTGGAATGGTCCCTGTTTTGTTCTAAAGCCATAGTATGAGCAGAAAGAAATAGAAAGGCAATAGGGCTGGACAAGACACCATCCATTATGACAGTGGGGCTGGATCGGCCCAGCCATTTGCATCTGAATTATTTAAAGCCCAGATATGGACTGTGGTTCTGCCCTATCTGGGCTGCTTCTCCAATCAAGCCACTCAAGCAACTGCTCGGGGCAACCCAATGAGGAAGGTATTAAGGCTTGACTCCCACTTGTCCACTTGACGGGGAGGGCGAAGTATAAATGTGAAAAATTAATTAAATAAATAATTATTTAATAAACATGTGAAAAATAAAATAATTCCCACCATGCAGTATTTGTTGGGGGGGGGGGGCAGAGGCAGGAGACCTTCCCCCTCCTGTAGTGCTGTTCCAAGCCCATCTGGGCTCCCCCCCTTTTCCCTTTTAGAAGCAGTTCTCCCCAGCTACTCTGAGGCTGCAGATACAAGTGAAAAAATATATATCTTGTAGTTTTGCCTCTAGATAAGATTGAACCTACATTTCTCCTGGTCTTTCTCATTTTTGTGAGGAACATTTGAAAAACAAGTTTCTAAAAGTTACATTTTAAATTGGGGAAGTCATGCCAGGTTAAGAGTGGGCTCTGTTTTCACAGAAAACCGTCCAAATTTCAAGTCATTTCTTTCACAAACATATGTACACGTTGGACAACCTTTTTTTTTACAATATGGTACTGGGCAACTGCTGGGCATCTCTGCCAAAGAAACAGTAAAGGTGAGTGAAACTCTTAATTGTTGTCGCTTTCAATTCTTCTGTTTTTGTGCAATTTGTTGGTAGTACAGTTGATGGCATTAACTAGTAATTCAGAGATTTAACTGCTGGTCAGGATCATGACCATGAAAAGAGACTTGAAATGGCAACCACTGGGGCAAGTGGGGGCAACAACAGCCTGTGTGACAGGTCAAAAAGTTTATACACCAAATGGTTTGTGGTTTTTTTTTGTAACTTGTAACTTGTATGCAAACTTAAGATCTCGCCCCCTCAGTCTTTTTCTTAATGGCATATATGGGGAAAACTGAATGAATTATATCAGTTCTGTGAGAAACTGTTAAGTTTAGCACTGATTTGCCTAACAGAAGAGGGAGGCTGCCTTAGGAATAAAATCCACACAAGATCTCCTTGGGAAAGAAATGGATGTCCTCTTCATACTGTGACAGGAAAGGAAGAACCAGCTTTCTAGCTATCTTTCATGGCTAGGATGGAGAGAGATACTGAGAGCACATTTTGCCCTGATGGAGGTTAGGTGAAGAAGTAGGAAGATAAAGAGTTAGGTGGACAGAAGGACATCCCTAAGAGTAGCCTTCTAGGGTTGCCAACCTCCAGATGGGCCCTAGGGACCCCCCCCCCCCCCCCGAATTATACCTGATCTCTAGGTGGCAGAGCACAACTCTCTGGGAGAAAATTTTGGGTGGTAGACTCTATGGTATTATACGCTCTTGAGTTCCCTCCCCAGGTTCCACCCCCCCAAATCTCCAGGAATCTCTCAGCCTAGAGGCGGCAACTCTAGCAGCACAGCCAGCAACAGAAAGGATACAGAAGAAACTGACCTATCTAGCTTGCTAGCTCTGCTGCCCTGTCCAGAGTACTGGTATGCTCTGTACAAAAACATTGCATAGTCTTTCATTTCTAGTAGCAACAAAGCCCTTTTCAAGGTTGTATATCATCCTGTGCCCCACAGAGTATGACTGGGATAAAATATAATACATTGGATGACTTCTTTTGGTGCGGACTCTAATCTGGGAGAACCGGGTTTGATTCCCCACTCCTCCACTTGCACCTGCTGGATGACCTTGGACAAGCCATAGTTCTGGCACAGCTGTTCTTGAAAAAGAGCAATTTCTGTCAGAGTTCTCTCAGCCCCACCCACCTCACAGGGTGTCTGTTGTGGGGAGGGGAAGGGAAAGGAGTTTGTAAGCCGCTCTGAGACTCCTTTTGGTAGTGACGGGTGGGGTATAAATCCAATCTTTTCTTCTCTTCTTCTTCTTCTTTTCCCCCTGAAAAGCCACTGAGAGTCAGGGGACCTTTTTGGAAGGTGTGGAATGTGCTAAGGGGAGAGAGCTGCAGTGGGAAGGGGGCACAACCTTCTGGGTTGGGGTTGGAACGAACACTTGGCTATGAAAATGGATGATGCTTTTCATTCCTTATAACTTTGTAGCATAAATAAGATATTAATTGTAAAAATAATTGCCTTGAACTAAATAAATAATCTGTCACAAAGCAACAATGTAATTGTTCACTTTTTGTATTGTTTCTCTTTGGCAAATAAATGAACAGATCAGCAACATTTCTGTTGAGGCCCAGGACTTTGGCGAGTCAGTCTTTGAGCCTGGCTTGACCTTTGTCTTTGCCCAGTTTGATGGGGTGATGGGCTTGGCCTATCCATCTTTGGCTGTTGGGAGCGAACTTCCAGTATTTGACAATATGATGAAACAAGAGCTGCTAGAGGAGCCTGTGTTCTCGTTCATCTTGAACCGGTCAGTAGTATACAGTGAAAAGAACAGCTATCATTTTCTCAGTATAGTTTTAAAGGAAGTACTTGACAGAAGGTTGCCAGCTCCAGGCTGGGGGATTCCTGGAGATTTAGAGGCAGGGAGGTGAGGGAACTCAGCAGCAGGGATGTGACGCTGTGGAGTCCACCCTCTGACGCTGCCATTTTCTCCAGGGGAACTGATCTCCGTAGTCTGGAGAGCAGTTATAATTCTAGGAGAACTCTGGAGGTTGGCAACCTTTTTGACAGAAGATGAATATTGAACATGGGCAGGGACTCCAATTTATTTATGCATTTTGATCCTGCTTTTCTCCTCACTGGGGATTCAAAATATAATTTAGACAATTGGCAGCAACTACAACAATGTACACAGAACACCTCCAACTGCTGTACTGGTCCCAGATCCACCAGGCTATTTCATTCAGGCTGTGAGCCATGGGCAAGACCGCTCTAGTTCTTGCCAAAAGGCGTGTGCCTCTGGCCACACTGAGGCTTAAATACTTATGGCAGGACAGGAAACAGAAGTTCAGTCCTGGTCTTCTTCCACTGGCAGATGTGTCTCAAGATTCCCCTCCCTGGTTGACACAGAACATCTCGGATCACAAAGTTCCAGCTCATTCACTGAGGGAGCCCAAGAGAAAAGGAAGCCCATGTGTAGAGGAATTCCTTGAGTACAAAGCTTTTAATCAGGAAGGATACATTTATTTCTGCATTTGTTTCACTATGCCTGTAATTGCATTTTCCCCATGGTTCATCCAGGATGGTCCATGCATGGCAACTGGTTCTCATCCATGGATCACTTTCCTGGGTGCCATTAGTAACCCCCAAAGATGCTGCAGGTAATGAAAAGTCCTTCATCCTCCTGTTTAAGTCTTCCATCGTAACTAGCAGCACTGAACATTTGTTGGGGAAAAACAGATCCATGCTACACCCTCTATACTACCAAGCTAACAGCGCCATCACTGTGAATATGCACAGCTCCTACGGCACATGTGCCACTTACTGATGGGTGCTAGAATCTATGGATCAGGGCATAATCTCTAAAGAGTTTTCCGTGGATCTTTAAGAAAATGTTATGATGCAGTTACAACTAAAATTTGTTGCTGGTGTTGTACCTGTTGATGTCATCTGACTGTTGCATTTTAGGAATGGTTTTGGTAACTTTGATGTAATGGCAGACAAATCATTGCATTGTGATTTCATCTAGTATCAACAATTTTGTTCAAGACTAGCTACTTAAATCTTAAACCAATCTGTAAACCCAAATATTGATTTGTCCTGGTGAATGCTTTGTTTCTTTTGCCATCTCTAATAATCTATCACTTTTTAAAAAATCAGAAAACATGAAGACTTAATATTGTTATCCAGGGGTCTTGTTGTAGAAAAAGAGCTGCCGGAGCTCATTAGCATAACTCATTAGCATAACTTATTTGCATATGCCACGCCCCCTGACATCACCGGAAGTGACAGAAGGCCACACCCCCTGACATCACCAGAAGTGTGTCAGAAGGCCCGGCTACTTACCCTCCTGCTTCATCCTCATTCCCAAACGGAATGAGGATCGAAGCAGAGGGCGGGGTAAAGAAGGGGGCGGGGCTTCACCACGTGACTGCCCCGCCCCCTAGAGGTTCTCTTCCGGAGCTCCGTACCTGAGAGCTCCCCCCCGACTAGAGCCCTGTTGTTATCTAAGAAGGTTAAAGTGGATTTCATTTTTATTAAGTTCCGCGTGACACCATGATTGCATGTTTTGTTTGTGTATCTAATCAATATATATTATCATGGGTTGGATTCAATGGAAAAACTTGCAGAAAGAGTTGGCAGACTGGCTCATGCCCGTCTTGCCTTTTTCCCAGTATGTGTCACTGTGCTTTGAAATCCACTCCTGGGAGCCTGAGGATCCTCATAAACACAACATTCTGCAGCACTGGGGACTGCAGTGAAGGGTGGGATCAGGCAACATCTCCTCCTCCTCCTCCTCTTCCCTCTCCAACTGGAAGAGAAATTGCTCCGCTGTTGGTGGAAGAGAGGGGGTGATTTCACCCAGTTTCATCCCTCACTGTAGCCCCCTTCCCATGCCATGGAACATTTTGTTTACAAGGGTCTCCCAATATGCCCGACAGAGAATTGTTAGGATGAGCAGAGGGCTGCCGGGAGAAAGGCAAGGTAGAGAAGGTCTGTTTTGCCAGCTCTTTCCACAAGCTTTTTCCATAGGACCCAAACCTCTGGCTTTTTTGTTTTTTAGTGGAGACAACAATGAAGATGGAGGTGAATTGATCCTAGGGGGCATAGACCATTCTCTCTACAAAGGATTCATTCACTGGGCTAAAGTCACCGAGAAAAAGTACTGGCAAATTGAAGTCAACAAGTAAGTCTACTTAAACAGAAACCTTAGGGTGAGATTGTAGAAAAGGGGACAATCTCCCATATAGATATGCCAGCAATGAAGGACATACACACGCCATACCTCCAAGTGAGTGTGAGTTTAGGAACAAAAGATTACAATTATGTTTCAGTCAATTATTTGAAGAAACAAAAAGATCCCAAAAGAACTCAAGAGGAACTTTTCCATGAGATAAAGAATTCAGTCAAAGATCACTGAAACCAGCAAGAACTCTGTCAACACCAAAAGGTTCAAAATAGGGGTCATTAGGAAAAAAGGCAGTGTTCCTGCCTTTGATACAGACTTTCTGGAAGTCAAGGTAAACAGTATCTATTGGATCCCCCTTGTCCACATGTTTGTTCACCCCCTCAAAGAACACTAACAGGTTAGTGAGACAAGATCTTCCCTTACAGAACCCATGCTGAGTCTGCCTCAATAGGTTTTGTTCATCTATGTGCCTACTAATTCTTTCCTTAATAATGGTTTCCACCAATTTACCCGGTATCGACGTCAGACTGACTGGCCTGTAATTTCCCGGATCTCCTCTGGAACCTTTTTAAAGATGGGAGTGACATTAGCTACCTTCCCGTCCTCAGGAATGGAGGCAGATTTTAAGGAAAGATTACATATTTTTTCAGGAGATCCACAAGTTCACATTTGAGTTCTTTCAGAACTCTGGGATGTATGCCATCTGGGCCTGGTGATTTATCAGTTTTTAAGTTGTCTATCAGTTTTAGGACCTCCTCTCTCGTCACCTCAATCTGACTCAAGTCTTTCAACACCCCTCCTGAAATTAGCGGTTCTGGAGTGGGCAAGCACATCTCATCTTCCACAGTGAAGACAGAGGCAAAAATGCATTTAGCTTCTCAGCCATTTCCCTATCATCCTTCAGTACTCCTTTTACCCCTTGGTCATCCAAGGGCCCCACTGCCTCCCTGGCTGGTTTCCTGCTTCTAATGTATTTGAAGAAAGTTTTATTGTTGGTTTTTACGTTTTTTGCTATATGCTCCTCATATTCCCTTTTTGCCTGCCTGACCACAGACTTGCATTTTATTTGCCATAGCCTGTGTTCCGTTTTATCAGCCTCACTGTGACTAGCTTTCCACTGAAGACTTTTGGTAGGGTTCAAGAATCATACAACACACAGATTTCTTTAAGCTGCAGATCAGCTCTGTCTGTCGCTCTCTCTGTTCCTCGACTGTCCCTGTTCATCTGACAGGCTGTGTCACAGCAGCGTTTTTATTAACAGAAAGAAAAGCAAGCTCATTCATTTGTACATTGTTACATTATCAAGCTTTCTATGTTAGGAATACAGAATGTTCTTCTCACTGGCAAATCATCCTTGAAAGTTGCAAAGCCTATGTGCCCTCAGCAATTCATTGTTCTAAGAGGAATTTAGCAGTCTCATGCAAACTCAGAAAACCTTGTTTCCTGCTTGCCAATTCTCCCGGCAGAGTAGTGTCTGTGGGAATTCGAACTTTGACTTGGGAAGTCTGAACTTTGACCCCGGGTGTGCCTCGCTGGATTTCCATTCAGACTCCACATTCCACTGCTTAAAGGAATCCTTTTTACCTTTTACAGCTTCAATTACTTTGTTTGTTAACCATGCAGGCTTTTTCCTATACCTGTTTGTGCCTTTCCTAACCTGCGGAATATATATTTTTTACGCTTCTAGGATCGTAGTTTTAAATAGTTTCCAAGCTTCCCCAATGGTTTTGACTCTTTCTACTTTTCCTTTCAGTTTCCTCCCCACATGTCCTCTCATATCAGAGAAGTTACCCCTTTTAAAGTTAAAAGTGGTTGTGTCAGTCTTTTTGGCCAATTCCCTATTTATACAAATGTTGAACTCAACAACATTATGATCACTGTTCCCAAGTGGTGCAATCACTTTTACATCTCTCACCAGGTCTTGAGTGTTACTTAGGACCAAATCAAGGATCGCCTCTCCCCTGGTACACTCGCCGCCTAAACAGGGTTGGAGTGAAACATTCAGGTGGGCCCCTAGGACATGGTGGTCAGACCATGGGACTGCCGAGGCAGTAACCCGATCCACTGTTACCCACGCCGCAAAGATCAAATCGAGCGTGTGCCCCACCTGGTGAGTGGGGGTCGTTACATATTGGGAGAGTCCCAGTGCCACCATGGACGACATCAGGTCCGCTGTCTGAGTAGAAGTCGTGTCATCAGCATGGACATTGAAGTCACGTAAGACTATCAATCTAGGGTGTTCTAATGCCCACCCTGCTATGGCCTCCATCAGGGACGGCAAGCTATTGGCTGGTGCGTTAGGCGATGTGTACACCAGCCAAATCACCAAACTCTCCCCAGCCTCCCAAACCAGGCCGGCACACTCAATGCCTGTGATTCTCGGAGGTGGGAGCGCCCTAAAGGAGTAAACCTCCCGGATGAATAGTGCCACTCCACCCCACCCCCACCCCTAGTCCGTGATTGGTGATGGACTGAGAACCCAGCTGGGGCAATTTGGGAGAGAGCTACAGTCTCCCCCTCCTGCACCCAGGTCTCGGTCACACATGCCAGGTCTGCATTCTGCTCTTTCAGAACGTCCCTGAGGACCATGGTCTTGTTAGTTATAGACCTGGCGTTGCACGACACCAGTGTCGGAGGGGGGTTATTTTTCCTAGCCCCACTGCCAACATCCCTCGGGATGGGCCGCAGGCTCTCCTATTTCTCTGCCTCCTTCCCTTACTACTCTGCCTGCTCCCACTGCTATACTTTCCCCTCCCCAGGAGCACTGAAATTCCCTGGCTCAACAACATTGCTCTCAGTGGTCTCCGCCAAGCTTCAGACCACCAGCCAAGCAGACAGCAAAAGGATCTAGGTGTGGAGGACCTTGTACCACTTATGTGAACTAAGACAGCGCAACTGGTGCTTGCATTTTTCTTGGTGATATTTATATTTTTCCTGGTTGCAGGTGTTAACTAACTTAGCATAGCTAGTGATTGGTCTTTATATTTTTATTGATTAGATCTGTCTTGTATGTGACTCTGTTTTGTCCTGTGCTTCCTGCATTCCAAGGCAATTTGACCCCACTGTTTTTTTAATACCTCCTTTATGAAATGTCTGCATAATGAGTATCTACTGAATGCATCGGAGGAAGTGAGCTCTAGTGCACAAAAGCTTACATTGGAATAAAATTGTGTAAGTTTTTAAGATGCTGTTAAGATGCTGTTTATTTTTGAAGAATAAGAATTTTGGGGTTGACTACATAGTTTTGCTCACTTTTATAAATGCGATTTTCCACAAGCTTACAGCCAATTTGAAGTATATTCCTATGTGTTGCTTTCTTGTCTTCCCCCATAATACAGCGTGAAAGTCCAAGGACAACCAGTATTATGTTTGGATGGCTGTAACGCCATTGTAGATTCGGGTACTTCTCTCATTACTGGCCCACTCACAGAAATAATCAAACTGCAGCAATATATTGGAGCCACACCAACCCCGTATGGAGAGGTAAACATATCTGTGGGGGGTGCTGGGGAGAATGGGGAAAACAAGATCTGAGCCAAGACAAAAATGTGTGAGCTGAAGGCTAAAAAACTGTGAGCTAGCTCACACTAACTCAGGTTAGAGGGAACACTGCCCTGCACTGGTTGCTTGAGAGTTGTGACAGCAAGTCACCAGAAAGAGTTCCACCTTCAGCTTCTAAACAGTCTGTTTCCTCACAATATCCTGCAACCTTTTTGATTTCTTCATTCAATTGAGTAGACCTCATAATTCCTGCTAGTCTTTTGATTTAATGGAGAGTGGTTCTCTCTGCTCCAGAAGGGACATTTTTTGAGCCCACACAGAGTTGTGGCGCAAGGAGATGCTGCCATCTTGTGGAGTGTGTCAGTCTGCTGTGACCCAAAGCATACTGATGTAGTTGCCAATTCCACTGAAATCTCTTTCAGATTGGCGGTATCATTTGAAGAAATGTCATGAGTTTGAGAAAGTGTTAGTGCTGGAGTGTTGACCTGCAACGCATTTCACAAATTCCAAGTGCTTTTCAGGAAAACAAAACAAAGCCATGAACTCAGTCGTGAAGTTATTAAACTCTTTTTATAGAACTTATTCCATTTATGTTTATCCATATTCACTGGTGGCTTTTCATTTAACCACCAATCTATGTAGATTTGATATCTTAGCCCTATGAACTGGTATGATCTGAACCTGCACCACTAGTGAATGGTGTTGCTACTGAGGGGCAGTCCTATGCCTGTTTCCACTCCACTCACTCCTCTTAGGGTTGATGGAATTCACAGGGTATGAAATGTTTTGGATCCCGGACCCAACCTGTGAATTCCATAAACAAATAATTCAGGGTGTGGGAATGGTCTGTTGAAATGGGCCAAATAGGTCATTCTTTGAATCATTTCCATTCAGGATAACCGGGGGGCCCCTAAAACCTCTTCAGCTCAGTGCTGAAGTAGCAGAATGCGAGAGGAAGAGAGGTGAACCTACAAGTCTTGCATATCATGGGTCCAATGCTCCCTCTAAGCTGTGGAGTCTTGTGAGCAAAAATTCTACTTTGTGAGCTACTGGTATTAAAGTTGTGTGTGAGCGATTTGGCTACTGCATTAATTAGTTTGCTCTGGAGCCATCCTTCCTGAGCTAAGACAAAATGTGAGCTTGAGGCTAAAACACTGTGAGCTAGCACATTAACTCAGCTTAGAGGGAACACTGCACGGGTCCCCAGCCTGTGAACTCTGTCTGGCCCCTTCAGTTTTGTGCCGACACCTACAGCTCTTGGGGTTTAAAAAAGGTAGGAGGGCTATCCCTTTACTGCCCCTTCCATGTACATACTAAATTGGAACAATGGATTTTGTTTGGCACAGCTGTGCTACCCAGAGACTAGACAGCACACCATCCCTGGGGACCTCCTGGGGATGTCAGCACCATTCTACCACTGGAATCACTTCACTCTACAAACGCAACAGGACCAGGTCCTGCTTGGGACTACCATGGGGCAGGGGAGGGGCTCCTGTCCCCCCTACTGTTTTTAAGAGGCCAAACCTGGAGGCATTAGGCTTTTGAAAATGGCATGGGAGAAAGACTGGTGCTGAAGATGGAGGCCGTGGGTGAAAGTGCTGTACAGAGATTAGATCATTCCAGCACAGTGCACCAGTGCCAAGATGCCCTCATGCTGAATGAGCCTTTGCGTAAGCTCACTGGCTCTTAGGAGTGCACTGACGGTCTCTCTACCACAGAGGACAGGTTTATCAGTGGCTGCTAGCCATCATAGCTAAAAATGGTCTTGTCCACTTCAAAGGCAGCACATGCCTCTGTTTACCAGATGCCAAAGTCAAGCCACAGAGGCCCTACGATACCATCATTCCTTGATAGCGAGCACTCCAAATGCCCAAAAGTTGTGCAGCATTTGATAAGGCTGATGCATGTGTTCAAATAGCAACAGAACCCTCAAGTCAAGAAACAAATTCTTTTATGTTACAGTATGTTATAGACTGCAGAAGACTATCCAGCCTGCCTCAGATAACCTTTACTATCTCAGGGAAAGAATTCACTTTAACACCAGAGCAGTATATAATCAAGGTATGTATCTAAATTCTCACAACCGGACATCTCCAAAATGTAATGGAAATTAGTGCTGTGCTGAATTTTCTTAGTGATTTTCAACATGAAAAGTGTTTTTTAGAAGGGGTGAAAATTGTCCTCCCAAAGTGTACTGGTCTTTCTATTTTTTAAGTGCCTCAATGCAGCCTCCAAAGGTGGTTGTTTTAAAATCCTGTTTAAGGACACAGGTGCCTGACCTAGCTTGTAACAAATGAGAGAGCAGGGACTAACTTTAAAAAACCCTTGTAAGTGTTGCCATGCGCAACTCCAAATGCTGTGAGGGGGGAGGAGGGGCTTCCTGCTTCCATTCAGCACAGTTTTCCCAGTAGAAACAGGAACAGGGGGAGCCTGTTTGCCCCTTTCTCTAGCGCCATGTGTCCATTCCCAGGGCACATTTCTGTTGGCGAAAACTGCAGGAGGGAAATATGATGCTCCTCCTTCCCCTTTGCAGTGTTTAGAACCATGCAGGGTGATGAAGATACATTTAACAGTTTTAAAAAGTTTGTCCCCACTCTAATGTTTCACTGTGAGTTGGGTCGGGCACCAGCTTCCCAATGCATGTCAAACATCTATATATCTAATTCTCAACAGTCCCCACTGCGTGCGGATACTTATTTCTGCAGATAGGGGGCACACTCTTCCGCAATAGGTTTTTCTACAGACTCAGGGGACTCCATGAGGTTGCAGAAAAATCCCAAAAGTTTTTTAAAAAAACTTTAGGGAGGGTTGAATCCTCCCAATACCTTTTGAAATGGGCGCCACAGGGATCTACTCCAGGCCCAGCCGGGTGCATCAGCAGTCAGAGAGAGACTGGCTGAGAGAGAGGGGGGGGCAGGAAGCAAAAGCAGAACTGGAGCTTGGATTGGGGAGGATTCCTCCTGCAGTATGAATGACTAAATAGCAGGGGATTTGGAGCCAGGCGTGGGACTAGGATTGCCTGCTCCAGGTTGGGAAATTCCTGAAGATTCTGTAGTAAAGTCTGAGGGGCTCTGGGGCAAGTGATGCTCTGTCTTCTTGGTGCTTGGGGGGGGGGTCAACAGTGGGAGGGCTTCTAATGTCCTGGCCCCACTGCTGGACCTCCTGATGGCACTGGTATTTCTGGCCACTGTGTGACACAGAGTGTTGGACTGGATGGGCCTTTGGCCTGATCCAACATTGGCGTCTCTTATGTTCTTATGTTCTTATGACTTCAGAGTTTGGGGAGGAGAGAGGCCCAGCTGGATATAATGCCACAGAGTCCACCCATTTTCTCCAGGGGGACAAATCTGGGGAATCTCCAGGACCCACCTGGAGGTTGGCAAACCTAGGCCTAGCAGCACCCTCTGGGTGACTTGATACCACCTGATTTGCGTGATTCAACTAGGCCTGGCTGCTTGCTACTTTTCAACAGCAGCCAGCCTATGAAAGCCAGTGTAGTATAATGGTCAGAGCTTCAGAGTATGGTTTGTGAGACCCAGGTTTAGATCCCCATCTTGCTGTGGAAGCTCACTGGGTGATTTTGGACCAGTCACATACTTTCAACCTAACCTACCTCATAGGGTTGTTGTGTGGATAAAAAGGAGGAAAGAATAATGTAAACTGCTTTAGTTCCCACTGTGGAGAAAGACCATAGTTTTTCTCAGTAGAAGCTGCAGGCGGAAAGGAGACGGAAAGCTGAAGACAGAGGGGCAGATAGTGGTAGGTTGGCTGTTGGGTAAGGAGATAGGGATGCCAACTCCAGGTTGGGAAATTCCTGGATATTTGAGAGGTGGAGCCTGGGGATGGTGGGGATTGAGGCAGGGAGTGACTTCAGAGAGATATAATGCCATAGACTTCACCCTCCAAAACAGTCATTTCCTCCAGGGGAACTAATGTTGCCAACCTCCAGGTGAGAGCTGGATATCTTCTGGAATTACAACTGAATGCCAGATGACATAGAGAAAATGGCGAAAATAGCTGCTTTGAATGGTAGATAGGCTTGCCAGGTCTGTGTTGGAAAATACCTGGAAACTTTGGGGGTGGATCCAGGAGAGGGTGGATCCAGGAGAGGGTGGAGTGTGGGGAAGAGAGGGGCCTCAGCATGGTTCAATACCATAGAGTCCATCCTTAAAACACCTTCACATTTCAAAGTCCTGTGAAAAATCACCAAAAAGAGGTCCGCTCAATATGTTCACAAACCACGTTCCCCCACTTTTGGCTCTGCACAGGGAAATTCAGCACAAAACTTAAATGCTTGTTTTTGTACCACAGGAAAGCACAAGAGAGGAACTGGTGTGTGTCTCTGGTTTTCAGGCTATGGCAGTTGGCAGTGGCGACATACCAACGTGGATTCTGGGAGATGTATTTATGTCAGGTTTTTATTGTATTTTTGATCGTGGAAACGACAGAGTTGGATTTGCAAAACCTGTTCATAAAAGAAACTTGCTGAAGAATTATAGGACTGATTAGAAATATATGAATTAATAGAAATGTTCCTGATATGGTACCTATAACCTTGCTTTATATGTAACATGTAATATTTTGAGGGAGAGGGAATTTAAGAAGGCTTGACATTTTGGAGTCAGCTTTGGTAGTGCTCTTTCTCTGCATTTGTAGTTGATATGTCCATTTACAATTAAATCAGTGACTGGAAGCTCCAAAGCCCCTTGAAGAATGATCTCTTGAACCAGCACTGAAAAATTATGATGCAGCCAATTTGGAAGTCAGTTCTACTTGTGGGTCCCCACTTGTAACATGTATTTTGGCTCTAAGTGTGACTGAGGTGTCTTCTGCACCCCTGTTCTGCTCTCTTTGCTGCTGATTTGTCTGGAACAATTCTCTGTGTTGCATTGTGGGCAGGCAAGGGCACCTTTTAATATGATAAAAATACCTTTTGACCCAGAATGTGACACTTGCACATGTTGTTAACTGATAGGACAGAAAATGGAAGAGAGGCATTTTTTTAAAACCAAAACCCACAAAACAAACTTGTACATTTAGTCCAATCATGGTTTTAAATTTAAATTTTAGAAATGGTAATCACACAGACCAATTTAAGAGTCATTTATGAGAAATACATCTGTTTCTCATCTTCAGGTACAGATTTGTATTTTCCCTCTGGGAAGATTTTTTCACCAGGTTAAACTTGTTCGAGGATATCGTGATCCCAGACCAATTCACAAATGTTGTGTTTCTCTCATCGGTGCCTTTTGTGCTTGATAGATCTGTTTCTAGATTCAGCTGTACTCATGAATTAAAGTTGATCAGGAAAACCACCTTTGGAATTGTCCTTTTGTTACTTTGTTTGACCAGGAGGTTGTTTCCAACTGCAAATGACTTCGCTTGGTTTGTGTTCCATTATGAATTTATGCTGTGGGAAAGGGGAATGGAAGACCTTAAGTGCACTATACAAAGGAACTGCTCTTTTTTGTGAGGCTTAAAAGGGGCAAATCCAAATGTAATGAAGTGGAAATCTCCAAAGGTTTTGTGAGGTGCTGTATTGCCCTTGCTTCTTACTTTGATTTACACCTCTTTCTGCCCCAATGTCAGTGAATTCCCCAGTGTGGCTGATTGGTTTGACTTGGGATCTCTGGTGAGGCAGGAAGCATAGCAAAAGGAATTACCATTGTACACAGGACAGTTGTGCTTAGAGCACAAGGAGAACCAAGCTACAAGAATATCTTCCCAGATTATATAAAAGCCTCTGTTCATTTATCTTCCTGTAGTGTATGCTTAGGTCAAAGCTTCATTATTTTAGCTGCCTGACAACCTAGCATGCCCATAGGTTGCATTCAGATTCAAAAGAATCAGATAAACAAATGATTAATAAATCCTGTCAATGGGTAGCCAGAGAAAAATAACTAGCACCGTCTCTTTATGGCTGTTCAGGCCAGCGTTCTTTGGGGAAGGGGGTGACTTGTTGATAAATGGATTTGGTTCACTTGGTTTTTCTAAATAAAAGGTGGGAAGATTCTCTGGTTTGGGGGTGGAATGCCTGAGTGTAGAGAGACTGAGCTTGATCCTCCGTGTACTCCAGAAATGAAATCTGGGATTCGAAGGCTTTTGTAGTGTTATAGGAGTTTCTTAGTGCCAAGATAACATTGTATCAGCAAGTTGCTGAATCACCATGTTCAGTTTTCAGAACTAATTTATCTGGTCTCTGTGCCTCAGTGCAGATGAGGTGTATTCAAATCACACACACACATACAGTTGCCACTGAGCTATATTTCCTCTTGCCCCCCCCCCCAGTGAAAGTTGTAGGCTTTCATTCTCTTCTGTGAAACAGTCCTGTTAACCCATTGATGACACTAGACAATTATCAACACAGAACTGGAAGGAACATTAAACGTTATTTAGTCCCTAGACCACAAAAAATCATGCTGGAATAACATGACAATGTATTAGGATTATTTTTCCTTCCTAGAAGATTTCTAGAATTCTTGAGTTATTACTAAGGGTTAAAATCAGGAAAGTCGTCACTGATCTCCAATCTTTTAAAGCTGAGTGCAGTTGCGGGGACCTGATAAATTTAATCACAGAAGTAATGTGGAGGAATGTGGTTGTTTACTTATTCCCTCCCACAGTTTTCTCAATTTTGAAGTGTCGTCGCAGTGTTTTGCCTTCTAAATACTGTGGCCCCTTTCAAACAGCCTTTGCAATCCATCTAGTAGCTGGTTGCTAAGTCATTTTTTGTGTCATTTCAGACACAACTCTTTCAACAATTGGCTGCTAATGGATTTTATTTACTTTTTCATACAAAGCTACTTGTGTCCGGTTGGCAAAGTGGGGCTGAGCTATTCCTTAGGTAAACTCCTTTCTTTCATTTTGTGATCTAAAATATACGTCTGTAGAGCAAGAAAGAGGGGGCTGGATGGGTGAGTGAAGTGTGTTACGATTGGATGATGGCTGTACCTTAGGGGTGGAGTTCTGTTTTATTCAAGGAGAGGCTTTCGTGCTGACCACTGTGGTTGTGGAAGAAGGAGCTTGAGTGAGGTGCTGTAGAGTGTGAGAGAATTTGTATTCTGTATGGAAGCTATTAGCCTGAGTGGCGTTGGGAAATTAAGCTTTGTAGAAGTCATTGGCCTTAGTGGCAAGTGAGAAAATAGGCTTGTATGGTTAAGGTCTATTTAAGGAACCATTACACTTATGTACCTGTTTGAAATAATTACACTTATTAGCCGTACAGAAACCATTGTGCTGCTATGCTTAAAAATAAACTCTATGTTCAAGAAAAATGACTATTTTAAAGGATCCCCTTTTACCTCAGATTCAACCCCACATATTGACTTTTCTGTTGCTCTATGATATACAACTAAGCCATCCTGTTTTTGGGTCCAACTAAAAGTTCTAAGGTGAGAGCCTTTGATGGCAGCGAAAATAAGAAAGGCAAAGAGGCAGCATAACATAGCAAAAATAAGGAAGGCAAAGATGCAACGTCATGCCAGAACACCACAGTGAGGTGCCTTTGCAGAAGTTACACATAAACGGGTCACAGCGAAAAGAGCAAAAATGTTGCAGCCATCCACCTAAACAGAATTACAGGTTTTTAATACTATGGACTTCAATAGGCTTACAAGCAATGTTCCCTCTAAGCTGTGGAGTCTTGTGAGCAAAAATTATACTTTATGAGCTCCTGGCATTAAAGTTGTGAGCGAGCGATTTGGCTGCTGCATAAATTAGTTTGCTCTGGAGCCATCCTTCCTGAGCTAAGACAAAAATGTGTGAGCTGGAGGCTAAAAAACTGTGAGCTAGCTCACACTAACTCAGCTTAGAGGGAACACTGGTTACAAGGGCATATGTTTGTTTAGGATTGCATTGTAAAAGCTCCTTTTGGAAAAGGAAGAACAACATGTAGACAGGATAAATGTTCCCATATTTTTCTCCTACTAAGCGAAATCTATCTTGAGGGGATTATTTAAATCAGGAAAATAGTGTGAAAG